>NC_069694.1:39182697-39515490 GCF_023699985.2 Odocoileus virginianus | reverse complement strand
TGATGTGCTCCTTTCCCAGTTTGGAACCAGTCCATTGTTCTATGTCTGGTTCTAACTGTTGCTTCTTGACCTGCATACAGATTTCTCAGAAGGCAGGTAAGGTGATCTGGTTTTCCCACCTGTTTAAGAATTTGTCACAGTTTGTTGTGAATCACACAGTCAGAGGCTTTGGCATAGTCTATAAAGCAGAAGTAGATTTTTTTTCTTGAATTCTCTTGCTTTTTGTGTGATCTAACAGATGTTGGCAAGTCTAGCTAATACTAAAATTGTTTTTTTAGAGACAATGGAGGTGAATGGATTCATGGCTATTATTTAGTGTTATAAATTAACACTCACTAAGCCTCCCCTGGTAGCTCAGATGGTAAAGTGTCTGCCTACAGTGCGGCAGACCTGGGTTCGATCCCTGGGTTGGGGAGATCCCCTGGAGAAGGAAATGGCAACCTGCTCCAGTACTCTTGCCTGGAAAATCCCATGGACGGAGGACCTGGTAGACTACAGTCCATGGGGTCACAAAGAGTCGGACATGACTGAGCGACTTCATTTCTCTTCACATCACTTCAGGCCTCAGGCTAATCCTGAAGAGCACTGAGGAAGGAAGCGATTTGGAACACAGTTCTAGGAACCTGGATGTGAGTGTGAGTGTGTGCACATGTGGAAACACACTCACATGACAGAGTTACCTATAAGTGTACATATTCAGTCAAAAGCAAGTAATATAATGCAAGTTCCTCTCTTGAATCAAAGAAAGATGACATTCGCCTTCATTTTCTGAAGGAAAGAATGAACATCTCCCCAACCTCCCCCAAAAGAGACATTGAATGCTTTGCATATGATTTCAGCAAACCAACAACAAAACAGCATTTAAACATTCCAAATTTTATTGGACTCATTAAATGTTGTATTGGAGAAGAGGTTTTTAAAATATACCTAGAAAACAGAAATGCCTTTCTAGCGACTATTAATGTTTTGTTAGTCACTATTAAGATCTGCTGAAATAGCCTATTTTATGCAGTTTAAGTACTTATTATTTTTCAGCCTTTCTTAGCCTCATCAATTTTGCTTTTCCAAACTGGAGAACTCAAGTTTGTTTCACATTCTACTAAGTCTCGTTGATTCTTCGTAAGATTTTTCACATGTATTCTTTCCCTTTCTACTGTATTACTATTATCTAGGTTTTTTATTCTTCCACCCATGGCCTTCTAATATCTTTCCATCTGATCTCCATGACTCTGATCCTTTTCCTAAATCTATCTTCTGAAATAGTGGCCAGATGCATCTTCCTGAAAGACTTATAAGGCTCTTGGCAAACAAAACAACCACTAAGTCTTTTCATTGATTTCTCATGCTTGGAGGATAAAGTTCAGACTTCTCTTTTGGGCATGAACTCTAATGAATCCAGACAGGTTTGCTTACTGATTCCCTAATTTGTCTAGGACATCAAAATTTGTACATCTTTACCTGTTACTTTTCCTCTAGCTTCATCAAATGGTTATCAGGATGTTCTCAGAGTTAAAAAAAATATTTTAATTGATGTATAGTTGATTTATGTGTTAGTTTTATTAGGCTTAATGTTATATTAGTTTCTGATGTACAGCAGAGTGTTTCAGTTATACACACTATATTATTTTTTGTAATATTTTCCATTATAGCTTATTATAAAATATTGAGTATAGTTCCCTGGGCTACAAAGTAGATCCTTGTTGGTTATCTATTTTATATACAGTAATGAATATAACAGATTATTAACAGATGTTAATCCAAAACTCCTCATTTACTCCCCCCCCACCACCACTTTCCCCTTTGGTAACCACTGTTTGTTTTCTATGAATGTAAGTCTATTTCTACTTTGTAAGTAAATGCATTTGTATCATTTTTTCAGATTCTGCATATAAGAATATCATGATATTTGTCTTTCTCTGTCTGGCTTACTTCACTTAGTTTGATAATTTCTAGGTCCATTTATGTTGCTGCAATTGGTGTGATTTCATTCTTGTTTATGACTGACTAATATTCCACTGTATTCACTTACCACATCTCCTCTATCCATTCACCTGTCACTGGACACTTAGGTTGCTACCATGTCTTGACTATTGTAAATAGTGCCACTATCAGCATAGGGGTGTGTGTATCTTTTAGGGTTATAATTTTTTCCAGCTATATGCCCAGGAGTGAGGTTGCTGGATCATATGACAGTTCTATTTTTAGTCTTTTAAGGAAGCTCTGTACTATTCTCCATAGTGGCTGTACCAATTTACTTGCCCGCCAACAGTGCAGAAGGGTTTTCAGGGCTTGTTTCTAGAGCAGGTCCAATGATAGGGCTATAGAACCATTACTGATGGCATAGATAGGAAATGAACTTTAAAAAAGCATTAAGTGAAGGAATAAAGTTTATTTTACAGTGAAGGCTAAAGCTGTGATCTACTTGGAGGAGAAATGGAGATGGCGACTAAGTGTTCACCTGCAGAATGAATACAGTAACTTATCAGACAGAGAAAATGCAGAGCGAAGTTTGGGGGCTGCATGAGTTTCCCAGGGCTGCCTTAACCAAGTGCCACAAACTGAGTGACTTAAACCTTGGAAATACATTGTCTCACAGTTCTACAAGCTAGAAGTCCAATATCAAGATGTCAGCAGGACAGGTTCCTTTTGAAAGCTATGAGGGAAGGATGAGTTCTAGGTCTGTAATTGGCTTGTGAATGGCTATCTTCTCTTTACATCTCTTCACATTTTCTCTTCTCTATGCATGTCTATCTCTCTGACTAAATTTTCACTTTTTAAGGATACCAGTCATTTTAGATCCGAGCTCACCCTAGTGATCTCATTTTAACTAGATCACCTTGGTGAGTCAGTCTCCAAAATAGGTCACATGCTGTGATATTCTGGGGGAATATGTCATAAATTAAAATAGATAGATAACGGTTTGTCTTGTTTGCCCTAAATAATTTGTTTGGTCTTTTTAACTTACTGTCTTCTGTGTTGATTTATGACATCAACCATGGTTGCAAATGGCAATAATCTTAGATTTTTCCTGCTACTGGCAATTTAACCCACAGCGGACTTTATCATACTTGGTTATTTTTTGCTAGTAGTTGAAGTCGTCTAAGCCCTGGAGAGAAGACGTGGAGGTGGAGATGGAGTGCCTCCTCCTAGTAATGCTTCCAGCGCCAGGATGAGTAGCAGTTTTGGCCATTCTTGTAGCCACGAACAGCTGTGAGGTAAGAAAGTGGCATGAGTTTGTGTAATGGAGGATTACAGGGCACAGGAAATGGAGCAGTAAGGGTGTCCACCCTTGGTCAGGCATGAACGACACTTTTTACTGCTCTGAGAAACAGAAATGTCATTCTTGTTCTTGATTTTCTTTCCATGGACACACAAAATAAAAACAGGGAGAAGCTGAAAACATACTGAACCAGGTTATAGGCATCTAGCACAGAGTGGATTAAAAACAGGATGAAATATTCAGAGGCTGTGCCAACCCTCCAGAAATTGTGTAACTTTAAAAACAGTAATAATAAAATATATGCACATTGTGGTGTTATGTGATACTGCTTTGAAAACGCAGCTTGGTGCAGGCAGCAGAGGGAGAGGTGTATGAGGTTTTTTTTTTTTTTTAATTGCTATATAACAATAACCACAAAATTAGTGGCTCAAAATAATATCTGTTTATTATCTCACATTTTCTGTGCGTCAGAAATTTTGTCACTACATAGATGGAGGTCCTCTAGTCAGGATATCACTATGATGAAATCAAGGTGCCTGCAGGTTTATGTTCTCATTTGGAGGTCAGGGTCTGTTTCAGACTCATCCAGGTTGTTGGCTGAATTCAGTTCCTTGTGGCTGTAGGACTAAGGTTACTCCTTCTGGCTAGTTTTTGGCCAGAGGTTGCTCTCAGTTTCTAAGAGTTGCTCTTAGGCCCCAGTCATGTTACCTTCACGAAACATGACAGCTTACATTTTCAAAATCAGTGGAAGAATCTCTCTAGCCTGTTCTCACTGAGTCTTGGTACAATGCAGCATGATCATGGGAGTGACTAGCCATCATGTTCACAGGTTCTGTTCAGACTTCGGGGGCAGGGTGGATTATTACATGGGACACGTATACCAGGTAGTGGAAATATTTGGGGCCATCTTAAAATTCTGTGAATGGAAAAATATTGAAATTTCTTTAAAGGGTCAGATTAGTAAAACAGCATGATATGTTTTTTCAAAACTCCCTAGAAACCAAAACTATTTCTCTGTGTATAAGCATTATAAATTCTCAGAGGATTTAAGTTATTGTGGGAGGTGAGGATTGAGATTTGCTAGTGGCAGAGGGTAAGTGAAGAGCAGTTGTAATTGTCGTTAATTAAAATTCCCTTTTCTGTTCTAACGTTCATCCTCCTTGTATCTCCCATTCAAGGTGTGACCCTGAATTTTGCTGGTAATGAAATTCTCTAAAAGTTTAATTTTAATAAACAACTTGGCTGAAGTTTGGAGCAAGGCATGATGTAAGAAGCCTCCTGAAGGCTCCTCTGTGCAGATGTAGCCACAGAACCGTTTTCAGAGCACCCTTTGCCTCATCTCTCCTGGTGCATGCTTCTAGGTTATCTTGAGATTGTATTCTTTCTGTCCAAGTATATAGCCAGGGCAGTCTCATATGTGAATATGAAACTAGATAGATTCTCTCCCTGTTTTCCAGGACTGGTTGTAGTTATATGTGTCCAGTTGACAAGGTACGTGGCTATGTTCTGGAGTTTTATCCCCTGGTGTAACTACCCTCAGTACCACTCTGTTGAGTAGTGGTGAACTACATCTAAGCCTGTCAGTGTGGTTTCTTTGAAATCTACCTTGGAAGGTATAGGCGAAGCAGCTATATCATCTTGAGTTTGTCACTTGTAATGACACTTGTTACTTGTAATGACAAATGAATAATTTCCATAGTCTCTCACCTCATGTCCATTTGCTTCTACTCCATTTTCCCTCAGGTTAGCCCACCTGGCAGGTATTGCCAGCTTAGGTGTCAGGAGGGTTTACTTTCCTTGGAGCTGGCTCCAACCCCATATTCCTGGCCTGTCAGTTTCCTGTTTCTTGCCGGATGAAAGGTGTGGTCCTGGCACTTTTCAGCCTCCAGGGGTCAGACTCCACTTTCCAAAGTGTGTGAATGCTTCACCTCCCAAGAAGCCCACCTCTTTAAGTTATATCAGATGAAGACATAGGGGCTAGTGTCTGCCAAGAATATTGTAAGCTCCTTCTTTAAGTGAGGTCATATGCCCAATTTTGTGGTTACAGGACATCATTGTTGGGCTAATAAGACTCTATTTAAGTAAAATTCCATTGTCTGAAAATAGCCAATGATTTCCTATTAAATGCGAAAAATTCAAGATTTACACATATTTTTAAAAAATTCAGGTTTGCTATTGTGTTGCCAGTTGGTGTTAATGTTCATGATACTAGGGATAATTTAGGTTGAAAAGATTAGTGACAATGTAAATATAAAATATCTCAACCATTGTATATGCTAATATAGATTAGCTTGAATTTCTTCTTTTAGAAATATATCTAATTTTCTACTTTCTCTTACATATATGAGATACATATGTACTATATGTGTCTGTCTATTATTGTCACTGTTTCAGTTACCTGTTGATGCATAACACCAACAACATTTACTTTGCTCAATGATCTGCTGTTTGGACAGGGGCTTGGTGGGGATCGTTAGTTTCTGTCTCACTGGGTATCAGCTGAGTGTCTCAAAGGCTGGAGGTTGGGATCAGCTGAAGTTCTTTTCACCTGCATTTCAGGTGCCCAGATTGGGAAGCTTCAAACAACTGGAGGCGGGCCTCCTAGGGTATCTATCTGCACATGGTCTTTTCATGTGGTTTTTAAAAAAAAATTATTTATTTATTTTAATTGGATACTAATTACTTTACAATATTGTGGTGGTTTTTGCCATACATTGACATGAATCAGTCACAGGTGTACATGTGTCCCCCCATCCTGAATACCCCTTCCGCCTCTCTCCCCACCCCATCCCTCTGGGTTATCCCAGAGCACCCTGCTTCATGCATTGAGCTTGCACTGGTCATCTGTTTCACATAGGGCAATATACATGTTTCAATGCCATTCTCTCAGATCATCCCACCCTCGCCTTCTCCCATAAGAGTCCAAAAGTCTGTTCTTTACATCTGTGTCTCTTTTGCTGTCTTATGCATGGGGTCGTTGTTACTGTCTTTCTAAATTCCATATACATATATGTGTTCATGTCAATGTATGACAAAACCCACTGAAATGTTGTGAAGTAATTAGCCTCCAACTAATAAAAATAAATGAAAAAAAAATTCCATATATATATATGTGTGTTTACGGTTTTATGGCATGATGACTTCCGGGTAGCTGCCCATCTTGCTCGTCTCCTTGGGCTTCCAGGTACATGCTTCCAGAAAGACGGAGAGGGAGAGAGGATGAGAAAGAGAGGGGGCCTCAGGAGGAGGCTGCAGACCGCTTCGCTGTCTCCCCTCCCCAGCAGACAGCATCACTTCTACCACATTCTGTTTGTTGAGTCTGTCGTAAGGGCTTATTCAGGTTCAGAGTCGGGGAGGTAGGCTTCACGTCTCCATGGAGAGTGGGCAAGCATCTAAAAGGGCAAATGGGGCTGGAAATACTGTTGTGACCATTTTTGAGAGGTATAATCTGCCATAATCTCCTTACTAAATTTAGGCAGGTGTGGAAACAGAAATCTCCTGAGGGAGCAGATTAGAGGTGAGGGCTGGAATTGCTGTCACAAGCTGAGAAGTGGTGCTGGTGTTGTGAATTACTGAAAGTGTGTGGACTTTAGAGTCTAAAGAACTGAGTTTGAAGCACAGTTCCGTGACACCCTGCATGTGAGGCTGTCAGCAAGTTACCAAACCTCTATGAGCATCGGGTTGCCCATCTGTGAGCATATATTGCTTCCTCCCCAGCATTGTTGCAAAGATGAAATAAAGTAATGTACATATGAAAATGCCTATTACAGCTATAAAATATTAGTGTAACCCTACAGGTAGCATCTATAAAAGTGTTAGTGTAACCCAAATAGGAGACATTTGGCTTCTCTAGTCCTCCGGGATGTGAGGGTCATCCTTGTCCAAAAAGATTTTAAAAACCACCTTGAGCTCTGTGCAGAAAAGAGTTAACACAGCAGACCCGAGATTGCTGTCCTTAGAAAAGCCTGCTTATGAGGATGGCCCTTGCCTGGCATCTGGGAACTTGGATGCTTCTGAGTCCTGTGAGCCCTTCTGGCCAAACTTGAACCTAGGGATGGCATTGGATACCCTGACATAGGTTCCTAGCCCGTAGTTGGCAAGAATCCGGTTCTCAGGGGACACCTTTTTCTCCTAGTCGCTGCTTGCTCCAGGTTCCAGTTTCCTCTAGAGATGTTTTCCTTCCTATATTTCTTCTTCTTTCTGCTTGGCTGCCTTTCCTGCCCACCCCCGCCCACCGCCTGCCAAGGAAACCCAATTGTAAAATGGAGCTCTGTGCTCTGTTAAGTATTTCTGTATAGCATCCACTATCAGAAGCCAATGGGTGGAACAGACCTTTTCTAAACGTTGCAGACAATCAAGGAGGATTGCTGTGCACACCAGCACATGTGTATTATAAGACATCCCACATCTTAAGAATCCCTTAGCCAACATCACCTCTAGAAGCTTTCACTGTGTCCTCCACAGACTTTACTTGGTCTCTCCCCCTTTCTCCTCATTGTGGTCTCTCCACCTGTTCTCCTTTAGTCTCTAGCAATGCCCCAGTTGTGTCTGGTCTCTTCATTAAGCATGCCCAGCACTTGAGTTTTCTCTGTGTGTGTTAGTACCTGCAAAGCTGCAGGGCCACATGCTAGTGCGTGACTGAAAAGCCAGCCAAGATGTGTTTTTCTCAGCAATGACAGTTGAAGTAAGAGTTTTCAATGTTTTTTATCACTGATTTATGATTTAAATGTTGGTATTATATATCTACTAATTTTTCAGAGACATAACCACTTATTTGGTCAAGGTAATTAAAATCTGACTGTTTCATAGCCACTTAGTTTTTCCTGACTTTAGCTGTAACTTGAGGTCACTTAAGGGGGCTGCAGAATTCAACCAATGAAAAAAATAGAATGAATTCTACAATATTTTCCTTTTTTGCAAGAAACTCTGATGAACAGAAACATTTTCTCTAGTTTGCTTTTATTTCCTGCATCAGTATTTTGGATGTCATAATGAATATTTCTGATCCACCTTTGGCCAGATTTCACAGTGCCCTTCTATCCTACGTTCTGGGGTTTCCATTTGCTGTTTTCCTTATTCTACTCATTTCTTCATTCTGCCCTTTGTAGTGCAGAGTAATGGACGAATTGATACTTACTGAGCATCTGTGATGTACTAGGTGCTACTGTAGGCACTGTGCCTTTGGGTTTGTGTCACTTCATTTAATTTTTAAAACAGCCTGGGAGAAGTAGGCATCACCCCAATGTTGTATATATATGGAAACCAAGACAGAGAAGTTAATCAACTCAGTCATCACTGCATAACCAGTTAGAGCGGGGCAGAGGGACTTAAAATTCAGATCTTCAATTCTAGGGCACCTACTCTTTCCACTGATGTGTGCTGAGTGGGAAGGACACAGAAGTGTGCTAAATAGTCTTATTTTTTCTTTGAAAACTGATGAAGCTTGAGGATATTTTATTCATGAGATAGCTTCATCTACAAATCTGAACAGCTCTTTTTCTCCTTAAAAGTTATCTTTGCACAAGTTTTCATAAGATGTTAAATCTCCATTTGCGGTTTTATTTCCTGTGTGAAAAACTTAAGTTTCATGTATTAACATACCCTTTTCCTCCACTGCACTTAACATTCAATTGGGGCAATTAACTCATCAGGATGTGACTTGCTGTGTATAATGTTGGCGCTGTCTTTACCATGGATGTCACCAGTGTGCTCAGCCTTCTTACAGAAGTGCTGAATTTGGCTCAGGTATTTTTAGCTCATCTTCAGTTTTTTTCTTTTTTTTAAAAACCATATACTGTGGTAAGGTGGGAACACAGATTTGCAGCTCAACACGGAGGAGACAGACCTGATGGCAATGAGCCTTTTTGAACACAATAAGCCTGATGCTCCCCCTTTGCATGTGTAAATATTCTTGAGCTCTGCTTTGGGAGAGGGTTGCCAAGCAGAAGAAACCATCTTGCCTTCTGCTAAGGTTCTTTCCCGTGGCTTTAGCCAAGCTGAAGCCTAAGTAGAAAGGAGAAGCTCAGACCCTGCCTTCGTGAGAGTGTTCTGCTTCCTGACTTTGGAGGTCAAAAAATTAATTAAACCAGTTGTATTGTGTGCTGCCTAAGTTACAGAATTGTTAAGCAAAGGAGCTCCTGGCAGATCTGAAGGGCCCCGAGTCAGGCAGAGGCCAGGCCCTGTGTGGACAGGGAAGAGGGCAGGGATGGTGCTGAAACAGACCCTCACTCACAGGCTGTATTGTTTGGCTTATAGGTCAGCTTCCCTCATTTAAAAGAGTGAGAATCAGCCCCATTGATTTTCATTGCAGTGACCTTACTAGGATCTTTGAGAACTTAGATACAGAGAGCTGGGAGAGTTTCATGATGGACTTGGGGTTAGAAGGCAATGTTTATACCATATTGTATTATGTTCTTGGCAAGTCTCTTAGCTTCATTGATTTAGTCTCCACAAAGAAGCAAAATTGTCTCAACGGCTATTGATACTGAGGCTGAACACTTGAAAGCACCTTGTTATCTGCATGTGCCCTGCAAATGTTTATTGTTATCATAAGTTCTGTTTTTCTACTTCACTGTAGGGCTTTTGTCCCACCAAAGGGCTGTGCTTGCCCTAATTCTTTAGAGCTAGGGAGACCTTTCCTTGAGCCTTCTGAGTAAACAGTTGCCACCATGAGCACGCACTTTGAGAATATCCCCTGGCCTCTGGCCAGTTGCATGTCTGATTCTCAATTAGAGATGTGAGAACTCCGTGGAAAATTTGTAAGACCATTACCAGCCTCATGAGAGGCTCCAAACATAAAAGCCACTGGTTCAGTACCTCATAGAGAGAGAAGTAAAACTGACAACAAATTTCAGATATCAATGATGGGTTCTTGAGGCAAAATTGTTTTCCTGATAAGTTGACCTTGTCTGAAACCATCTGGTGACGGCTGTAGGAAATTCCCAGGACCCATGAATCAGCAGATTCATGCACTGGCTTCTGAAAACAACCCAGTTGAGATGTTTCTAGATTTCAGATTTGTCTCCTTCTAGCATTTACTATTGGAGAAGGCAATGGCAACCCACTCCAGTACTCTTGCTTGGAAAATCTCATGGACGGAGGAGCCTCCTGCTGTTCGTGGGGCCGCGAAGCCAGACACAACTGAATGACTTCACTTTTACTTTTCACTTTCCTGCATTGGAAAAGGAAATAGCAACCCACTCCAGTGTTCTTGCCTAGAGAATCCCAGGGACAGGGGAGCCTGGTCGGCTGCCCTCAATGGGGTCGCATAGAATCGGACACAACTGAAGCGACTTGGCAGCAGCAGCAGCAGCATTTACTATTTGGCATGATTTGGTAGGCAGCTAAAACGGAACCACTCTTTGGCTCTCAAGTGAAGCTTGATGCCAGCGTAGTATAATGAATGAAAGTGCGGGCTTTAGGGTTCCACTGGCCTAGAATTCCGATCCCTAATTATATGCTCTGTGATCTTAGGTAGACTAAGTAAATCAGTTAAGATGAGATTAGCTGCTGTAAGGAATACACGCCAGAAATGAAGCATAATAGAAATGTATTTCTAATTTACATAAAATCCAAAATGGTTCTTCTTGATCAGCTAGTGGCTTTTCTCTAAGAGGTGGTACAGAAGCCAGGATCATTCCCTCCTGTAGATCCTCCATCTTTAACATGCAGTTTTCAAGGTTTGCACAAAGGAGGAAGGAGCAGAGGGGTGAAACAAGGTGGGGCTAGTGGACCAAGCCTGGACGCAGCATAACCCTGGCCTCACACGTTCCACTCTCCTCAGTGACACGGCCACGTCTAGGCTGTTTACCCAGTCTGCAGCTATGTGCCAGGAAAAGAGGAAACAGATTTATAAGAAAGGAAGATGAAAACAGTTACCTCAGAAGAGTTGTCAGGATTCTTCATGACCATATGTGAGAAGGTGGCATATAGTTAATGCTCCATAAATATATTATTAGTATTATGATGACTTTGGTTCCAACTAAAATTTTTATATAATAATTTTTAATACTAGGAGTGTAGATTCAAACCATCATTTTCCAGTTGCCATGAGTGAATATTAACATTTCATGGATAGTAATTCTGAAATAATAAGAGAATCTCAATTTTATTAGGCATGCCATATGCCAGATAATGTATTAACATTTATCTGCAGTTTCTCATTTAATCTTGTAAAAACTCTCTGAAGTCATTATAATGTTATTATCCTCATTCACAAGAAGTTAAAGGTCAGAGATATTAAAGGACTTACCCAGAACCACTCAGCTAGTGAGCAGTAGAGTCAGAGATCAGTACCCACTTACTAAATGCTAGATTGGACAACCTCCCCATGAATGTAAGGATATGGGCTCATTTTCTGGCTGGATTATCTCAAGCCAGAGATGCTTGAAGATAATCATAATTATTTGGAAATATTTCTAACATCTATTTGGATTCAAGGTGGAGAGCAGAAATAGAGCTTTGTTTCTAGGAATCTACAAACACCAATGACATGGATAGAAACACACTATTGAGAATACACTTCATACAAAAGCATCACATATAAGTGTGATAGATTACTTTTTTCGTAAACTAATCAACTTCTTCTCTCATATCCTCACCTTCCCCACCCTACCTCCATTTACTCCTTTCATTTGACCTAATTCCAGCAGAGTTGGTTCCATTTAATTGCCTCAGCTCAGGAATGAGGGCAGGCGGGGTAGATACTGGAATAGGTTCCTGGTCTGTTCCAAAAGCATGTAAGCCCTTAATGGACCTAAGTGAGGGTAGATAAAATGACTGGGACAAACAGTGGGAGGAGGGTAGGGTCCAAGGCTAGGAAGACTAGGAAAATAATTCCTGGGACTTGTGAAGAGGAGACAGATGAACAGGTGATGAGTGTAGAGGAGTGGATAGTTCCCAAGGAACAGAACCCTGTGTTCTGTTTACCAGGAAGATTTCCAAGGAGACAATTAGAAAGTGGGAAAACTGAGGCAGACAAGACCACAGACAGCCTCACAAAGATTTCTTCTGTCTTAAGCTTGGTATAGAAATAACATAGTGGAGTACTTCCAACTCTGACATAAAGATACCCTGGGGATCTGGTTAAAATGCAGATTCTGATTCAGTAGGTATGAAGTGGAGTCAGAAATTCTGCATTTCCACTAAATACCCAGGTGATACCAAAGCTGCATGCTTAGAATAACAATGGCATAGAGAGTGGCTGGACCTGAAAGGGCCACGTAGGCAGAACTGAGCACCTGGGAGTTGTGTGTGAGTGGAATCATCCTCTGCAGACGTGAAGTGTCATCTGAGCAAATCCAACAAATCCAACAGTAGTTCAAATTATCTTCACCTTTGGTCCACAGTTTCCTTTGTCAGTAACCTGCACCTTGAATAGTGACATCTAACAGCAGTCAAGCCCATTATAATCTGAAACCTTTCCTACACCCACATCTGTTATCCCCCATGAACACCACTGGGACATCCTCCGATGACCATCTTGAATTCAAGCAAAGGTGCAAACCCAGAGAGGTGGTGGTGATGGAAAGGCCCCTACATCCACACTTGTGCACCAGTCTCTAAACCGTAGTAGTTAATGTATTCAAAACTAACAACAACAACAGAGCCTTGGCTCTGGAGCTCAACAGACCAGGATTCGCATTATGGCCTTACCAGCTTGCTAGCTGGGAAATGTCTTTGTTATAAAGCTTATTTTTTGGGGGGAGGGTGGTGGTGGGGAGTTTGCTAAAATGAGACTTTTGGTGGAAAATAAATAAGAGAGTATTAGCTTCTTTCATGTTAGTGTGAGTGAAAGCTGAGTCAAGTGGGTCAGAGAGGGAACGAGTTGGGTGATCTCTAAGGTCCTCTTAAAAGAGTTTAGTAGGTGCTTTTTTTTTTTTTTAAACAGCATTTAATCTCTGTGCAAATTATATTCAGGTAGTTTTTGGTTCCCAAAATATAGAGTTCCTTTCCTGCCTGATGGTGTTGGATGTTTGGCATAAGAGCCTTAAAGGGGCCAATTGTAAACCTTCTTTCTCCATCAATGATCCATTAGTTACTTACGCTACATCTGCCTTTAGGCCATTTATCTGTAAAACGAGTTTGCTTTTAATTTTGTTCTGTAGTTCAAAGCCAAGGCTATTTCCCTTAGTTACCTTGATCTCAAAGGAAGTAATTACTTACTATCAAGATCTCTCATGATTCAGATTCAGACAAATCAGATTTAGGCAGAAATGCCCTCAAACAGTGCTTCTGGAATCTCTGGGACAGATTTCCTTGCTCCCGCTCCATCTGTTTCTGGTCAGGGTGCATTTTGCAGCAGAGATTCTGCCACATTTGCTTTAGGGAAGGTTAATTTTGCCCCATGTACACAGTCATTGGCATTTTAAAGGAAACATTTACCACTTACTCATGTGATTAGGTTAAAAGGGTAACTGTCAGATTGGAGTTGGGCTTGCCAACTCCCGTGGCTCAGTGGTGGCGAACCTGCCTGGCATTGCAGCATACACTAGCGAGGAGGATTCAATCCCTAGGTTGAGAAGAGCCTCTGGTGTAGGAAATAGCAACCCACTCCAGTATTCTTGGCCTGGGAAATCCCATGGAAGAGGAGTCTGGCGGGCTACAGTCCATGGGGTTGCAAAGAGTCAGACATAGCTGAACACACCTGCATGAGTAAAATTGGAGCAGCAAAAAGATGGCTCCAAAGGAGAGACCAATGACCCAGCAGTTCTGAGAAGTGCGCGGACTCCCTTTCTGGGGAAGCTAAGGTACTTGCAGCAGCATTAGTGACTAGGCAAATCAAACTTTCCATGCTGTACTACGAATGGAAATGCTTTGGACATTTTCCTTTCTGACAACATCAGTGGGCATACCAACGATTACCACTGAGTGGTTGGTATAGCAGCCATTGGTAATAAGCGAATTTGTTTGACACAAAAGATGAGTTCAAATGGGACTAAGAGATGATGAAGTTTAATGGAAAAAGGATGGATGTGCTAATAAGGAGCTTTCTTACAGTGGTCAAGAATTTAGAGTGATTGAACCCCTTGCTGGCTTTTAGGCAAAGAAACAATATTATAATATATTTAATGAAGGTGGTTTCTGTGGTTGTGTGCTCAATAGATGGATAAGGTGGAGACATCAGATAGGAGGTTTTGGTGGTAGACAAAATGCAAAGTGATCACAATTTTTACTGTAATTGTGTTTTTAAACATGGAATAATTATGTTAGAGATGTGTTTTCGGGAAAAAAAAAAAAAACACCTACCAAAATATTCCTTGAACTGGATAATAGGTGTGGAAAGCAGAAAAAGTAATATCAGCACTTTGTTATTTAAAAAATAATACAGAGAATATATTCTTTAGTGAGTATTTAATAGGTAAGACGAGGGCCATTTGACCAGTTATGGATAATAAAACTGGTATGGGCTAAAGGTAGAATCTGGCTCACTTAAAGGATCTGTTTGCATAGCACAGTTCAATTCAGTTCAGTTGCTAAGTCGTGTCTGACTCTTTGCAACCCCATGGACTGCAGCATGCCAGGCTTCCCTGCCCATCACCAACTCCTGGAGCTTGATCAACCTCATGTCCATCGAGTTGGTAATGCCATCCAACTGTCTCATCCTCTGTCATTTCCTTCTCCTGCCTTCAATCTTTCCCAGCATCAGGGTCTTTTCAAATGAGTCAGTTCTTTGCATCAGGTGGCCAAAGTATTGGAGCTTCAGCTTTAGCATCAGTCCTTCCAATGAACACCCAGGACTGATCTCCTTTAGGATGGACTGGTTGGCTCTCATTTCAATCCAGGGGACTCTCAAGAGTCTTATCCAACACCACTGTTCAAAAGCATCAGTGCTTCAGTGCTTAGGTTTCACTATGGTCCAACTCTCACATACATACATGATTATTGGAAAAACCGTAGCTTTGACTAGATGGAACTTTGTTGGCAAAGTAATGTCTCTGCTTTTTAGTGTGCTGTCTAGGTTGTTCATAACTTTTCTTCCAAAGAGCAAGCAACTTTTAATTTCATGGCTGCAGACACCATCTGCAGTGATTTTGAACTCCAAGAAAGTAAAAACTGTCCCTGTTTCCATTGTCTCCCCATCTATTTGCCATGAAGTGACAGGCCTGGAAGCCAAGATCTTTGTTTTTTGAATGTTGAGTTTTAAGCCAGGTTTTTCACTCTCCTCTTTCACTTTCATCAAGAGGCTCTTTGGTTCTTCTTCACTTTTTGCCATAAGGTTGGTATCATCTGCATATCTGAGGTTATTGATATTTCTCCCGGAATTCTTGATTCCAGCTTGTGCTTCATCCAGCCCAGCATTTCACATGATGTACTCTGCATAGAAGTTAAATAAGCAGGGTGACAATATACGGCCTTGCTGTACTCCTTTCCCAATTTGGAACCAGTCTCTTGTTCCCTGTTAGGATCTAATGGTTGCTTCTTGACCTGCATACAGATTTATCAGGAGGCAGGTCAGGTGGTCTGGTATTCCCATCTCTTCAAGAATTTTCTACAACTTGTTGTGATCCACACAGTCAAAGGCTTTGGCATAGTCAATAAAGAAGAAGCAGATGTTTTTCTGGAATTCTCTTGCTTTTTCTATGATCCAATGGATGTTGGGAATTTGATCTCTGGTTTCTCTGCCTTTTCTAAATCTACCTTGAACATCTGGAAATTCTTGGTTCACATACTATTGAAGCCTCACATGAAGAATTTTGAGCATTATTTTGTTAGCATGTGAGATGTGTGCAATTGTGTGATAGTTTGAACATTCTTTGGCATTGCCTTTCTTTGGGATTGGAATGAAAACTGACTTTTTCCAGTCCTGTGGCCACTGCTGAGTTTTCCAAATTTGCTGGCATATTGGGTGCAATATTTTCACAGCATCATCTTTTAGGATTTGAGATATCTCAACTGGAATTCCATCACTTCTGCTAGCTTTATTCATAGTGATGTTTCCTAACGCCCACTTGACTTCCCATTCCAGGATGTCTGGCTCTAGGTGAGTGATCACACCATCGTGGTTATCTGGGTCATTAAGATCTTTTTTGTAAACTTTGTCTGTGTATTCTTGCCACCTCTTCTTAATATCTGCTGCTTCTGTTAGGTTCATACCATTTCTGTCCTTTATTGTGCCCATCTTTGCATGAAATGTTCACTTGGTATGTCTAATTTTCTTGAGCTCTCTTGTCTTTCCCATTCTATTGTTTTCCTCTATTTCTTTGCACTGATCCCTGAGGAAGGCTTTCTTATCTCTCCTTGCTATTCTTTGAAACTCTGCATTGAAATGGGTATATCTAGTTCCTTGACCATGGATTGAGCCTGGGCCCTCTGCATTGGGAACACAGAGTCTTAGCCACTGGACCACTAGGGAAGTTTTGCATAGCTCAGTATTTAATTGTTTTCAATGACTGAAGTCAGTTCACTACTCTGTTGTCTTATGTGTCTTATGTCTTATGTGTAGTCACAACATATAGCAGTTTACCTCCCTGGACTCTGTATGCATTTGAATTTGTGACCTGTGTATTATACCTTCTTTGAGATCCTGATTCTCTCGTTTTACAGTTCTGTGCTTCTACATCATAGCAGAACTGCAAAAACTGCCATTGCCTCTCATCTTGTAGCAGCATGGTTACACAGCTCCCACACATAGATCTTGAAATTATGCAAACTTTTGGAAGTAGAGGAAAAAATAATGTTTCTCTATCAGTGTGTGGGCTTCAGACCGAACATTAAGGTTCTCTTAAAATCCAAGCCATAAGGAGGATGCAGAAAGTGATGAATCTTTGGTCATGACGTCTTAGTCAAGAGCAACCTTTAATCTACCCTAGTAAACAGAGGGAAAGAAAAAAGGTAAAATCAGAGAGGAAGATTTGATGTGGTTTTAGCGAGAAGGGGGTCATGTAAATAACCAACTATGGCTTGGAGGCCTCTCGGGCAAGCTGAGTAAGAGGCCAGAGGATAAACCTAATGTCTAGGAGAGGGCCAAGACGAATCACAATTTTTCTCTCAGCTTGGCTTAAATTTTCAATTTTATGGTCCAGTCTTGTGCAGTTGAAGTGATGGACAGGAAAAGTGCTGATGGTTTATAAAATCTGGAAGGTTAAATGACACTTAACCGGATTGAGGAAAGATACAGAGAGACCAACGTGAACATGAGGTTGGCTCAAAATGTTTCAGGCCAGTCAAGGGAGCTATACTAACATTTTCTCTTAGGACAAAATGTAGATATCATTTTAAAAAGGATTACTTTGTTAAAATACATCTTCAGTAGAAGGAATCTTGCATACTAATATGTCCATCCTTGGGGCTTCCCCGGTGGCTCAGTGGTAAAGAATTCACCTGCAATGCAGGAGACCCAGGTTTGAATCCTGGGTCAGGGAGATCCCCTGGAGGAGGGCATGGCAACTGAGGTCAATATTGCTTCATGGAGAATCCCATGGACAGAGAAGCCTGGCTGGCTACAGTCCATAGATTCACAAAGAGTTGGACACAACTGAAGTGACTGAGCATGCACACACAAATATACATCCTCTCCTATGTGCTTAGAGGAGAGCACTTAATTTTGTTTTCAAGAAAGCAAATCTAAAAGCTACTATTTGTTTGCTTGCTTTTTTAAAAGATAAAACCTAGTGCAGGTTTAAGTAAACTTATAGAGTTCAGGTATACCCGTTGTCCCCCTCTGTGCCACATTACCAGCTAGCGCATGGGATTTTAATTCCCATTATTTTTAACTGTTGTTTTTGTTATTAAGAGACCAAGGTAAAGCTGAATTTCATAACATTTTCTCCATCTGCCCAGAGGCAGCACAACCTCAGAAATCTGGGTTGGTACACTGAAACCTTGTGTTCAAAAGAGTATAATTATTTTGTACCAAGGCAGTAAGATGGGAGTATACAATGTAATCAAAATTCTTTCAAAGTACCCTATTTAAATACTCAACTTTCTAATACTCTGAATGCATAAGTGTTATAGCCTCAGTGTTGCCTCAGGATTAAGGAAATTTTATGGAGAGCTAAATTATAGCTTTCTTTCTAGGACAGCAAACACATGATTTAGTCAAGAAGAAAGGGATACATTGGAGACTTTTCATTTGTAGATGATTTTAAATGATAGTATCTTAATTTGTGGATCTGGTAGTACACTCTTATTTTGAAATACAATCAACACATATTGAGTACTTGCAGTGCATCCAATACCATGATTAGTGCTTTTGCATGTATGGAGTAATTATTCTCTCCGTGGCCCTCTGGGCTAGAGAGCATTAGCGTTGTTCTAATTTTCAAGATGAAAAACACTGATGCTTAAAGGGATTTGCCATAGTTAACAAGTGGCATAGTGGGAATTTAAACTATAACTCTAACTTTTATTCTGTGACATACAGATAAATCATTGTTCAAAATGCCTGTGTTTTGGGAGAATTTAGCAATTTCCTGTTGAATAATTTGAATGCACTGCATTTCCAACAACTTTGCTACTTTCTCTAGTTGTACATGCTCTGAATGTGTGTATGTCTTTGTGAGTGTAGCTGATTTGGGGGAATAAACTACTTTGTGAAACTAAATACTCAGATTGGGGAAACATTTGCTTAATTGTCATCTACCCCTGATTCCTTGGTGGTTCAGACTGTAAAGAATCTGCCTACAATTCAGGAGACCCAAGTTCAGTCCTGTGTTGGGAAGATCTCCTGGAGAAGGGGATGGCTACGCACTCCAGTATTGCTGCCGGGGAAATCCCATGGACAGAGGAACCTGGCAGACTATAGTCCATGGGGTCACAAAAGAGTTGGACAAGACTTAGTGACTAAGCAACAATCCCTGATTTAAATGTGGCAGTTAAATAAATGAAATATTTTTGGAATTCAGGTAAGATCTTTCCTATTGTTTCCAAATATAATGTAAGTGATGTTGTTCACCCTGTGCATTGACTGTTGTAAAGTATTCTGACTACTTTATTTAAATCACCTTTTCCCAACTTTGAATGCTGTCAAATAAATGTTTATAAAAGCCCCATTGCTATAATTTTCCTTCGTAAAAAAATTTAGTGTTTAAAAAAAGTATTCTCATGTGAGACTTCCTAGCTTTCTTCCATTTATCCTACCTATTGAAAGGACTTTTGTCTTTCCTTGTTTAGGGCCTTCTCATTCATCCTCTAGGGAAGGAGTTTTCAAATCAGAATTCAGGATATTATCTAATGAGGGTGCTAAAAACTCCTTTTCTGTACATCTCAGTCTCTTTTTCTGTTTTGCATATAGGGTTAGAAGGTGAGGGTGGGATGTTTCGAGAGAACAGCATGTATATTATCTATAGTGAAACAGATCACCAGCCCAGGTGGGATGCATGAGACAAGTGCTTGGGCCCGGTGCACTGGGAAGACCCAGAGGAATCGGGTGGAGAGGGAGGTGGGAGGGGGAATCGGGATGGGGAATACATGTAACTCCATGGCTGATTTATGTGAATGTATGACAAAACCCACTGCAATGTTGTGAAGTAATTAGCCTCCAACTAATAAAAATAAATGAAAAAAAAAAAGAAAAAAAAAAACTCCTTTTCACTGACCACTAAATAAAATTAAACATTTTCAATTATGAATTTAAGTGGCAACAAACAAAGGTAATGTTAGTGACACCTGAAGCTTTTCCACAATAGAAATATATTTACATATATAAATTCATGTTTATATATACACATGTATTATATATATTTATATATATATTGTAGATATCTCAAAATGTCATTTACACTGTTCACTATTTTTAATTAAGCAGCTGTTAATTTTATCATCAGATCTTTTTATTTAATGTATAGATAAAAGACATATATGCTGTTGTTGAAACGCTAAATCATGTCTAAAACTTTTGTAACCCCATGGACTGTAGCCCACCAGGCTCCTCTGTCCATGGGATTGCCCAGGCAGAAATACTGGAGTGGGCTGCCATTCTGTTTTCCAGGGGATCTTCCTGACCCAGAGATTGAACCCATATCTCCTGCATTGGCAGGCAGATTCCTTTTGCTGAGTAACCAGGGAAGCCCATGTGCCAGGTCACTTTAGTCGTGTCCTACTTTGTGCAACCCTGTGGACTGCAGGCCACCAGGCTCCTCTGTCCATGGGATTCTCCAGGCAAGAATACTGGAGTGGGTGGCCATGCCCTCCCCCAGGAGATCGTCCTGACCCCACGGATCAACCTTGCATCTCTTGTGTCTCCTGCATTGGCAGGTGGGTTCTTCACTACCAGCGCCACCTGCGAAGCCGAAAAGACATATACTATGACATAATTATTTAATGTCATGTTTTATTCACTACATTTCAATCTGTTTGGTTTTCTTTATAGTCTAGTGTATTCTGTTTTAGGCATTTAGAAGCATTGTTCTGAGAGAGATCCACAGGCTTCACCGGACTGCCCACTGGTTGATGGCACCAAAAACATGATAAGCCCCTGCTATGATGAGAGTCCAGTCTTTTCTGGAGGACTTCAAGACTGCACAAAGGAGAAATGATGGATTGATAGAGGAGGGATGAAGAAAATGGGAAAAGGTAGAAGGAGAAAGAAATGTAAGAAAGTGGGAGGGGGAGTTAGGAAAGTGGGAGGGAAGAAAATAGCAAGTGTTGTGTGCGTTGGTGAAGAAACAGAAGGTGAAAGACTAGGGATAGGGAGAAACTGTGGAAGTTATGGCAGCCCACTCCAGTATTCTTGCCTGGAGAACCCTATGGACAGCGTAGCCTAGCAGGCTACAGTTCATGCCGTCTCAAAGAGCCGGACACGACTTAACAACCAAGCACAGCAAGCATGGAAGTTAAGATAAGAATGAGAAAAGAAAGAGGATTTTTCAAAGTGTTGGTTTCATTACAAACAGCATCCCCGTTAATATTAAAAAGTACCAGAAATACGATTGGTTTCTTTGCTGCTTTTTCTTTCTACTTCTCCTTGTCCTTCCCATCTCCCCTCCCTCCTTCCTTCCTTTCTCTTCTCCTCTTTGACTCTATTCAGAACTGGGTTAGGAGGGCACTGGGATTTATACCTTCAGTGGGTCGCCAGTGAAATTCTTTAGGAAAACTTCAAGTGAATGAGCCTGGCCTAAAATGCCCTGGAATTGTGTCAGCCTTTCAAATGTATACCCCTTCAGTTCCCAGCATCAGTCCTGTATTTGAACCAAGTCATACTTTTTACTGTCCCTTGACCATTCCCAAGCGTATCTTACAAATATGCCTCTGCTATTTCTGGATTCCCTGCCTGAATTCTCTCCTTTCAACCCTTTCCCCATTTTTCCCAATGACATAGGCCCAACATACACCCATAAAATCTTCTGCAACAGCTACACTATCAGTAGCCAGCAAACTTACTCGGGAAAATACAAAATGTAATAAACATTTTAGGTGTTGTGTACTTAATCAGTCTCTGTTACAACTACTCAATTCTGCTCATCTAACAGAAAAGAGACCATAAAATATATATAAGTGGATAAATGTGGCTATATTCCAATGAGATTTTGTTTACAAAACAGGTGGTTGGCCAGATCTGGCCCCATGGGTGGTAGTTTTTTGACCCCTACTCCAAATCACTGCAACTCTTCTTTTATCTGAATTCTACTAACAGCTATTTTTCATAACCACTCATTTAGTTCTATTTATAGTGTTAGTTATATTTTCTACTATAAGTTTATTCAGGGAGAAATCTGATACTATGGACCATATTGTTGAAGAAATATATGAACAAAGAATTGCAAATCAGTGAAATAAAATGTGTTAGATCTAACACATTTTGAATAAATATTTCTAGTCCCTTATGTCTGCAAATAATATAGCTTCAATCACATATAATTGTCAATTTAGACAAACCAATCCCCATATTGTCAAGAAACGTTCAGAGCTTTTCAAAAACACTGATATTGTTGACTTGCATTATAGAGAAAAATTAATAAATTTTTCCTACTGTGAAATTTTTTCCCACTTTTTGTATCTCGTTTTAAAAACTCATTAAAGTTACATTATCTGTTTCACTGATATGTTTTAGTGAATTTTACTAAATGGTTTATTATTATGTTTGTCATAAATGCTGTTACTTCTCAGAAAGATAGAATTTGTAATTTAAAAAAAGCCTAGATAAAGCCTAGATTTGAGACCCAGCTCCATCAACTAGCTCTGTGACATCAGGTAAATCATTTAATATTTAGGATCTCTATTTTACTTTTTCATAATGACAAGATAATACATGTATTCACTACACTAAAATGAACAGTGAATGTGTAAGTCCTTTGTAATAGGTGAAAGAATGTAAATCTCACTTATTGTTGTTAAAAATGCTCTCTTTGCTTTAAGGATCTTTTCCTTCAATGTATTAAAAAAAAAAAACCAAAACCCTGCTTTTTGAATAGAGTTTAGGGCAGTGGTAGTCTGTTGATTTGGTATTCTGGGAGCAATTTGGTCTGGGCTTTCCAGGTGGCGCTAGTGGTAAAGAACCTTCCTGCCAGTTCAGGAGACATAAGATATGTTGGTTCGATCCCTGGGTAGGGAAGATCCCCTGGAGAAGGGCATGACAACCCACTCCAGTATTCTTGCCTGGAGAATCCCATGGACAGAGGAGGCTGGAGGGCTGCAGTCCATAGGGTCACAAAGAGTTGGACATGACTTAAGCAACTGAGCATGCATGTCAGGCACAGCACTTGGTCTGTAGCCTAAGTAAAAGGAATTTGTTGGAGGTAAATGAAAAAAAAAAAAAAATCAAGGTCAAATCAGGAACTCTATCCCTCAAGGTTTAAGTAGATTCAAGAAAGAGTGAAAAATTCAATCCAGTGACTATGGAAGTACCTAAGTGGGTCTAGATTAAATGGAGTAGATGGGAAACAACACTAGAAATGCAGAAAAGACATATCCTAGTTTTTGGTAGAAAACTTGACTTGATTCTGGAGAATCATTTTGAGAGCAATCAGAAAAATTGAAAACAGGGCTCAACACTGCCAGGAATAAAGGATGCGGATGAGCCACAGCTGGAAAAAAAATTTAAATACTGGAACTAGGCTTTGCCAGAACATCACATTTTCTGAGGAAGAGGACAAGCTTGGTTGGGCAGGACCTGCTGAGAAGCCTATCAGTTGGCAGGAGTAGAATGTGTCCACATGTTGATAGAGTTGGTGTAATACAGTGGAAAGAGCAGAATTCTGGAGCTAGGCAATTTGAATCTCAGATTTGTTCCTTTGCTAACTCTGTGGTGTCAATTTTCCAAAAACCTCAGGCTCTTCATCTGTAGATATTGTGAAGAAAGTAGGTAATGCAAGGCCTGGCATGTAGAATGCATTAAATAAATGTTAGTTCTTTTTAAGACTGTCTGTGTCTGTGTTTAAGACAGTAAAATTTGTTTCCAGTCAACTTTCTGCTTTCATGAAGGTTTCTCAGAATTTGCAGGACTGATATACAATGTTTGAGCAGATTTTAGGTGGCCCATAGAATATTAAGAGTAGCTGGAAGAAATTAGATGGGATGAAGAACATCTAGATTTTAAAGAATTTTTTTTTTTTTTAGTTTTTGTTTTTAATCGTAGTTTGAGAAAGATTGATTTCCTGGTTTAAGATGAGTACGTGCATGTGTCCTCAGTCACTCAGTTGTGTCTGACTCTTTGCAACCCCATGGACTGTAGCCTGCCAGGCTTCTCCGTCCATGCAATTCTCCAGGTAAGTATACTGGAGTGGGTTGCCATTTCCTCCTTCGAGGATCTTCCCCACCCAGGGACTGGACTTGTATCTCTTGGATTCTTTACCACTGCCACCTGGGAAGCCCCGTAGATAGGGAAACCTGTTTAAAAATGTGTTAATTTGTGCATTTCAACTGCAACCACTTCCTGGATTCAATGTAAATTGAAAATTTGAAAGACTCGTTTGAGTGTCCTTGTTGTACAACAATTTTACATCTGTTAACTTAGAATTACATAGATGTCCATTTTTCATTTCTGTCTCCTAGACACTAATTATAAATAGACTTATTAGGAATAGCTTCTATATTCATTTCCTATAGTTTTGAAGTTTATTTCCTTTTTTGTGGCATTCTGTTACAGTCTATGAACTTAATTATTAAGTTTAAATTATTAGATTATTTTCTTAAAAGCATCTCTGTTTTTTTTAACTTCGTTTTTATTTAATATTTTAGCACTTTGAAGTAGATACATTATTCAATGTATAACAAGTTATGTAAGTGGAAATGTTATGCAGTATTTTAATAGAATATATTGTTACTGTGTATTAATTAGACCTTGGTTTGTTTTAGTTGAAGACAGTAACTTTTGCTACTTTCAGCAGAATGGGAGTTACTAGGGAATATTACATTGCTCAGAGAATCGTTGAAAGATCTGGAGAAATAGGCTTTACACTTTCAGATACAATAGAACCTCACTTCTAATTGGCCTAATAGTGATTCCTATTGCTACCACCATCTGCAAAACAATGCCAGCACACCAGCAAAATTGTTGCCAAGCTTCCTGCTTTCTGTAGCTCACTTTCAAATTAAAGTCTCCACAGGTACTTCTAACTGATGGAACTTAAGGCACATGTCTGCACCCCAAAGAAAAATAGAAAGTATTTTTTCTTAAAAGTTTAACCCAAGAGTGTAGGATTCAAAATATACGAACCTATCAAGTGTGGAGAGATATTCAGAGTTTTACAAGAGCCCTGAATGACATTAGACCAAGCACTTTGCTCCGTCTTCTCAATAGCAGTGGAGAAAACTGTCATAAAACTTTATTTGAAAGCAGGGAAATAAACTCTTATTTATATAGTTTTCTTTCCATTTTTAGGACTCATGTAAATATACTTTATGTAAACATTTCCAAAATTGCATTTCTCCTTCTTGCCTGCTCCCCATCCATCCACTGCTGCTCATCATTCTTTCTTAGCTCAGTAAATGGCATCGTTATTCACTGAGAGTCAGCCTTGCTTTCCTTCTTTTTCATCACTCTTCCCTCCAATCATGAAGTCTTACCAATTCAGATTTTGAAACACGCATCAAATATATCCACATCTGTCCATCTGAAGTGCCGCAACACTAGGCCCAGTTAGCGTTATGTCTTTCACAGACTATTGCAGGAGTGTCTTAAGTTCTCTACCCTCTTTCCCTTGTTTTATTTATTAAGATCACCCCCTTGCCAAAGGAAGTGAGTTCCTTCTGCTATATGCTTACATGGTACCCATATTTTTCCATACATAACTTTTACAATTATACTTTTCTACATTTATAATTTAATAATTATTTTCATAAATTATAAAATATGTCTTTTCCACTGAACTATAAGCTTCTGGAAAGCAGGGACTGTGATTTTCATGGATACATTCTTTATATATAATTTAAATATAGTTTAAAAAATGTAAGAATGAAGTTAACATTGCATACTAACTTTGGAAGGTTAAATTTTGCAAAGGTTTTTCTCCACAGCTTTAAAGGTCCTGAAGAATCTGTGTTGCTGTTGTTTAGTCACTAAAGTCATATCTGACTCTTTTGCAACCCCATGGACTACAGCCCCAGGCTTCTCTGTCTATGGGATTTCCCAGGCAAGAATACTGGAGTGGGTTGCCATTTCCTTCTCCAGGGGGTCTTCCCAACCCAGGAATCAAACCGAAGTCTCCTGGAAGGTGGAGTCTTTACTACTGAATCACCAGGGAAGCTCTTAAAGAGAATCTTTACTTAATACTTAATGCTTTACTCAATGCTCAATGCTTAATTAAACTCAATGCTTAGTCTTTTGAAGAAAGGATACTATTTTTAATATCAATATCAAGGAAGAGACCAGGAAAAAAACTTATTCAACCTAGATAGACCAGTACATGGCTTTTATTCATGAATGGGCCTCCATGACTACCTAAACCAGAGTTACCTACAATGGAACTTTTATTCTTTTTTGATGTATTTCTCCACTGTGCCACCAATATGTGGGTTTTGTAAAAGAGTTGCTCAATTTCTGGTTATCGATGACATTTGTACGTGGTCCTTCCTTTCCAGTCCCAAGCAAATGCCTTATGCTGTGGCTATGAATTGCGGTACTGCACCAACCCTCCCCAGTACAGCGAATGTCGGGAAACCAAGAAAAGTCGTGCTTGTTCTCGTCAGCGCACTCATGCCAAGGAAGTTCTCCCCTTCCTTCCTTGTGCCTTCACTCTCCCTATGCCCACCATTTTGTATTTATGAGGAATGAAAGCATGACCCAGCCTATTTCTTTGAAATTTATTATTCTGACTGCTAGGCACCTGCTTCCTGCAGCTCCTTTTGTGTAGAGAGCAATAAGCCTTCCTTCCATTCACTTTAATGCGTTAAGAATCATGTCAGTAAGATGTAATTAAAAAAGACAAGAACAGCAGGGGAAATGCCAGACAATTTATTAAGAGACACAGGGTAAAAACAAGGTTGAGACAAACTAGCTTATATCAGAAGGAATTCTGATTACCACCATGGTTATTACTGGTATTAAACATTTATTGAGCACCAACACAGAGTCACACACTGTGCAAAACACAGAATTAGACCCCTTTCTAGCCAGGCAGCAGTAATTAAAGAGCTGTGAGATTCTTCTTTTTATTTTTATTTTTTTTAAATATTTTTATTTTTTGGCTTCACAGCATGGCATGTGAGATCTTAGTTCCCTGAACAGGGATTGAACCCACCGCCCCCTACACTGGAAGCATGTTGTCTTAACCAAGGAAGTCCCAGCACTGTGACATTCTTCTAAAACTGCCAGTCTTAGGGCGTACTCTCCTATGAGGAGGATTGGAAGCTTGTGATTCTATGCACATCTTGGAACTTTTATAGGGGAAATAAAGGAGGTAATCAACTAAAAATGATAATTGATTATAGTGAGAACTCAAGAAGAATTGGTTATACAGAGGGGGAAAGCAAGTTTAATCATTCACAACAGCATTGGGTACCCAAGAGAAGCTCCTGGCTTCCCGGAGAATGTGACTTTCCCATGTATGAAACTGAATTCTTTAGGTTGTGCTTTATTCTCAGCAAGTCCCTGCAGAAAATACTATTTTAGTTTTTCTTGAAAAATGTTGAGGCATTGCTCAAAGAACTTGAATAATATTATCAAATGTAAATATTTAACCCTAGGCAAGCCAGATAATAGTCCAAGTCCTTTGACTTGGCAGAAGATTATTATTTTTTAATCTCTGTAGATCTTATACCTGAAAGAATACCTGGTAAATGATAGGTGCTGATAAGATGAGTTAAGGAATAGTGAGCGAAAACTATGAAAACATATTTAAATAACCAAACTGTCAAAACAACTGGGTTCTGAATTTTCCATACAGAAAGCTCTTTAGAAGAAAAAAAAAACCTTTAGTCAACCATACTGAACTGTGGCGGGGCCATAAATTGTAACCGATACAGGCCGTGGCAGTGATGTAACACGTTAGAGCCAAGAAATTGTCTTTTTTTGGCAAATAGCAAACTGTTATACTTGCTATTAGCCCAACCTCTGTTAAAGTCTAGTTAATTTACATTTATTTGTTTATTTTCAGGTCTGAGCTGATTCTTATAAGTGCGTTTTCAGATAAAACTTACTCTCTTTAAGTCCTAAAACTGTTTTGGGTGGATATCTTTCCGAAATATGTATACATCACCGTTCTTTCCGAAGCAGAACAGATTCTATTCAGTTTTAATCTGCACATTCTTGGAGTAATGTTGGAAAATTGGAGCAGATTTAGAAAATAACTTTCCGCAAACTTCACAGCCCGGCACACAGAACCTGAATTTGTTGCCTTCCCAGCTTGCAACTCTGAGACAGTTGAGAATTCCAAATTCCAATCTGGTGTTCCAGGTGGTTTTAAAGGATATTACTTTAGGTA
This sequence comes from Odocoileus virginianus, assembly GCF_023699985.2. NCBI lineage: Eukaryota > Metazoa > Chordata > Mammalia > Artiodactyla > Cervidae > Odocoileus > Odocoileus virginianus. The sequence goes on along the minus strand of NC_069694.1, from coordinate 39,487,470 downwards.
GGAAGATAAAATAGATTTTATTTAATTAGTAGTTTTCTTAAAAAACCTGATTTATATGTTTTAAATAATTTGGACTCGACTCTGTTCATATTCCTGTCTCATGGTCAGCAAAAGATAGGCTAGACCTGTACCAAATTTGTCCCCATGAACCATCCTCAAGAAAACAGAGAAAACGGAGTGTGAGTGTTCATCCATGTCATTATAAGTAAACTCCTTTCCCAGTACACCTTCTAATGAATCAAAAGTGACTGAGAAAAACCTGGGCATTAATCCAGCACAAGCCATTTTTACCCTGGGCATATCTGAATCTAAATGGAACTCTTGAATGCTATCATTTCTCTAATTCTATAGAGCTTGTTCTGTTGGCTATGATCGCGTGACCTTTGGACAGCAAACACTAAGAAAGGCAAGCCTTGGAAAAAACGATTTATTAGGGTGAAATCCATACTACCGTAAATCATGAAGATTTCCCTGAGAGTATTTGCCAGGTTTTTTTTTTTTTTTTTTTTTTTTGAGGATAAACTGGGATAATCAGTGCTTTGCTATTCACTTAACAACAGGATAAAGTGACTGTTTGTTTCTCTTATGTATAAAAAAATGAACAGAAAGCCCTGATTATACCAGGTAATTAAGTAGATGAAACTGAATGCCTGTAGTGGCATTAATGACACGATTTAACCTCAACCTCACCACCTCTGTTTTCTTCCTACACTCACTGGAGCACTCACTAGCAGTCAAATGTAAATGTCAGCAAATTGCCTCTTCTTGATGTCTTGGCTAACTGATACCTGCTTTTAAACTGTCCTCAAGACTCAAATTCAAGCCACACAATCTACAATTTCAAGCCGGATCCCCTCTCAAGAAGGAGGTCTGACTTCTCAGTTTTATTCCCTGAAGCTGGGTCATCACCTGAGCTTCCACTTTTGCAGTTTGAAAACTTGCAAAACCAAGTCCTGTTGCCATGTTACTTCCTATTACTTTTGAAAAACACTTTCTTCAATTATTATTTGTCAGTGATGTAATGCGAATAAATAGAAAATATATTGCTTTGAATACAGTTTGCTGGAGATTAAACATTTTCTAATGAACTGTAAACACTCTGAAAGGGTATTGGAAGAACAATTTTCACAGCAAATGAAAATGTGTGAAAATTGTTTTTACTGCATTACTGTCCACTGCTCCAGTATTTTGAATACTTGCCAACTGTGTGAATAATTAGTGTGGTTTAGCAACTAGATATGTTCATTCGGTTGTGTGTTTGAGAAATAAATTTATTCTGCATGGCTTATTTCATCTAATATTCTTATGTATGCCAAACGTAGTCCAACCAACTGAAATGTTGCTGTGTGATCCTAGACTCATAGGATCTTACATTACACTTAGCTTTCCAAACCGTAATGAATTAGTAGCTGTGACAGCTTACACAACAGCCTGCTTTAAAGCAGAGAAGTCTAGGTGGTAAACCTGAAACAAAAGTCAATTTAATAAAGAAACTGCGTTTGATAAGAGTAGGCCGTGCACGGGGATTTTGTTGTTCTTGCTTTGGCAAATGTGGAAGTAATGTTGTTGATTGAGACCCACAGCTATAAATTTCTGCAAAAATAATTTAAAAGTCCCAAAGGTTGCTGCTGACTCTTCCATTGTTGCCCTGTGTTCACTTACGAACTGTTTAGTTTTCCTTCAGTTTAACTAGATTGAGCACCCCTTCAGGGAAACTGGAAGACATACTCATCCCTGGTCAATTCTTGAAAAAATCTGTTGAAAATAATAATAATAATAATAATGATAATAAAACACTGAGTGTTTTCATGGTGCTGGGGACCATGTCCTGATCATGTGTACCGTCAGTTGGATTTCCACTCAGCCAAGAGCTTTGAGATGAGGGATACTGTTTTAGTGTCAGCCATCTAACTCTAATCAAGACACTTCAGAAAGCAAAAATGATCTCACATTCTGTTTTTTCCCCCAAATAACTCTATGGTTGTAAATAGATTTTAAGAAAATATTAAGTGAATGTGATATAAGGATGGAACTTGAAAAGGATGATTGTGGATCATCAGAAGCAACATGCTCTCACTTAGAGATTGATGTGAGATTCAAAGATCAGTGTTATGTGTTAGATATAATAGTGTTATGTGTTGGCATTGGGAAGAATTCTGCTTTGACTCTGGCTTTGCTCACTGCTAGTTGGCTGACTTTTGGCTGTTATTTAACATCTCTACACCTTGGTGTCTTCAGTACGCACAATAAAATTTAATAATACTAACCAGGGAGATTCATTGTTAGGATTAAAGGGAATAAGGTTCAGTACCTAGAATAGACTAGATTCTCAGCAAGCCAAAGTTGTATTTTCCCATTAATATTAACATAAAGTTAAGAAAATAAGTCCTTGCCAAATTTGAATAAATTCTCCCAAAGGGACTTCCTAGGTGGTGCTAGTGGTAAAGAATCCACCTGCCAATGCAGGAGACACAAAGGACACGGGTTTGATTCCTGGTTCAAGACAAACCCCTGAAGTAGGAAATGGCAACCCATCCCAGTTTTCTTGTTTGGAAAATTCCATGGACTGAGGAGCCTGGTGGGCTACAGTCCATGGGGTCACAAAGAGTCAGACACGACTTAGTGGGCACACATTCTCTCTAAATGCAAAGATGGATGTTTAAATTGACACATAGCAAGAAATATCTTTTATATTTCTGGTGGGAACATCACACCTCAAAGTTTAGACCATTACAGGTAGACTTATGGGAGAGCAATCAATTTGGGAACTTTGCTGCTGCTGCTAAGTCGCTTCAGTCGTGTCCGACTCTGTGTGACCCCATAGACAGCAGCCCACCAGGCTCCCCTGTCCCTGGGATTCTCCAGGCAAGAACACTGGAGTGGGTTGCCACGGGAACTTTAGTTCCGTCAAAAAGTCATTTCTGTGGACAAATTTAATCTTTTATGTTGTTAATCATCTCAATAGACCGGGAATATGTTGAGTATTTATTATATTAATGGATATGTTTTGTTTATTCTGGGAATCTGAGTCAGTTTCAGTAAACAGTGAAATTTTAGAAATCATGAAAATACTAAAATATAGATAGACTGGAGCTCCAATGAGTAACCTTTAATAACAATCTAGGCAACTGCCTGCAAACCAAGTTTGAAATCCTGTTGGAGATCAGGGGAGATGGACTCTGACTCTTATTTCCTTTGTAACTCAGCTGAGAGCATTATTTCTGGTTCTCACAAGCATAAGTACACCACATGACTTTTACTGGAAGTGTATTTCATAGTATCTTTCATTTTCATCTTTTTTTCCTCCAGTGTTTATGTATCTCCCATGTCTTTCCCCTTCAGAATCTTCCCTATTCTTGAATAGCCTATACTTTTCCTTCCTTTTAATTCATCAGCTTTCTCCTCCATTATTGTCTATGAAAGACCATGTCATCATGTTGTCAGCAAATCCTTAAAGTTGGGGTTTGAGATTTATATTCCATCATAATACCCTGTTTTATCCAGCAATAGTCCATTACACTGAAATCTATAAGGAAAAATGCTAGCTAATATTCATATCCTAACCCTTCACAGCATTATTCATCCTTGGTATCTCACACGTGATAGATACATGATGAGGATTGGATGGCACAACCAAAACTTTCTTGCCAGTCCTCACTCAAGGAATTGATTAAAAAAAAAAAAAAAAGAGGACATAGAAAAATGAAAGCATTACTTTAGTGAAACACAAAATATCTACTTGATATTTATTTTCATTCAACATGTTCATAAATACATTTCCAGAAGAGGCAAAACTTGAGGGCATTATAGCTCCTCTAGATGCTTTTCTGATGAATACTCATCTTCTCTTTAATTTAGGTTGATTGTTAGAATTATTAGCACGAGAAGTAGAGACTTGCCAAATCGCTTCCCTGTGGCTGCACAGAACAAGATAGAAGATGTTAGGATCTAAGGACTCTTCATGTTTTGTTTCTTGCACTAATTATTAAGCACATATCCTCTCTGTTAGCTGTACAAAAGGCATATCTGGTGTCAGTAAGTAAACCGTATGTTTATCAGGCAGAAAATGTGCCGCACGGTTTCTCTCCTACTGTCAGGAGTGCAGCGCTTAAGAGTACAATTTTGGAACAGAAAAGATTCAGAATGCCATGAGGCTGTTGCAGCTACACCAGGCTTGGAGCACTGGAGGTTGAAGAGAGGAAACCACTGTGGTTAAAAGAACTTCCTAAACAGTACAGGCTGATATTTCATCCCCCTGCCTATTGGCACATCCTGTGGAAATAAGGATCAATCTGAACATGCAAATAGGTTCAAAATGTGTATAGTGTTATGATGGACTGTATAGTGCTGTCACCTATTTCCCACTCAACTCATCTTTTTTAGTTAAAATAAAATAATATGCAGCAGTGAGGCTGTTTGAGAAGCCAGTGATTACAGGGTACATTAACAATAATACCCCAGTTAGAGGCTGGTGGTTTGTTAGCACAGGGAACACCCTCAGCTTTGCTTTGAGCTATTAATTAACCAACCAGTCATTAACTGCTGCTAACAATTGATTTAGAAGGAATTATTGCTTAAATAGCAGGAGGTATTTAAGAGGAAAATAAATTAAAGCAAAGAACTGCTGGATTCTGAGGAAAAAATAGGAGTTCTTGAAATATAGAGAATAGCTGCAAGGAGTCTGTAATTATCAAGTGATAAACAATCATTGGGAAGCACATTCCTTTATTTTTTTCAGAAATAGTGACAGTGTCTTATAATCAAGGACACCACTGTCTTTACTAATTGAATGATCTAAAAATGAGTGATATTATCAGAAGCATAACTGAAGTAGTGAATTGTCATTTTAATGAGTTACCAAAACATTTACACAGATCAGAGCTATACTGTCTTGGCAATGTATTGTGGACATTGAGTTTACAAACAAAATTTTAAAATAAACAAAATGACAAAGTATCTATTGCCCATGAGCTGAATCACAGGATGAACTTACTGCATGACTCCAAGGGCATCATTTTCTCCTATGTCTGTCCTTGGGTTAGTTTATTTTAAAGGCAATGGCCTCTTCTGATGATTCTCTTATTAGCTTAAGAGTCAAGTTTACGGGAGTTATTGGTTTTGGTGTAAAGTAGCAATAAGAAAAGGGGCTTCCAAAGTAGTACTACTGGTAAAGAACCCATCTGCCAATGTGGCAGACATAAGAGATGGTGGGTTCAATCTATGGATTGGGAAGATTCCCTGGAGGAGGGCATGGCAACCCATTTCATTTTTTAAAAATTAATTTATTTTAATTAGAGGCTAATTACTTTACAAAATGTGGTGGTTTTTTGCTATACATTGACATAAGTCAGCCTTAGGTGTACATGTGTTCCTCCATCCCAAACCCCCCTGCTACCTCACTTCCCATCCCACCCCTCTGGGTTGTCCCAATGCACTGGCTTTGAGTGCCCTATTTCAGGCATTGAATTTAGACTGGTCATCTATTTCACATATGGTAATATACATGTTTCAATGCTATTCTCTCAAATCATCCCACCCTCTCCTTCTCCCACAGAGTCCAAAAGTCTGTTCTTTATATCTGTGTCTCTTTTACTGTCTTGCATATAGGGTCATCATTACCATCTTTCTAAATTCCACATATATGCATTAATATACTGTATTGGGTTTTTTTTTTCTGACTTTCACTCTGTATAATAGACTCCAGTTTCATCCACCTCATTAGAACTGACTCAAATGTATTCTTTTTAATAGCTGAGTAATATTCCATTGTGTGTGTATACTACAACTTTCATATCCATTCATCTACCAATGGACATCTAGGTTGCTTCCATGTCCTAGCTATTGTAAACAGTACTGCGATGAACATTGGGGTATATGTGTCTCTTTCAATTCAGGTTTCCTCAGTGTGTATGCCCAGCAGTGGGATTGCTAGGTCATATATATTTTTAAGGAATCTCCACACTGTTTTCCATTGTGGCTGTACTAGTTTGCATTTCTACCAACAGTGTAAGAGGGTTCCCTTTTCTCCATACCCTCTCCAGCATTTATTCTTTGTAGACTTTTTGATAGGAGCTGTTCTGACCAACGTAAGATAGTCCCTCAACGTGGATTTGATTTGCATTTCTCTGATAATGAGTGATGTTGAGCATCTTTTCATGTGTTTGTTAGCCATCTGTATGTCTTCTTTGGGGAAATGTCTGTTTAGTTATTTGGCCTATTTTTTGAGTGAGTTGTTTATTTTTCTGGTATTGAGCTGCATGAGCTGCTTGTATATTTTTGAGATTAATTCTTTGTAAGTTGCTTTGCTTGCTATTATTTTCTCCTGTTCTGAAGGCTGTCTTTTTACTTTGCTTACAGTTTCCTTCATTGTTCAAAATCTTTTAAGTTTAATTAGGTCCCTTTTGTTTATTTTTGCTTTTATTTCCATTACTCTGGGAGGTGAGTCATAGAGGGTCTTGCTGTGATTTATGTCAGAGAGTGTTCTGCCTATGTTTTCCTCTAGGAGTTTTATAGTTTCTGGTCTTACATTTAGATCTTTAATCCATTTTGAGTTTATTTTTGTGTATGGTGTTCTTTCTAGTTTCATTCTTTTACAGGTGGTTGACCAGTTTTCCCAGCACCACTTGTTAAAGAGATTATCTTTTTTCCATTATATATTTTTGCCTCCTTCATCAAAGATAAGGTGTCCGTAGGTGTGTGAATTAATCTCTGGGCTTTCTATTTTGTTCCACTGATCTGTATATTTCTGTCTTTGTTCCAGTACCATACTGTCTTAATGACTGTAGCTTTGTAGTATAGTCTGAAGTCAGGCCGGTTGATTCTTCCAGTTCCATTCTTCTTTCTCAAAATTGCTTTCGAGGTTTTTTGTATTTCCATTCAAATTGTGAAATTATTTGTTCTGGTTCTGTGAAAAATACCATTGGTAGCTTGATAGGGATTGCCTTGAACCTATAGATTGCTTTGGGTAATATACTCGTTTTCACTATTGATTCTTCTGATCAAGGAACATGGTATATTTCTCCATTTATATGTGTCATCTTTGATTTCTTTCATCAGTATTTTATAGTTTTCTATATATAGGTCTTTTGTTTCTTTACGTAAATTTATTCCTAAGTATTTTATTCTTTTCATTGCAATGGTGAATGGGATTGTTTCCTTAATTTCTCTGTTTTCTCATTATTAGTATATAGGAATGCAAGGGATTTCTGTGTATTAATTTTATATCCTGCAACTTTACTATATTCATTGATTAGTTCTAGCAGTTTTCTGGTGGTGTATTTATGGTTTTCTATGTAGAGTATTATGTCATCTGCAGACAGTGAGAGTTTTACTTCTTTTCCAATCTGGATTCATTTTATTTCTTTTTCTTCTCTGATTGCTATAGCTAAAACTTCCAAAGCTCTGTTGAATAGTAGGGGTGAGAGTAGGCACCCTTATCTTGTTCCTGACTTTAGACGAAATGCTTTCAATTTGTTTCCATTGAGGATAATGTTTGCTGTGGGTTTATCATATATGGCTTTTATTATGTTGATGTTTGCACCTTCTATGCCTGCTTTCTGGGGAGTTTTAATCATAAATGGGTGTTGAATTTTGTCAAAGACTTTCTCTGCATTTATGGAGATAATAATATGGTTTTTATCTTTCAATTTGTTAATCCACTCCAGTATTCTTACCTGGAGAATCCCATGGACAGAGGAACCTGGAAGGCCCCAGTCCATAGGGTTGCAAAGAGTCAGACACTACTGAATTCATTTAGCATACATGCATTTAATGCTGTAAGAAATGGTTTCATTTGAGAGTATTCTGCTTCTTTAGAAGCATTTTGGTAATTTGTGGGGAATATTTGTTTATCACAATATGTAGGAAGGGGTTTGTCAGTTGCTACTGACATTTACCAGACAGGCATCTAGGGATATACATATAAAGTATTTTTTGTATATTTTTATTATATACCAAATTTCCCAGGCATGCAAACACCATGAAAACCAATAAAATATTGTTTTTTGTTTTGTTTGAAAATTTCCCAAGAGTGATTTGCAATTTTAGAAGCTCACTTGACTGACAACAATGCTATTTGTGGTATCAGGACTGCTAACAGATACACATATTTCAGTTTGTTTTGTATCTGTCACAGTCAATACATACAGGCAGTCCTTGCTTTACACAGCACCCATGTTAATTGAAACTTGTGCACATTGGAGCTGTGGCCTCCCTCTGCATGATTCTGAAATGCATGGTTTCAGTTAATGTAGTGAAGCAAGGACTGTGTGATGCAAAGACTATCTGTGATGAGATTCAAAATTAGAGATTTCCTTAACAGACTGCCTTAGAATTAATGGGCTTCCAGGTGGTGCCATGGTAAAGAGTCTACCTGCCAGTGCAGGAGACACAAGAGATATGGGTTTGATCTTGGGTTGGAAGATCCCCTGGAGTGGGAAACAGCAGTGGGTAACCTACTCCTGTATTCTTGCCTGGAAAATTCCATGGACAGAGGAGTCTGGCAGGCTCTACAGTCTATGGGGTTACAAACATGACTGGGGTCAGTCAGACACGACTGAGCTACTAAGCATGGACACTTTAAATTAACATTATTAAATGAGTAGATAGACAAAATATTATGAAAGAATATCATGAAGTTTTGTGAATAAAATTTGTTTTAAAAATTCTTTTTTTCCATCACATACTCTTTAAATGTTGAAGTCAGATGATAAGAATCATGAAAATTACATTAAATAATTTGTTTATTTATGATTGTGGTGCTTCTTGGCTTGACTGTGACTTGTTATATTACTTTTTCTTTTTTCTATTCCACCATCAATTTTCCATTGCTTATTGAAGGATGTAACTTCCATGATTGTGATGGTTAATTTTATGAAGGGTGATTTTGAATTGGATTAATGCTTAAACTGGTGAATTGGGGGTAAGACAGATTGTTCTTCATAATGTGAATGGGCCTTATCTAAGAAGTTGAAGTTCTGAATAGAACAAAAAGACCAGCCTCCCTTAGCAAAAGGAAATTCTTCAGCAGACTGTCTTCATAATTCACCTGTACCATTGACTCTCCTTGGTCTCCAGATTGCCAGCTCACACTGCTGCTTTGGTCTTGTCATCCTCCATAATCAAGTGAGCCATTCTTTGTAACAAACACACACACACACACACACACACCATCCTGTTGTTTCTGTTTCTGTAGAGAACCTTGACTTATACAATGGTTTTTTTTTTAATTGACAGTAGTTTTTTTTTTTTTTTTGGTAGTATGGCTTTAACACATAGATAGCTTCAGTGTGACCACCACTATAATCAGGAAACAGAATAGCTCCATTACTCAAAAAACTCCCTCAAAATGCTGCTTTAGTCATAACCTTCCCCTACTCTGAACCCTTGACAGTGAGTAATCTGTTTTCTGACAAGGTCAATATGGTTTTTGTCTTTTACTCAGGATAATGCTTTTAAGATTCAACTAAATTGTTACATGTATCAGTAGTTTGTTCCTTTCTATTGCTGAGCAGTACTCCATTGTATGCCCAAGGTCTTTTTGTATATAAGAGATATATTTATGCATTCATATGTTTGAAATTTTAAAATGAGATATGTTTTCTGTGATAATATTTTTTTACTCTCCATAATGTTATAAAAAGTGAATTATTCTAAAATAAGTTATAAGTCAGGTCCAGCTTATTTGTGAAAAAAATATATTTTTGTGCTTTCTTTTATGGACAGTCTGTAATTTATCTTAATTATGTTGCTGCCACCTTAGTTAAGATTATTTTTTCTTTGTCATGTTAGCAGTTCTGCTCTGTTATTATATGTCTTATCACTGATTTCTATTCACCGATAAGATATGAGGCTTAAGACATGATTTCTATTCAGAAATCCAAGAGGCTACCCAGTAGCCTGAACTTTCTGAACTTTCATTGTCTTCTTTATTTGAATTATGTAGATGTCTTCAAGTATGTTCACACATATTGAAACACATGTTATAATAATGTTGAAATATATATTACCTTGTAAATTATTCTCATTTTATTAACATTTCTCCTTCTTATATTTAGCATATTGCTTATAATTTTTTTTGAAGTTATATGGTTACTGGGTCATGATGTGAATTTCATTTTAACATATTAAAGAACTAATTTTTCTAAATATAGGACACTAGGACAGATAGTTATGAAAACCAGGGCTTATACCTATAGCTACTTACTTTTTTCCCTTCTTCCCCAGGGACATTAGAACCTCCTAGTTTGACTAGATGATTTCTAACTTCCCTTTGCATTCAGAGAATTTAGAATATGTATTATAAACATGAATGTGGGTTTTTTTTCCCATTCATGTTCTATCAGTCAGCTTAGTTTGAGTTATTTTTCAATAATAAACAGCCCCTAAATCTTAGTGGCTTTCAATAACAAGATTATTTCTTGCTCATTTTATACCCTGGGTCAACTTGATGGCCTATCTTGTCTTCATGCTGAAACCCAGGATGAAAGAGTGGCATGGATCTGGTATGTGCTGATCATATCTTACAGTAGAGAGAAGAGAGCAATGGTGGACCAAATGTTGCCTCAAACTTTTTTCTGAATGTGTTTCATGTTAATTCCACCTACATTTCATTGACTAAAACAATCATGTGGTCAAGCCTGAAGTATCTTCCTATTAGGGAGAGTCAGCAAATATTTCTGAACAGTGATAACAGTTTACCACATGTTGCTTGCAAGTACTAATATTATTTTATTTTTACTCTATTATTATTTGAACTATGAGCATATATGCAGCTTATAGTTCATAAGCACATGTTAAATGATTGTATGAGTTAGGCACTGTCTTAAGAGTTTTGTATCTTCTTTATTTTCTTTAACTTTCCCAAAAGTAACCATAAGAGATAGCTAATATTTGTCATGGTGAATAATTTGCAAAAATTCAGTTTTATCTTAAATTTTATAAAATCCTATAAAATTTTATATAATTTTATATAGCCCATGGACTCTCAGTAAGCTGTTTAAGGAGCTATTTTTCATGGTTCCCTTTTTAATTGTAAGCTTATAAAAGTGTCAGGTCAATTTATTAAATACTCTGCAGAAAAATATGTCACAAGCATTTAGGTACTTCATAGAATTTTTTTCTCATTAATTTCTCCGTAGAGCTAGGAGTGTTCTGAAGAGTAAAATCATCTTTGAATTTTGATGGTAGCTTATGCTATCATTGTCGGGTCCAAGTGTTCTCTGAACGTCCACCAGAGTGCTCCCAGCTGTTAGCTTGTTGACTTTTGGCCTTTGGCATTTTCTCTAGTGACAGGAGTCCCCTGGCCTACATGCAAGACAGGCAGGAAGTGCCCAGGAGACAGCAACCTTGCCCCTAGGTTGAAGTGACTCAGACATGGCCTACACTGGCTCCCACAGTTCTTGGTGGGGTTGAGCCCCATTGTCCTGAGTGGTAACCTGCACAGTAACCCCTTTTATTACCTTCCTTTCCTCCTCATCTCACTTCCCTACTCCTCATACTGGTACTTTCGGGAATCGTTAAGTTCACTCAAACTCTTTACATTCATACCTTTTACCTAAGGATCTGTTTCTGGTAGAACCTGATCTAAGATGCTTATCATGTGGGTTAAAGCCTGGCAAGTAATAAGTGCTTTGTGAATGTTTATTGTAATGGTTAGAAGAAGTAGGAAAGGGAGTAAATATTTTCTTGAGAAATATTGTTCAGTGGACACATGTAAAATGAGTTTTTAAATTTAGTATTCCTTGGGGATTCCCTGACAGCCCACTTTTAAGATTTGGCAATCTCCCTGCTAGGGCCTAGCAGGTGAACTAAGATCCCACAAGCCATGAGGTGAGGCCAATAAATAAATAAATTTGTTATTTCTCTCAGTGCATATAATAAAATCACCTGCTTATAATTTAACATTTAAAAATTTTATCATGTCTTATATGTTTATATTTCTGTTAAGTTCTTCTACCTGGTATCCTTACACTACCAATATCTTGTATCTTATTTCCAATTTTAAAGTCCTACAAAATACCATACCATGAAAATTAGCAATAATATTACTATTATAACAATAATAAATATTCGAATGTGCTGTGCTAAATACTGTCCTAAGGGCTTTGTATTAATTTATTTAAGCATTGTAGCATATTCAGAAACATAGTATTATTATTTATCCTCCTGTGGGTTGATCGAGAAACACACAAAGAAATGCAAAGGAAACCAAATTATTATATTTAGATGATACATTTGAATATTCAGAAACCCAGGGAGTATACTTTAAAACTAATATGTGTGTGTGTTGTGTGTGTGTGTTAAGTCACTTAGTTGTGTCCAACTCTTTGCAACCCCATAGACTGTAACCCACAGGCTCCTCTGTCCATGGAATTCCTCAGGCCAGAATACTAGAGTGGGTAGCTCTTCCTTTCTCCAGGGGATCTTCCTGACCTAGGAATCAAACGCGGGTCTCCTGTATTGCAGGCAGATTTACCATCTGAGCTACCAGATAAGTCCCCTTAAAAGATTAAAACTAATAGAATTTATGAAATAATTAAGCAATGAAATAAGAAAATATTTCAGTAGAACTAGAATATGGAACAAGATTGATCACCTTCCTTCCTTGTAGGCTCTTTTATAATCTTATCCAACCATAACCCCCGACCTCATTACTGTGAGCACCTGGGACAGCAAGGCACATATTCTAATGTTAGGTAGGAAGGCCTATTCTGAGAATTCAAGTCGAGAGACATGAAGACAGTTATGTCAGTTTGTGGCTGGAACGAGGATCATGTCAAGCCCAATCTGGAACCACATCATACTGAATCCAGCCACAAGCTGGATATCATCATGAAGAGTAGAAACTGTGAGGAAGCAGAGAAAGCCAACTGGTAAAGAGGAGAGAGAACTGAACTGAGCAGACACGTGGCCTGAGACCTGACCAAAAGGGCTTATCCGTATCCAGAACGTGAGACATCACACTCCTGGAGGAAAAGTGTAGAGTTGCCGAGGCTGGGAAGACTTGCAGGTGCCAGGCATGGAGAGAAGTGCAGAGTGTAGGGATAGCGTGGGCTCAGAGAGGCTGGTACTGGATGAAGGCAAAGAGGTAGCAGCCAAGTTGAGTAGGGGCCGGCAGGCTGTGCAGAAGGCTTTGGATTTCTCGGTTGGGAACCCCAGCCCAGCTCTGTTCGGCTACTCTCTGAAGCTGTTCCATTGGCCTTGCTGAATGGAATCTCACCTCCTTTAGAACTTTCAGTGACATACATCTCTAAAAATTTGCATATAAATCCCTGGATCAGAGATTTTTTTAGAATATGTTTTATCTTCCAAAGAATGTTGTCTTAAAAATCAGGAGCCGTGAATCTTTGTATCCTCTACAGATGGTAGTGAGCTGAGTGGGTGCACAGTAAATATTTGTTGGCCTAGTTATGGGGACAGTAATTAAATATTCCCCACCAGTGGCCAAAGTTTCTCACTATGTTCTCTCCAGAAAAGTTCTAAACCCAAATTATATGACACCAAATTGTTAACCAAGTCTCTTTGTCAAATTGGCTTCTCAGTTGAGCTAATGACTGTGGACCAATAAATCTGTTATTAAGGGCTTGTGTGTTTTACTGTCTGGAAAATGGGGAGCACTATTTTGTAAATCCAGAAAAAACTATATAAGTAACAATTACTGAGCCTCTACCAGGGGGCAGGGTTGTGTCTATGTTTTATAAGCTGTTTTTATTTAATCTTCAAACAACCCTACTAGTTTCCCATGTGGCAAAATTAGTCACTCAGCCAGGTTGGTTGAACCTGAATCTGTGCTCTTAGGCTGCAGGCTAAAGTTGTTCCAGAATGTCTGGGTGAAAGCAGATGGTTTTCCTTTTCCTTTTGTTCTCGGTTTGACACATCAGCGCCTTCTCCCTGGCGCAGGCCATACTTAACTTTATGTATGGGTGAGATTTTGACTTTTTTCTCTAATATTTGTAAGACTGAAGGGTTCAAGCTTATAGAAATAGATTTACCTAGCAGTCTCACTCTTTCTGTAGTGCCTTCCTAATCTTCATATTTTCTGATATTGACTATGAAATTTTTATATACTTAGCTGTGTTTAATACTTACAAGTGGAGTATATACTACTAGCAAAGCAAATTGTTTAATTATATCCAAGTAGTTAATTATATGTATTTATAAGAAAATACATAGAAAATATGTTTACACTTTTCTATTGAGGAAGATAAGATACCCATTAAGAGGTCTTTTGAAATCTTTGAAAATAGCCGCTTATTGATTCTTGCCTATATCTGAGGTTTAGATCAAATATTTGAACATTTGATAAAAACTAGATTGATGATAATTAAAATTTTAGTCAAATGGGAGGCATCATGATGTATAAAGATATTTTTTGTCTTTTAAGACTGTAAATAGTAAGCATGATTTGCAAGAATACTGAAGATATGAATTAACAGTTCATTTTATGAAAACTGTGATCTATAAAAATGATTAGTCAACCAAGAATTTCTTTTACAAGCTTCTCCAAGTTAGAATCAGCCCTACCAAACTGTAGTTAATCTTAGCTCGATTCCATGTTAAATACCTATGCTTTCAGATGGAGCTGTGGTTTGGCAACCTTTTCCTCAGCCTAAGAGGACCTTCTAGGTGTAGTAATACTGAAGCAGGACTCAGCCACGGGGCTGTAGTTAGCTGTGGAAATTTTAGGACTGTGCTTCTCGAATGTGGTCAACTGCACTGTTACGTGAAGCTACAAGCTAGAAACATCAGTCTTAACCAGTGGAAGGTAAATGAAATAATAGTTTGTATGTTAAAACAAACACAGACGTATGATGAAGTAGGAAGCAAAAGTCACATACGTTTTTCCATACTATATATAAAAAAGGGATTTAAAAAGCTGTCAATTTGGAATGTCTGGATGCAAGCGTCACTTCTCTCTGGCATTTGAGGAGTAATTGAGATTATCGTTTAAGATTCAGATTTAACCAGACTTCTGTGGTTTGAATCTTGGTTTTGCTGTTTCCTAACTGGAACTTCAGGCAAATTATTTAACCTCTGTGGGTCTCAGTCCTTTTCTTGGTAAAATGAGGATAACACTAGTACCTGCTTCATGGGCTTGTTATAAAGATTATGTGAGTTAATATTTGTAAATTGTTTAGAACTGTCTGTGGCCCATAGTAAATGCTATGGAAGTATTTGTAAAATAAATGAGCAAATTGGTACCACAGTCGTTAAGTTTTGAGAGCATTTAGTTGCTCTCAAGGTCAGGAGTACTGTCTGTGAAAATGGCTGGGCAATTTGCCTGAGATCTGAATTCTGCTGCCTCTGTTTTGCTTTCCTTTCTCTCCCTCACCTGGGAACTTCTCTGTGAATTCATCCTCACCAAGTTCTTGAGCCCATCTTTGGGCTTCAAATCCTTTGTTCTTTCAATTGTCCCATATATTCCAAAGGGTATCAATGTGTCTCAGAGCATTGCTTCTCAAACTTTTATGTGTATATAAATCACCTAGGGATGTTGCTAAAATATATGTTGTGGTTCAGGAAATTTGGGCTGGGGCTTCAAATCCTGTACGTGTAGCATGCTCCCACATGTCTTTGCTGCTGATCCGGGATCACATGTTGAGTAGCATGTCCTAGGAAATTTAATCATCTAAGAAAATGATCTCGCACAATGTAAATACATGCTTCCGCTTCAGGTCCCAGGCCCCTAAATAATTATGGCCTAGTATCATGGTCAAATATCATGCAAATGTCTTGCGAAGAGTTGACTCATTGGAAAAGACACTGATGCTGGGAGTGATTGGGGTCAGGAGGAGAAGGGGATGACAGAGGATGATATGGCTGGATGGCATCACCGACTTGATGGGCATGAGTTTGAGTAAACTCCGGGAGTTGGTGATGGACAGGGAGGCCTGGTGTGCTGCAATTCATGGGGTCGCAAAGAGTCGGACACGACTGAGCGACTAAACTGAACTGAACTGAACTGATCATGGTCTAGAGAATATTCTCTTCTGCTCTTTAGTATCTCATGGTTATGAGTGAGGAAACTGCATAGAACAAAGCAATGACATTTCAAATGTCAACCCATCTGCTCCTTTTCTTGTACACTGTGCTGGGGGTGGGGGTAGGGTGAGCAGAACATTTTGAAAACCTCACCCTCAAGTTGATTTGCTCCAGGAGCATTTGACAATGGAATTTTCAGAGAGTTCGTATTTTGTAATTGTAGGCAGAGGCTCTTTCCTGGATCTAGCAGCATATGGCAGGCCTGTGGGCAGTGCCCTCGGGGGGTGGGGAAGTGTGATTCTCTGACAGCCTTGCTCAGGCTTTGCCAACCTGAGGCAGGGCCCCCAGCAGGAGCCACATGGGTGGGGGCTGGGGAGTGGGGATGGAGTCAGAAGGAAAGCTGGAGGAGGAACCCCTTTCCGTGGGTTGTGCCAGCATTTCAGGGCTCTGCCCAGGGCTGAATTAGTAATGCAGTTCAAGGGAAAACATTCACAGAGACTTTCCCTGGGGGAGATTCCCAGGAACAGTCTTCCCCCACCCTCACCCACTCCCAGAATTCTCTGAGAACACATTGACAATGCTATGAGGGTAATGAACCCATAACATCATCATTTGTTTTTCAGCTTTTAAAAAACGCGCAGTAATTGGCTCTTTAGATGTTTGTCAAGGGACCAGCTGCCAAAAACTTCTTCCCAGGAAAAGTTTTCTTCCAGCAAAAGAATGGAACTCTTACCTCCAAAATAATATTTTACTTTGAGTACTTAAATACTTGAGAATTATACAGAAATCTTTTCAGGAAAAGTAGAGACACAACAATGAAATACAGATTTAGAAAACATATATCCGGGAATTAAGAACTTACTATGCAATGGGGGAATTGTAATAAACTTAATGTAATATTTTTTGTGTGTGATTTTCGTGCTTCCTGAGGCTGCCCAGATTAGCTGAACCTAGGGAGTAGTAATGAACACTGCCAGGTGGTTCTTTGTGAGTAGGTGTTCCAGGCTAACGGGCATCCATGTCCAGCAAGTGCCATCTGCTGCTCCTGGCAGTCACCAAGGTTGCAGGTTGAAGTCCTTCTTCCACATCTTGCTCCTGGGGCTCCCCCAGCAGGGTGCTGGCACAGGTGACTTCAGCACAGCTTCCTTTCCTGACTGAGCCCTGGATTCTGAGCAAGTCCTGGGAAAATTCGATTCCTGCTTCACCATCTTTAACCTCTTGCTCTGATGACTGTCATGGCTTTGAAACCATCTGGAATGTCATCCAAAGTGTAAATAGGCCATTCCTAAAAAAGGTCAGAGAACTCACAAACTGAAAGCTTTCTGCTACTTTATTTTACCAACCTGGGGGTCATGGTTTTCTCATTCTTGGGACCATATTGTCTGCTGTATTGTTTCTTTTCACTCTGCTTCCTTCCCGTTTACCCTTCTGCCCTCCTCCACTCTGTGATCCAACTCACTACACTAGTGGAGAAGCTTCTCATTAAACTTCCCGCCTCAGGTTTGGTCTTAGGGATAAAAATAACTATCCTACAGTATGATGTCTCTGAAATCACTGAAAATGGTTAAATGTTCAAATAATAATTTTTGCCATTTTATTAGGAAACAATAAATAGAAAATCCAAAAACCTTAGTAATTTTGGAAATTTCAAAGAGAAGCTGAAGTCTCTAAAAATGCTAGAGCTCACATACCCTTTAATTGATGAATATTTTGGAATAATTGTATTTTCTTTGATTTGTTCCTTTTCTACCTTCCTGCTTTGCTTCCTGATGTTTTTATCTTTCTCTTCTTTCTCCCTTTCCCCATTTTTCCTAATCATCTCTCTCCCCAGTCTTGCTTCTTTCTTCTCAGAATAATTACGGCTTGAAGCAAGATTTCTCAGTGACTTGAGTGAGTTAAGGGCAGATTTAGTTTGTTCCAAACACTCATTGTTTATGTCTCTATGATAGTCATTAATGGATCTTCCCACATATTTCTGGTTCTCTGCATTCTGGGGATGTGGTAGGATTGTGCTTCCTAGGCTGTTGTCATTGGCTAGGGCCATGTGGCTAGTTCTGATCAGTGAGCTTTAAGTAGATGAGAGGCATGTCACATCTAAGGTAGTGCATCTAGTTGCAAATGTGAGACCTTCCAGAATGATACCCCTTAGTATAACAACTGGAAATGGCTGAGATGATACCTGCTATATCATCCTGGGCCCATGAATAACTGCAAAGAGCAGAGCTCCTAAGAGACTTTTAATAGATATGTATCCTAAGTAAAAAATAAAGTTTAGTTGTTTTAAAACTAAAATTTGGAGATTTTTTAAAACCACAGTATAGGTTAGATTATACTGACTGATGCATCCACTAAAATATGAACTTCTTTAGGGAAGAGAAGAGAAAAAAAGAAGAAAGGAAACTGTTTTCATTGATAGGTTATTATGTATCTCTGCTAGGTGCTGTCATGAGAACACATTAAATTATTATTGATTATTGACCACTAAAATTAGGTTAGAACTACTTGAGTATCTTAAAAAATGACTTGTAGTACTGCCCATCCATTAGCATTTTTAACATAATGGTCCTTAACACAGGTAACTAAGATAATGAATAGCCTCCACATGGGAGATCTAGATGGGTACCATTGGCTCTTGTGGCACCAGTCTAAATCTCAACAGAGAATCTGAAGGGCAGTAGTTATCTTTCTTGCAATCTCAAAAACGAAAGAATGATCTCTGTTCATTTCCAAGGCAACCATTCAATACCACGGTAATCTAAGTCTATATCCCAACCACTAATGCTGAAGAAGTTTAAGTTGAACAGTTCTATGAAGACCTACAATACCTTCTAGAACTAAGACCCAAAAAAGATGTCCTTTTCATTACAGGGGACTGGAATGCAAAAGTAGGAAATCAAAAGATACCTGGAATAACAGGCAAATTTGGCCTTGGTGTATAAAACAAAGCAGGGCAAAGCCTAACAGAGTTTTGCCAAGAGAACACACTGGTCATAGCAAACACCCTCTTCCAACAACACAAGAGAAGACTCTACACATGGACATCACCAGATGGTCAATACCAAAATCAGATTGATTATATTCTTTGTAGCCAAAGATGGAGAAGCTCTAAACAGTTTGCAAAAACAAGACTGGGAGCTGACTGTGGCTCAGATCATGAGCTCCTTATTGCCAAATTCAGACTTAAATTGAAGAAAGTAAGGAAAACCACTAGACCATTTAGGTATGACCTAAATCAAATCCCTTACGATTATACAGTGGAAGTGACCAATAGATTCAAGGGATTAGATCTGATAGACAGAGTGCCTGAAGAATTATGGATGGAGGTTCATGACATTGTACAGGAGGCAGTGATCAAGACCAGCTCCTATAAAAAAAAATGCAAAAAGACAAAATCGTTATCTGAGTAGGTCTTATAAATAGCTGAGAAAAGAAGAGAAGTTAAAGGTAAAGGAGAAAAGGAAATATATACCCATTTTAATGCAGAGTTCCAAAGAATAGCAAGGAGAGATAAGAAAGCCTTCCTCAGTGATCAATGCAAAGAAATAGAAGAAAACAATAGAATGGGGAAGACTAGAGATCTCTTCAAGAAAATTAGACATACCAAGGGAACATTTCATGCAAAGATGAGTGTAATAATGGACAGAAATGGTATGGACCTAACAGAAGCAGCAGATATTAAGAAGAGGTGGCAAGAATACACAGAACTATACAGAAAAGATCTTCATGACCCAGATAACCACGATGGTGTGATCATTCACCTAGAGCCAGACATCCTGGAATGGGAAGTCAAGTAGGCCTTAGGAAGCATCACTACAAATGAAGCTTGTGGGGATGATGGAATTCTAGTTGAGCTATTTCAAATCCTGAAAGATGATGCTTTGAAAGTGCTGCACTCAATATGCCAGCAAATTTGGAAAACTCAGCAGTGGCCACAGGACTGGAAAATGTCAGTTTTCATTCTAATCCCAAAGAAAGGCAATGCCAAAGAATGTTCAAACTACCAAACAATTTCACTCATCTCACATGCTAGCAAAGTAATGCTCAAAACTTTCCAAGCCAGACTTCAACAATACATGAACCATGAACTGCTAGATGCTCAAGCTGGGATTAGAAAAGGCAGAGGAACCAGAGATCACATTGCCAACATCTGTTGGATCATAGACAAAGCAAGAGAGTTCCAGAAAAACATCTACTTATGCTTTATTGACTACACCAAAGCCTTTGACTGTGTGGATCACAACAATCTGTGGAAAATTCTTCAAGAGATGGGAATACCAGACCACCTTACCTGCCTCCTGATAAATCTATATGCAGGTCAAGAAGTATCCATTAGATCCTGACATGGAACAACAGACTGGTTCCAAACTGGGAAAGGAGTACGTCAAGGCTGTATATTGTCACCCTGCTTATTTAACTTATATGCAGAATATATCATGCTGGTCGCAAAGAGTTGGACACACCTGAGCAACTGAACTGAACTGAACTGGTTATCATTTATTCATTCAGCCATCTATTCATTGATGAAGTATTTATTGGCTACTTAATTTGGTCAGGCATTGTGCTATGTACTAAAAAAAAAAAAAAGCAAATAGTAACTAACTATCTTGGATAAAACCTGTGCTGTATTCAGAACAATTTTCCTTGTATTATCTTATTTTACTTCATAATAGCAAACTGTTCATTGTTTTTTTTTTTTTTTTTTGGCCATACCACAAGGCTTGTGAGATCCTGCTACCCCAACCAGGGATCAAACCCGGGCTCCTTGGCATTGGAAGCTCAGAGTCTTAACCACTGGACAGCCAGGGATGTCCCCATTCTGTGTTAAAGATGAGAAAATCAAGACACAAGGAATGAAGTAACTCGATCAAGTTCACTGTGGTATGCAGTAATAACACTGGATTTACCCCTATTTTCACACAATTATTAACAATTTATTTAACAGTTATGAAAACTGTTAGGAAAGATTGGAAATGGATATTTAATCATAAAATATATAATTATTTGCAGTTGAAAAAAGGAATTTTTAACAGAAGTACATGGATGCCTTAATTTGTAGAACCTTGAAATTGTAGACAACCCTTAGAAGATCCTGAAAGTGGTTAATTATCTGAAAGCATTAAGAAAAATTACTCTACAATTATAGTCTTATTAGACTAGCTAGGAGACAAAAGAACTACATTTCCAACATTTTATTTCTTAGGAACTCCAGCATTAGTGAGGAAATAGTCATTGCATTTTCTCCTTTTATTTGTATTTGTGAAATTTAAACAAAAGTATAAAAGACACATCAACAATTCTTTGAAAAAATGTCTCTATTTTACTAGTGACTGAACTGGAGGAGGGGTTCTTTTTTTTTTTTTTTTTCCATTTATTTTTATTAGTTGGAGGCTAATTACTTTACATCATTACAGTAGTTTTTGTCATACATTGAAATGAATTAGCCATGGATTTACATGTACTCCCCATCCCAGTCCCCTCTCCCACCTCCCTCTCCACCCGATCCCTCTGGGTCTTCCCAGTGCACCATGCCCGAGCATTTGTCTCATGCACCCAACCTGGGCCGGTGATCCGTTTCACCCCAGATAATATACATGCTTCAATGCTGTTCTCTTGAAACATCCCACCCTCGCCTTCTCCCAGAGTCCACAAGTCTGTTTCATACATCTGAGTCTCCCTCTCTGCTTTGCATATAGGGTTATCGTCACCATCTTTCTAAAGTCCATATATATGTGTTAGTATACTGTAATGGTCTTTATCTTTCTGGCTTACTTCGCTCTGTATAATGGGCTCCAGTTTCATCCATCTCATTAGAACTGATTCAAATGAATTCTTTTTAATGGCTGAGTAATATTCCATGGTGTATATGTACCACAGCTTCCTCATCCATTCGTCTTCTGATGGGCATCTGGGTTGCTTCCATGTCCTGGCTATTATAAACAGTGCTGCGATGAACATTGGGGTGCACGTGTCTCTTTCAGATCTGGTTTCCTTGGTGTGTATGCCCAGAAGTGGGATTGCTGGGTCGTATGGCAGTTCTATTTCCAGCTTTTTAAGAAATCTCCACACTGTTTTCCATAGTGGCTGTACTAATTTGCATTCCCACCAACAGTGTAAGAGGGTTCCCTTTTCTCCACACCCTCTCCAGCATTTATTGCTTGTAGACTTTTGGATAGCAGCCATCCTGACTGGCGTATAATGGTACCTCATTGTGGTTTTGATTTGCATTTCTCTGATAATGAGTGACATTGAGCATCTTTTCATGTGTTTGTTAGCCATCTGTATGTCTTCCTTGGAGAAATGTCTGTTGAGTTCTTTGGCCCATTTTTTGTTTTTCTGGAGTTGAGCTGGAGGAGTTGCTTGTATATTTTTGAGATTAATCCTTTGTCTGTTGCTTCGTTTGCTATTATTTCCTCCCAATCTGAGGGCTGTCTTTTCACCTTGCTTATAGTTTCCTTTGATGTGCAAAAGCTTTTAAGTTTCATTAGGTCCCATTTGTTTATTTTGCTTTTGTTTCTAAAATTCTGGGATGTGGGTCATAGAGGATCCTGCTGTGATTTATGTCGGAGAGTGTTTTGCCTATATTCTCCTCTAGGAGTTTTATAGTTTCTGGTCTTACATTTAGATCTTTAATCCATTTTGAGTTTATTTTTGTGGATGGTGTTAGAAAGTGTTTTAGTTTCATTCTTTTACAGGTGGTTGACCAGTTTTCCCAGCACCACTTGTTAAAGAGGTTGTCTTTTTTCCATTGTATATCCTTGCCTCCTTTGTCGAAGATAAGGTGACCATAGGTTCGTGGATTTATCTCTGGGCTTTCTATTCTGTTCCATTGATCTATATTTCTGTCTTTGTGCCAGTACCATACTGTCTTGATGACTGTGGCTTTGTAGTATAGTCTGAAGTCAGGCAGGTTGATTCCTCCAGTTCCATTCTTCTTTCTCAAGGTTACTTTGGCTATTCGAGGTTTTTTGTATTTCCATACAAATTGTGAGATTATTTGTTCTAGTTCTGTGAAAAATACCTTTGGTAGTTTGATAGGGATTGCATTGAATCTATAGATTGCTTTGGGTAGTATAGCCATTTTGACAATATTGATTCTTCCAATCCATGAACACGGTATATTTCTACATCTGTTTGGTAACCTTCTTTCTGATTTCATATATATGTCAAAGTTCTTCTTAGTATATATCAATAAATACAAAATTAATTTACACATAAAATTTGCATTGCAGTGTAATTTACATACTTGACTTTTGTCTCCGTTTTATAAGCTAGTAACCCTGAGTCTGATGCAAAACTTTGAAAGGAGCTGAGAGTTGGACTGGGCATCAGGAGACCTCAGTTCAGTTCAGTCACTCAGTCGTGTCCGACTCTTTGCCACCCCATGAACCACAGCATGCCAGGCCTCCCTGTCCATCACCAACTCCTGGAGTCCACCCAAACCCATGTCCATTGAGTCAGTGATGCCATCCAACCATCTTATCCTCTGTTGTTCCCTTCTCCTCCTGCCCTCAATTTTTCCCAGCACAGGGTCTTTTCCAGTGATTTAGCTCTTTGCATCAGGTGGCCAAAGTATGGGAGTTTCAGCTTCAGCATCCGTCCTTCCAATGAATATTCAAGACTGATTTCCTTTAGGATGGACTGGTTGAATCTCCTTGCAGTCCAAGGGACTCTCAAGAGTCTTCTCCAAAACCACAGTTAAAAGCATCAATTCTTCTTCACTCAGTTTTCTTTATAATCCAACTCTCACATCCATACATGACCACTGGGAAAACCATAGCCTTGACTAGATGGACCTTTGTTGACAAAGTAATGTCTTTGCTTTTCAGTATGCTGTCTAGGTTGGTCATAACTTTCCTTCCAAGGAGTAAGTGTCTTTTAATTTCATGGCTGCAGTCACCATCTGCAGTGATTTTGGAGCCCAGAAAAATAAAGTCAGCCACTGTTTCCACTGTTTCCCCATCCATTTGCCATGAAGTGATGGGACCGGATGCCATGATCTTAGTTTTCTGAATGTTGATCTTTAAGCCAACTTTTTCACTTTCCTCTTTCACTTTCATCAAGAGGCTCTTTAGTTTTTCACTTTCTGCCATAAGGGTAGGACTAATTCATTCAGATTGGTTAATTGCTAGTTGTGAGAACTTGGGCCACTTTACTTCACAGAACCTAGGGTCCCTTGTAAAGTGGCCCAAGTTCTCACAACTAACAACTGACCATTCTTGCCAGTGGCCTCCCAGCACCCTGCTCCTCAGTGGCTAAACACCACCCGAAACAAGAAGCATTTCCCACAGGTCAGCCTCCCAGGGCGAGACCAGGACAGGAAGGGCTGGCAGAGGGTCCTTGTAATAGGGGAGGGGGCAAACTGAACTGCTAGAATTCTGATATTGAATAAGTTATCATCTAGTCTTTTCACTTGCAGTCCAAATAAATTTCAATGAAATGTTTTCTCAGATCATTTGACTGTAGCTTTCCTTGAAACACATCAGTAAGAACAAAAGTACTCATGAATGATAATTCTGCTACTTTTTTTTTTTTTTTGCTGTCATTCTTACATTTAGTTTCTTCTGTTATCCAGCCCACTAGTGAAGTCCTTTCCTCTCTGATGTGGTTCAGAAAACCATGTCTTTAAACATACATTTTAATTTTTACTCTGGTCATAATCCAGGCAGTATTTCTGCAAGCTTCTATAGAACCAACACATTAAAAAAATCACACTTCTCCTAAGGGAGAAACATAAAAGACATCTTTGAAATTTCTTATAAATAATTATAGAAACAGCAAAGGTGAGTGCTGTTTATTCTGATTTTATTACATGTTTGTCAGGTGTCATGAGTATTCTAGAACTGGAGTAAATCTCAGATCATGCATTTTATGCATGTCAGTAGGTAGCATGCATAAATACCATGTGCACACAACCCATCTATGTGGGATCCCTTCCACTGAAGGTTCCTGCAGGGAGCAACTCTAGCTCTAATGGAGGCAAGTTTTTCAAAGAGTCAAATTTCTCTCTTACTTTGACTCAGCTCCCTGCAGAGGTTTCTCCATATCACAGGGTCACTCCACCAGATCAGATAGGATTCTCCTGCCAGGCAGGGTGCCACCAAGAAAATCTAACTTTGAGTATGAGCCAAGAAAATCAAAGTAGAAACATGAATGTCAGTGGACTGGAGAGCAAATACCAGGTGTCTCCATAGTTATCATTAGCATCAGTATTTCACATACGGTAGTTCCATCCAAGCTCACACAAGGTGAAGAAGTCTTTGTCAGTAACCTGAAGGCTAATACAGAGCAAGTGTCACCATGTCCCTGGATCAGCTCCAGAAAAGAATGCACAGTGGGAATAACTGTTGCACTCTTTTGTAGGGAGTAAAGGGACTAATACTGAAGTGTGGAGACAGAAATTGAATTCGTATTCAGAGAGTAAAGTATGGAGCTCTATTTTTAATTGATTCATATAAGTGGGCCTTTGAAACTATGCAGTTGAGTCTATTTCCGGTTTCTGCAGGGCGTTCAGCTTGCTGTACATGAATCTCATGGTTTGACTTGTGCTTTGTGGCATACTGGCTTCCTTGGTGGCTTAGCGGTAAAGAGTCTGCCTGCCAATGCAGGAGATGCAGGTTTGATCCTGGGATGGAGAAGATCCTCTAGGGGAGAAAATGGCAACCCACTTCAGTATCCTTGCCTGGAAAAATTCCATGGACAGAGGAGCCTGGTGGGCTATAGTCCATGGGGTTGCAGAGAGTCAGACATGACTTAGTGACTAAATAACAACAATAAGGATAGTGGTCAGAAATGAAAGACTTAAACCTTTACAAATTCTCCAATAGTTGATGGAGTAACAGTGGAATTATTTTCCATCAAAGGAGAAAAATTAAGTTTTGGATAACAATTGGGGACATTTTTACTAAATGTGGTATTTTTGATTTTTGGAACAGCATTGAGTAAATGAGGCAATTGAAAGAAATTAGAAAATGGAAAATGAGAAGGTAGATATTTGACAGCCTTGTTTTGTCTTCTATAAAGACAGAAGCTGTGGAAGCTCCCTGAGGACACAGAAGAATAGCCTGGGTATTTTAAGGATTAGATCATTTATATCTATTTATTTTAAAAAATTGTGACATTTGGATTTAATGAATACAAAACACTAATCATAAATATCTGGCAAAAGAGGTTAATTTTGGAACATAAAGAAATAATTTTGTTTGGGTTTTAAAATCCAAATGTTAGATCCTAGTGATGCTACTAAGAGGGGATTTAAGGACATCATAGAATCTGCAAAGGCTATCTTTTCTCTGACCGTGAGAGTATTTCCATTTTATATGACAAAATGTCTTCTTATGGAATGTGGTTGTTAAGCTCAGTTACCTTAAATTACCTATATATATATTTTTTCCTGTATCTAAACCAGTTTTCTGGCTAAATGTATTTTCATCCATACATAAACATCTTGTGTGTGTGTGTGAAGCTACACAATTTTCCCTCAGCAGAGTCAACTGACATAAAAATACACGATGTGAGAGCTATGAGTTTTAGTTTTATTGCTGGACTTATTGAGGACTACAGCCCCAGATACAGCCTCTCAGATGGCTCTGAGGAACTGTTCCAAAGAGGTAAGGGGGAAAGTCAGCATATATGTGATTCTGGTGAAGGGAGTACATGTAATCAGGCTTGCATTTCAGCAGAAAGTTGCTGCTAGTCACGAGGAAAAGATGTCTTAATGATTTTAGTGTTTTTCTATGTACGGGAAGATGCACAAGTTTGGGTTCATAAAGATTTTTTCTCCTGAAAAACATCTAACTATTTGAAGGCCTGTTCTGTCAGTTTCCCCAGAGTACAGAGAGCCTCATTCTTGGTCTCCTCCCTAGATCCTGTCAGGGTGTGTTAAAGGTTAGCGACTGCAGTGGCTAACGACTCAGTCCTTGTGGAGCCGATGGCTAGAGACATTCTTCAGTTGGCAGCAGCTTGCAGTAAGCTTGGAATGCTTTGGAAATGACGTAATTGTTCATGACTGGATAGCTAGGTTGTTGAGAATGTTTCTAGGCTGAAGTCTAAACTTTCAGACTCAAAGGGAGAAGTATCTGGTTAGATATGTTTAGTAAGATGAACAGGTCTGTCATTAGCTGCTGTGGTGCCATCTGCTAATGAAGACAAGGCATCCCCTCGAAGTAGGTAGATACAGCCCTGAGAGCCACAGCTTGGCTCTTGGACGTGAGTGGATTTCAGAAACCCCTCAGCCTGACAGCCCAGCGCCATTGTGCAGTAGACAAACTGCAACAGAGTGTGGGAAGTCTGAATATTAAGGTGTTATATGGTTAGCACCAAAGAAGTCCACAGGAGATTTTGCTTATATTTTACCCAGAGACTAGTATTCTTGATAAATTAATAATCAAGAGAGATTATTACTTTAGATCACTTTAAGATTATTACTTTAGAGATGAGTAAGTAAACTATCCAAGAGATGAGTAAAAGAGAGGCAAAGTTATTCTTAATCTTTTCCACCAAATGAAGAATACCCTGTGTTGTTTTTCACTTATGCTTTGTAATAATTGGTCTAATGAAATAACTGAATTCCTTGTGTAACTATTTGTTTGCGTATTTTGATATTTTAGTCAAACACGTGACTGCCAGCACAGCTTCTGATGAGCATATGAGGAGTATTGTCATATTGGGTTTGTGTGATTTTGAGTTCAGACAAAATAAAGTCATCTCTTTATTTAATCCATGTGTCTGTGCTCCAAGTGAATGTATGGTTTTTACATGGCTTTTTTCTTTTTGCATGATAAAGGAAAAAATTGATCATTTTATCCATTATAAAAAAATTAGAAGGTGTGTAAAATAAGAGCTTCAGCATGCTCTAATTCTAGTAAAGTTATCAGGACCCTGAATAAGTGGACTGGATTTAAAGGGAGAGAAATGACTTTCCAGGGGAAAATTTGGGGGGCATGAAATAATATGATGTGAATAAGAGTAATGTTTTACTTATGCAAATATCTTTAAAAATACATATGTAATTCTACAAATATTTATTCTAGAATATGTGTATGCATTCTGAAAAAAATATTTGTATACAGGGGTATTGTTACGGACCTTTTTTGGGTCAAGAAGGGCCCTCTTGCCTAGTATTGTTTGAGTCAATGGAATGAGACCAAGTTCCCTTCAGGAGCAAAAGAAAGCTTTATCTTTATTTTTTTATTTGTTTGGCTGCACTGGGTCTGAGGAGTTGCACGTGGATCTTCAATCTTCATTGCGGCATGCAGGATCTTTAGTTGCGGCGTGTGGGGTTCAATCCCTGGTCAGAGAACTAGATCCCACATGTTGCAACTAAGAGTTTGCATGCCACAATTTAAAGATCCCACGTGCTGCAAGGAAAGCTTTCTTCTTTCATCAAAGAAAGGGGAGGCTGGAGCTTGGGCTCTAGAGCACAGGCTCTCCCAGAAAGTGTGTGGGTGGAGCTGCTTTTCTCAGGGGCAGGTGAGGAGGGGGCGGGGTTCAGTGAGAAGAGGGCAGATTTCTAGAGGGGCAGGTGCTTCTGCAGGTGCTTAGTTTCAGATCTCAGTGTCTGGGGCAGTGTTTCTGCACATCCACCCAACCCACTATCTTGAGTTGTAGTGTCCTGAGCAGCGTTTCTGCTCCAGGCCCTAAGCTGCAGTGTCAGGGGCATTTTGCATTGGGAACGCTGTTCTTAAGTGCCAGGTGAGAGTTCTCTTCACGTGGCCCTCTATGAGCAAGTGAAACTGGATGAAGCACAAAGGAAAAAAACGTTAGACTTTATCTTATTACCCAGATTCTGTTTTTATTTCCTAGGAATTGTTAACGGGCTTTGTTGGTGACAGTATTGAGCCTAAAAAGTGTCCTAAATGAAAAGCAGATATCATCCTCACCTGTGTTCCTAAGGAAATATTTGTCTTTAGATAACAGGGGTCAGGGATTGTTGTTCAGTTGCAAAGTCATGTCCAGCTCTTTGTGGCTCCATGGACTGCAGTATGCCAGGCTTCCCTGTCCCTCACTATCTCCTGGAGTTTGCTCAAATTCATGTCCATTGTGTTGGTGATGCCATCGAACCATCTCATCTTCTGTCACCCCCTTCTCCTCCCACCCTCAATCTTTCCCAGCATCAGGGTCTTTTCAGTGAGTTGGCTCTTCTCAGCAGATGGTCAAATTATTGGATCTTCAATTTCATCATCAGTACTTCCAATGAATATTCAGGGTCATTTCCTTTAGGACTGACTGGCTTGATCTCCTTGGACTCTTAACAATCTTCTGCAGGGCCACAATTCAAAAGCATCAGTTGTTTGATGCTCATCCTTCTGTATGGACCAGCTCTCACACCCATACATGACTACTGGAAGAACCATAGCTTTGACTATACCGACCTTTGTTGGCAAAATGATGTCTCTGCTTTTTAATATTCTGTCTAGGTCTGTCATGACTTTTCTTCCAAGGAGCAAGCATCTTTTAATTTTGTGGCTGCAGTCACTGTCCACACTGATTTTGGAGCCCAAGAAAATAAAATCTGTCACTGTTTCCACTTTTTCCCCATGTATTTGCAATGAAGTGACACGGGTTTCAGGGGTTACTCATATTTTTATACTTTAGGAAGTATAGTGTAATAATACACGAATCAGATGCTGGTGGTACCCCAGCAGGTCCCCTCAGATCCCTCTGACTCTTCCTGTGTGTCCATCCACTGCTTTCAGTGTGCTTGGCCTTAGAGGATGGCCTCTGTAATCCTCTTTGGAGGACTGCCCTTGGGCTGCTGGTGCCATGGTGCCCATCAACATCCATGGGGGTTAGCATGTCCTAGCCCTTACCAAGGATGGTCTGGCAGAAGTCATGAAGGCTTAGCAAATTTGCCTTAAGTTGGGACCTCCCCCAAGGCAGAATTTAGGTCCCAGAACTCCCCTACAGCATGAGGCTGAGATTGAGACTTTGTCTGAAGTTGTGTCCTTCCTTGTCCTTTTTGGGAACCTGACCTAAAACTGTATTCATATATCACAGAGTTTAAAAAATGCTCACATACATGTGAAGGTTTACTAAGTCTTGGATGCCATACTAATTTCAAGACAAAATAATGACGGTGCTCCCTCCCTACTTTCCAGCAAGGACTAGAAATCATACCTGATGTCTGGTAAAGCATAAATCAGGCCAGCTCTTCACCTACTATAACCATAGCTAGTAGTTGTTTTTTTATGATAGAATTCCCAATATAGTGGTGGCTGTATATATCCACAGAGGCTTACATGACCAAGTTTTTGAAGTTAGGTAATTCATAGACACTCTTTCTGTGAGAAGAATGCAGTAGAATTTGGGCAGATATAGACCGAGGTTGAATTTACTTACATCTGAAAGTCACTGAACTGGAAGTGACATTTGGTTCTAGTCCTGGTGCAGCATCTTACCGTGAATTCCTGAGCAAACCATTCTGCTTTTTCTCTAGACCTCAGTTTACTCAACTTGCACTGCCCTTTGTCGTTTCAACTGAGTATTTTACATTTTTCTTTTCTTAGGAAATATTCTATTCTTTCTTTTTTTAAACTTTGTTATGGTTGGCCTAGGGTATGCATTATACATATACAGCCAATCCAGGCTCATTTTCATATTACTCATTAATTCTGCAAATTCTCAAGTGCATCATACAATTGGGCTGG
Source organism: Odocoileus virginianus (assembly GCF_023699985.2). Classification (NCBI taxonomy): domain Eukaryota; kingdom Metazoa; phylum Chordata; class Mammalia; order Artiodactyla; family Cervidae; genus Odocoileus; species Odocoileus virginianus. The sequence goes on along the minus strand of NC_069694.1, from coordinate 39,456,844 downwards.
AGCCATTAAAATATTGAATCTATCTTTAAAGTGCCCAATGACAGTAAGCAGTCACCTTCAGTGCTAGGCAAGTGGCTTGTGAATAAATTTACCATCAAAAAAAAAGAAAGAAAAATATAAGTCCTCATCTTTGCTGTTTTATTTCCTTCTTTTACCTTTTGGAACAGGGGTCTGAGCAGATGAAATCATTCTGAGAGACGTCCAGAAAAGTGTGAGAACTTCTTTATATCATTAAAATATTTACAGTCAAAAATATTTTACCAAAAACTGCAAAGCATTCATACTTCCCAAAGATGTAAAGCGATTCTCCTGGCATTAGGACTTAATGGGTATATGGAAATTTAAATGTATTTTTTATAGTAACTCTTTGTTTAATTTTTAAAATAAATACACTACATGGCGCAACATTTTCTTAAGTAGAAAATGAAATCTCTATCTCCTGCCCGCGTTCGCTCAATATTCCTCTGAGAAGATAACTAATGTTGCCAGTTTCTTCCTATCTTTCAGAGTTAATTTATGTAAGCAAATACTCTCTGGTTGTGTAAAAATGTGTGTGTGTGTGTGTGTGTGTGTGTGTTACATACTGTTATGTACCTTCCTTCATTCATTTAACAATATAAATTAGAAATTTTCCCATATTAGTACTAAAGATATCATTTCATTTTACTATAACTCAACACCGCACACTCCTATCTTCCTTATATTTTCCTCCAAAACAAACTAATCATCATCATTTATTTGTGTATTGCTTCTGACACCCAACTAGAATATTAACTACATGAGAGTAAGTATTTTTTTTCCTGCATGTATCTCCAGTGCCTAGGAGAGAGTGCCTGGACTATAGTAGACACATGATAAATACTTAAATTTGTTTAATGAATGAATACATTAGCTTTTATATTTTATTCTACTGCATGCACTTTACAACATTTATTTAGCTAGTTTCGCATTGATAGACCTTTAAGTTGTGTCCAGTCTTTTGCTGTTACAAGTTCTGCTGCTGTGAACATCCTGGTATATACATTAATTAATCCATGAGCCAGTGTATTTTTAAGGAAAACTCCTGAAAATGAAATTTCATGCTCAAAGGATGTGAGGATTTTTAATCTTGATATGTAATGCCAAATTCCTCTCTTTGGAGGTAATACTGGTTTATACTTCTATCACCAATATGTGTCTGCATAAATACAATTACATTTACTTTATTTAAAGGCAAGATGCTAATTTAAATTAAAATGCATGCGTGTTGCTTTTCTCCATTAGGGGAGTAAGTTGGAGACTTAACTTTAATATAAGGTGAATATAGTTTATTCTTTGCTGGAGAATAGTAACTATATGGAAGCCTAAAACAAATGTTAATTCATTGTCAAGTCTAAGAATTCTATATCTTCAACTTCTAGATAAAAAATTATGATTCAAAAATAATTGCATTGTGTTCCAGTAGTAAAATCATATCATTAAAAATCCAAGCCAAGGAAAATTAATTATGATATTAATTATATTCATTTATGAAGAAATCTAAAAGCCCAAAATTTCTCCTGCATTTCACTATCTATGTAGAATTTTAGATTTTAGTGTAATCTAAATTCATTTGGGAATATATTTTTAGTCTTATTTCTATTCAGTATCCTGAAAATGCACTTTCATGTTAGAGGCTGTTAAATTAACACGAGGAGAGATTCAAAGCAGTGATTTGGAGGAGAAAGACATGCTATGTTATGTACAAGGCATAGGTAGCTTTTACCAAAGCAAGTTTATCTAGCCTGTAATTAGGTACATTAAGAGGTTTAGTAAACTATTTCAAAGAGGAAATGGGAGTAGAAATCTTGATTAAGAAAGTATTACTCAAAGAAAGAACTTGCTCAGCATAGATCCCCCCCTCCTTGTCCCCACAACCTAAAGGAAGTAAGTCTTCTTTTAACTTGGAGACAAGGAGAAAACATAATTCTTTCTGTGAGTCATGCTAGAGATGGATAGAAAGAGTTCTTTAAAACCAATCACAGTTGCTCATAATGCTTCAAATAGTAATGTTTTCTTTCAAATGGCATATCAGCAGGGTGCCTGGTTAGAAAAAGCAGTTTTTCCTTCAGATGTAAGCAATGAACATGTGAAATGGTTACACAGGGAACCTAGAACTAATTTGAAACCTACTGATTCAAAATATGAAAACAAGTGATGCAAAGACTTATTTAATGAAGAAATGCTGTTATTTATTTTTGGAGATGCTATAGAATTAAAAAAAAAAACTTCAGTCTAAGTTTAAAACAAATCTAGCAAACTTCAATAAGAGAAAAGTTTTCCTATTGACTGAGTTATTGATGTAACTTGAATTTAGAACTTCCATGGTGGTTCAGATGGTAAAGAATCTGCCAGCAATGCAGGAAACACAGATTCCATCCCTAAGTTGGGAAGATCCCTTGGAGAAGAGAGTGGCTGCCCATTCCAGTATTCTTGCCTAGAGAATTCCTGGGACAGAGGAGCCTGGTGGGCTGCAGTCCATGGGGTTGCAAAGAGTCAGAAATGACTGAGCGACTAACACTTTCAATTTCACTTTAAAGACTAACTTTAATATAATCTTCCTTAGAGAGAGGCTTTCCCAAACATGAGCAGAGGCAGGATCAGGACTTGACCTGTAGTAGGATATCTAGACCCTGAAACTGGTAAATCAATAGAATTTTCAAGGGCCAGAAAGTAGGTGTTAAAAATAAATTTTGATCCATAATCAAATAGGTGAGTTGATGGATGATTGGAACCAGAGGTAATAGATCTAGAATGTGAACAGATCCAGGTCCGGGGAGATGTGGCAGTTTTAGAGGGAGGTAATCTCAGAGACAAAAGAGGAGATGCAAGGTTACTGATCAGAATGAGCCAGGCCCTCATTCTTGGGGAAATGAAATAACAGGCGAAGGTAAAGATTTCCAGAAGAAGGGTACAGCAAGTTAAATATGAATAAAAGGCAGCCTCAGCAAAATTTTTCTAATCCTGAACAGGTATTTTATTTCCATTCTTGTTGTTCCTTCTACCAGCCACTTTTCTTCCTTCCTTCCTCCTGTGTGGGTTCTACCCATTCAGACTACTGGAGCAGGATCATGGTGCCTGGACATCTTTGGGTAATTGACCCAACTTGGCCATAAATTGCCTTTTTCTTGATTCTGTTAAATTCCATCCCACCTTTTCTTTTGACTCATTGTTGTTCATTGGCTTTTGGATGAGGGAAGTCAAGATTTCTCATTCGTGGGGCCCTACTCACTCAGTTTTGTTCATGGTCTCACTCTCTGAACTGTCTCCCTGTCCTGTCCTGACTCCCAAAGCTAGAGAGTACCTTTCCCTGGACATACCCAAAGACTGATAGTCATTCATATTTCTGGAAAATAGGATAAGGACCCAATTACTGTATAATTTACATTGGTAAATATTGATGATAGTGTTAATAATAATGGCTTAGAAACTAGATGTTGTGCTCGCTGCTTTTCACAGGTTCTGAAATTTATTTCTCACGGGTTTTTTAGGGATTTAAGTATATCATTCCAATTTTACAGAGAATGGAAGTGAGGCAAGTTTTACAAAGTGCATGGGTAGCAATCCAGAATGCAAACAGGCACTCTGTCTCCTGCATCCACCATTTTAAACAGGCACAGAATCCCAGCTGTAGTAAGAGAACATGAAACTTCTTGCTGATAACTTAACTAATGACCTAAATTCCTAAAATTGACTTGAAAGGAGACAGGATTGGTCTCAAATCCTGGGTGAGCTGAACCTTCAGGCAGCTAACTACTAGATACAGTCAGCCTTAGACTTAACCAAGCTGAGCTCCCAGAGTTGTGCTGAGTAGAAGTAATGAGATTTCTGGCCAATTTACCAGGAACTTCTACTGCATGTACCAGTGAGTAGAAAACCCTTACTAGTATCAGAAGTTAGAGTATCAGAGGCTTGCCAGGTGCTCACCAGTCCTTCTTCCTTTTCTTGGACACATAGAAAGGCCATATTCCACAGCGTCTGTTGTAGTTAGGTTGGGGCTATAGGACTGGGTTCTAGCCGGCAGGGACTTTAAGCTGACACTCATCCCTCATGCAAGAACATGCCCTAGAATAGCTCACAGTCATGAGCAGGTGTAAGTTCCTGATATGACTCCCGCAACAGTCCTCATGATCAACAATCTCCAATGCCTCTCAGTGTCTGTATTCTTTATGGGCCCCTTATAAGACCTCACTCATTTGTGGCTTACCAAAACCCCACTATTTTTATTTAAATTGAGCAGTCTGGCCTCAGCTTGGGGACCCCAAAACACTACACCCATGGACTCTAATATAGGCTTATGCTTGAGGTTCTGCCTCTGTTTGCACTCTGCCTTGACCTCCCTCCTCCAGGACCTGTGATTAACACACTTCTGGGCTTCAGGTGGGTAGCTCAGCTGGTGAGGAATCTGCCTGAAATGCAGGAAACCCCAGTTCAATTCCTGGGTTGGGAAGATCCCCTGGAGAAGGGATAGGCCACCCATTCCAGTATTCTTGCGCTTATATGGTGGCTCCTCAGACGTTAAGAATCCACCTGCAATGCAGGAGACCTGGGCTTGACCCCTGGGTTGGGAAGATCCCCTGGAGGAGGGCTTGCAACCCACTCCAGTATTCTTGCCTGGAGAATCCCCAGGGACAGAGGAGCCTGGTGGACTATAGTCCATGGGGTTGCAAGGAGTCAGACATGACTGAGCAACTAAGCAGGTGCTTCAGCTATTTTAATTTCTCTTGTGGTTTGCTGTTAAACCCCAGGTCACAATGTGGCACTCCATGCTCCACTCAACAGATGCTAATTTAACAAAGTCAAAACAGGAGGTTGACAGTACTAGAGAGAGAGAGAGACCAAGACAGAGACAGAAAGATAGAAAGCCTGAATGAGAAAGAAAGAAAAAGGGAATAACTGTTATAATTTGTAGTTAGTGTTCTTGGGTATAGTTTTAAGATTATTTATTCCCAATGGAAAGAAAACAAGCTATTTTCTTTTAGGTACACACACACACACACACACACACACACACACACACACACACGCTTATCTGTGTCTAAACTTAGGAATGAATGCAAGTCAGCTGTGTGATGTAAATCCTCTCCCAGGCAAAGAAGCAACTATAAGTGGAACAAAGTCTTTTATATTCCTTCATGAGTGCATTTCCTTACTCCAGTGTTAGAATCAACAACAGGACCAACAAAGTCTTATAGGGCAGTAATTCAGTGAATAGGAGTTATATTGTCTATGCTTAATTGTATTAAGAAAGAAGACATTTGGTGGCATAAGGGACATAATGAGTTGGAACTTTAAAAAAACAATAAAGTCAAGGTTTAAAGAAGGCAATGTGAGAACTAAACTCCTTAATTAGCAATCATGCCTTAATCTGGAGCATTTATACCAGAGATCCGGAAGCTGACCTGACATTTACTTTACTCTTTCTGACATGTTGACAGCTGCCCTTGGAAAAGCACATTCCAAATACCACAAGTGCAGATGTGATCAGCAAGTTTGAGGGTTTTATTGACTTACTATTGATATCTCATTATTTATAGTCTCAGTTTTAGCTGCCAAGGGACAGTTTTATTAGGTTGCTGCAAAAGTAATTGCGATTTTTGCATTGTTGAAATCTGCCTTTGATATTGGAATACATTCTTAAATAAATATGGTTATGTTATACATCATTTCAATGAACATTTCTCACTTCATGATTTTTTTCCTGGTGACTTATTACTGTTTATTTTATATGTATTTTAGATTATGGAAGTGATGTTAGACAAAAAGCAAACCTGAGCAATTTTCTTATTCGAGAAAATTCTCGAATATTCAAAATGGGTCAACTCACAACTTGCAACAATGCATTTGGCCTAGGAACTGCTAAGGAACATATAGTGCATTGTTGGTACAAGAAGTTTTACAAAGGAGATGAGAACCTTGAAGATGAGGAGTGCAGTGGCCAGCCAACTGAGAGCAATCATCGAAGCTGGTCCTCTTGCAGCTACACAAGAAATTGCCCCAAAACTCAACACCGACCATTCCATGGTCATTTAGCATTTCAAGCAAATTGGTAAGGTGAAAAGGCTCAATAAGTGATTGCCTCATGAACTGACTGCAAATTAAAAAAAAAAACGGTCATTTTGAACTGTCGTCTTTTCTTATTCTACACAACAGCAAACCATTTCTCAGTTGGTTTGTGATGTGATATGATAAGTGGATTTTATACAACAACCGGCAATGACTAGTTTGGTGGTCGGACTGAGAAGCTCCCAAAGCCTAACTTGCACCAAGAAAAGGTCATGGTTACTATTTGGTGATCTGCTGACTGTCTGATCCACTACAGCTTTCTGCATCTTGGCAAAACCATTACATCTGGGAAGTATGCTCAGCAAATCAATGAGATGCACCAGAAACTACAGTGCCTGCAGCCATCATTGGTCAACAAAATGGGCCCAGTTCTTCTCCACAGCACCTGACTGCACTTGGCACAACTAGAGTTTCAAAATTTGAACAGTTTGGGCTATGACATTTTGCCTCATCCACCATAGTCACCTGATGCCTTGCCAGCTGACTACGACTTCTTCAAGCATCTCCACTTTTTGTAAGCAAAGCGCTTCCACAACCAATAGGATGCAGAAAATGTATTCTAAGAGTTTGTCAAATCCTGAAGCATGGATTTTTACACTACAGGAATAAACATTTCTCATGGACAAAAACGTGTTGACTGTAATGGGTCCTATTTTGATTAATAAAGGTGAGTTTGAGCCTAGTTATAATGATTTAAAATCACTATCTAAAACTGCAATTATGTTCGCACCAACCTAGTATGTGTTCTTTATGACAATATTCATTTTGTTGATTGGGCATATAGAATTCCCTTGGATATCATTTTATGAATATACCATAATGTATTTATCCACCACGATGGACATTTGTTTTAAAACATTTGCTATTATAGATAATCTCATAATAAACACTGTTGTGCATATTTCCTTGCATACATATATGAGTTTCTTTAGGATACACACTTGAAAGTAGTTATTGCTGGACTGTAGGTAAGCACATTTGCAACAAATTAAGTGAAGATTTATTCTCCAGTGTGGCTAAACAAATTTATTTCTTCAGATATCTCAGTATCTCAGAATGGTCTTGCTTGAAAATTTTTGAAGATGTTATATTTGCATTTCTTTATTGGAAATTTGGGCTTTATCTTCTGTAAAGAGCCTATTTATATTCTTTGCCATTTTTTTCTCACCAGATGAGTGAAGTTTGTAGAAATTCCTTTCTTTGTAGGATCTATAGGAATTCTCGTCTTTTGCCGCTTACATGCATTGCAAGAATCTTTTCACAGTCCGTTTTGTTTTCTAACTTTCTTTATAAAACCCTCTGTTTTATGTGTTTATCATTTTAATGTGATTAACTTTATTAATCTTAAATTCTTGGATTTGTACTTTTGTGTCTTGATTAAGAAATTTACTTGTTATCTTAATGTACATTTACAAGGACAAGTAGAATTAGATTTAGTATATTGTGTAATGATCTGGTTTTATTTTATTTTATTTTTCATATAGACAATCAGTTGCCTTATCACCACTTATTAAATAGCTTATCCATTCCTTATTAATTTATTGCCTTCTTGAGCATATGTCAGATTTTCTTATTCATGTGGTTATATTCCTGGATTTTCTGTGGTATGACAGCAGTTTTCCTTGTCTATCACTGGACCACAGTCACACTGTCCCAAGTGATATTGCCTTTAGAACTTCTAAAGTGGTTGTGCCACCATCACACCAGTGACGCCTGAGAGTTCCTCCTGTTCCACACCCTTGTCAGCTCTTGGTGTCTCCAGTGCTTTGGATTATCACCATTCTAATAGGTGTGTAGTGGTATCTCATTATTGTTTTAATTTGCAATTCCACAATGATTTCTGAGGCTGAGCATCTTTTCAAGTTATTTGGCATCTGCTGATCTATTTCTGCTTTATTGATTATGCCAAAGCCCTTGACTGTGTGGATCACAATAAACTGTGGAAAATTCTGAAAGAGATGGGAGTACCAGACCACCTGACCTGCCTCTTGAGAAACCTGTATGCAGGTCAGGAAGGAACAGTTAGAACTGGACATGGAACAACAGACTGGTTCCAAATAGGAAAAGGAGTAAGTCAAGGGTGTATATTGTCACCCTGCTTATTTAACTTACATGCAGAATACATCATAAGAAACGCTTGGCTGGAGGAAGCACAATCTGGAATCTAGATTGCTGGGAGAAATATCGATAACCTCAGATATGCAGATGACACCACCCTATGGCAGAAAGCGAAGAACTAAAGAGCCTCTGAAAAAGGAGAGTGAAAAAGTTGGCTTAAAGATCAGCATGCAGAAAACTAAGATCATGGTATCCAGTCCCATCACTTCATGGCAAACAGATGGGTAAACAGTGGAAACAGTGGCTGACTTTGTTTTTCTAGGCTCCAAAATCACTGTGGATGGTGACTGAAGCCATGAAATTAAAAGGTGCTTACTCCTTGGAAGCAAAGTTATGATCAATCTAGATAGCATATTAAAAAGCAGAGACATTACTCTGCCAACAAAGGTCCATCTAGTCAAGGCTATGGTTTTTCCAGTGGTCATGTGTGGATGTGAGAGTTGGACTATAAAGAAAACTGAGGGCCGAAGAATCGATGCTTTTGAACTGTGGTGTTGGAGAAGACTCTTGAGAGTCCCTTGGACTGCAAGGAGATCCAACCAGTCCATCCTAAAGGAGATCAGTCCTGGGTGTTCATTGGAAGGACTGATGTTGAAGCCGAAACTCCAATACTTTGGCTGCCTAATGTGAAGAGCTGATTCATTTGAAAAGACGCTGATGCTGGGAAAGATTGAGGGCAGGAGGAGAAAGGGACGACAGATGATGAGATGGTTGGATGGTGTCACTGACTCAATGGACATGGGTTTGGGTGGACTCTGGGAGTTGGTGATGGACAGGGAGGCCTGGCGTGCTGAGGTTCATGGGGTCACAAAGAGTCGGACACGACTGAGTGACTGAACTGAACTAAACTCTCTTTTTTGGTGTCTTTGGCCCATTCTTTGGTCAGGATGTTTGTTTTCTTATTACTGAGGTATATGAGTTCATTTTATAGTTTGGTTACAAATTCTTTATTAGATATGTCTTTTGCAAATATTTCCTCTAAGTCTGTCACTTGTCTTTTCCTTCTTTTTACAGTGTATTTCATGGAGCAGGAATGCTTATTTTTTTTAATGTTTATTGTATATTGTTGTATAGTTGATTAACAATGTTGTGTTAGTTTCAGCTGTACAACAGAATGTTTCAGTTATACACATACATGTATGTTTTAATGAAATTTAGCTTACCAGTTATTTCATTCAGAAATTGTGCCTTTAGTGTTGCTTCTAAAAAGTCAATGCCAAATGTAATGTTATCTAGATCTTTTATGTTATCTTCCAAGAGTTTTATAATTTTGTATTTTACACTTAATTCTGTGAGTTGGAAAGTTATAACATTCATGTCTCTCACCTGATGAGAGACATTCATTTTTTCCATTTTTTGCATGTGGACATCCTGTTGTTTCACCAGCATTTGTTGAAAAGGTTAGATTTTCACCACTGTATTGCCTCTGCTCCATTGTCAATGTCACTTGACCAAATTGTGTGGCTCTAATTCTGGATTCTGTGTTCTGTCCCATTGATCTGTCTATTCTTTCAAGGTACCATGCTACCTTGACTAGTATTGCTTGATAAGTCTTATTAAGTTGGAAAGTGTCAGTCCTCGAACCCTGCTCTTCTTTTTTTTTTAAATGCTTTTTTTTAAATTTATTTTTTTTTGTGATCTTTTTTTTTCATTTATTTTTATTAGTTGGAGGCTAATTACTTTAAATATTGTAGTGGTTTTTGTCATACATTGACATGAATCAGCCATGGATTTACATGTATTCCCCATGCTCTTCTTCTTTAATGTTATGTTGGTTATTATGGACATTTTGACTCTCCATATAAATTTTGGAGTTAGTTTGTTGATATCCATAACATAATGGATTTTGACTGGAATTGCATTGCATTTTTTATTAAGAAAACTAACATCTTGACAATATTGTCTTTTTATTCATGAGCATGATATATCTTTCCACTTATTTTGTTCCTCTTTAATTTCTTTTATAAAAGTTTTATAGTTTTACTCATATAGAGCTTGTACATATTTTGTTAGACTCATACCTAAGTATTTCATCATTTTGAATGCTAAATACTATTGTATTTTTAACTTCACATTGGTGGCAAATGGGAAAGTGATACATTTTTATGTATAGTAAATCCCTTACATGTGAACCCTCAAGTTGTAAACTTGTGTCTCTCCAGTTTTTTGGTGCATTGGTTTTCCCTTTGACCTCAGTTTTCTGATGGATCTTAGAAAACTTGTTGATTTTGAATTTTTTCAATTTTTTTATTGTTATTAGGGTGGTGTGATGACTTCTAAGCTGTTTACATGCCAGACCACAAACTAGAAGTCCTTAATTTTATTTTTAACCTGAAATATTGGATATTATGCTTTTAAAGTTAATAAAATAAGTTTTACAGCTTTTTTACAATTTATTTTTCCAATTAATAGCTACACTTACTAAACTATTTTTAAATTTCTGTGGACAACATTGTTTCTTGTATATTATGATTTCCCTCTGGTTTTGACGCTTGTTTTTTATTTAAGTGCATCTCTTAATCATTTTTTAAACAAGGGACTGTGGGTGGTAAATCTCTTGATTTATTTTAATATCTGAAAATATCTTTATTTTCCTTGATTTTTTCTTTTAGCATAGCTTTGGGAAGAACCTAGGACTTCAGGTGTGCACGAAGTGTTGGTGATCAATGTATCCTGTAATTTACATTAATTCATGAGGCTAGTTGTGTTCTTTATCTGCCCATGAGCTCAGTGATCAACTGCTGAGTCGTACTGCTTTGAGTTTTAAATGACAGTATAACTGGGTTTGTGATTCTAAGTTGATAGTTATTTTCCTTTGAAATTCAAAGTTATTATTCCATTTGTTTTGGTTATTTATTTCCTGCATGATATTAGGAGTATTTAAAATCTACTCAAGAAATAGCTTGATTTTTTTACTCATCTAGAGCTTCGGGCAGTAAATCTAGGTGTGGTCCTTACCTGACTTGGAGCACTTGTGAATATGAAGCCTTATAGACCCATGGCTTCAATCATGTTATTTTCTTTTCTGTTTAATTTTTTAAATTTTAATTCACGAAACTGTGTATATATATTTTTAAATCTAGCATTTTAGTTTGGTTTTATTTGGCTTTCTCTTTTCTGTCATTTCCACATATTTCATTTAGAAGTTGGCCTCAATTTAATAATTCATCTTTGGGGGATTTTAAATTATATTTCTAAAAAAGTATATGACCGTGCTATACTTCTGCTTAAAATATGTTTTGACTTTCCTTGAAATTCATGTTGATAACCTTTAATATAACACACAAACCCTTCAAGGTCTGACCTGAAATAAAGCTTACAGCTTCATCTCATATTGTTCCCCTATTTCCATACTACATTCTAGACATGTTAAATTTCCTCCTAGTTCCAAAATACACATTATGTCAATCACATGAGCTTTAAAACATGTTGCCATTTCTGTCTCAAATCACCCTTCTTTTATACTGGCTGTTTTCTACCTAATTGTCTGTGTATTTCTCTGACCTCCCCGTTAAAGTTACATATGCCTGACACTATGTGCTTCTCATGTAAGACTGTCATCACTATATTATTATTTACAAACCTGTCATTTTTATTATTTAGACCCTATACTATCTAATAGAACTTTCTATGATGATGTTAATGTTCCAGATGGACACTGTTCCACAGAACCTTGTGTGATGGTGGATCTATAACGTCTAATGTGTAGCCAATAGCTATATGTGGTTACTGAACACTTATAGGTTTTAATGTTACTGACTAAATTTTTATTTTAATTAACTTAATTTAAGTGGTTACACATAATTAGTGGTTACTGTATTAGAGTGTCAAGTTCAAGATTTTGAATTTGATTCAAAGGCAGAGGAGATGTTTTGACTACTTTCTTTGTTATATCCAGTAACTAGTCCATAGTGAATACTCACTATGTGGTAATTAAAAGAAGAAATAAGAAAATTCTAGAAGATAAAGAAATTAATATTTCTACTGAGAAACTGAAAAAAATCAAGGGAATACTTTACTACTTTAGCAGAAAATAAGCTCTTATTCTTTTTAGTTAGATCTAAACTATGTCAGTGGTTTAGTTTTCCCAATATTCTGAGGGTAAAAAAGGACAGGGACTAACGACTAGTGTGGTTGAAAAGTCAACAGAAATGTGTTTCTCACAACTGAGAGATTATTTCATGTTGGGTTTTCTCTTATAATCGTTTTAGAAAAGGTCAGTGTCAAACCTGAGTGTAAACTGGTATTGTTAAATTTTCTTTATTTAGAAACCTGACTCCTGGCAGGAAAAGGTAGCTGTTTTATATCCTTATTCATAATATCAATTGTCCCTCCTTCAGTCTGCAATTTAAAAAGTTCTTTTATTTCTAGTTTATTTAGTAGAGAAATTTGAACTCCATTTGGGACTGGAATACCGATTTTTTTTTTAATTTAGTCTTTCTTATTAACGTTCAGAAAGCAAACAGGGGAAGTAGTTTCAGGAAAACCAATAACAACTTTAAGTCAGCCTCTTCATCAAGTTCATAGGTTGGCTTATACTGTAGGAATCTTTAATCCTATGGGAAAAGCAAGAATGATATGATGTTGCTTTGGTAGAAATAGTATGCAGAAAGAAATGCTGTTGGGGAGGTAAGCCAATAGAGCGGATAATTACTAAACTCTGTTTTGTGCTTGCAATAGTTTCAGAGATTGTAGTCCAACCATGAACTGAGGTCATCTGGTTTGATCACGGTTTTACCAAATGAACATTTTTAATGCATTCACTTTCCTTTATTGAAATATCTAAGATTTCTAAAGAAGGCAAAGCTACTATAGAACTTCATTAAAGTTCATTTCTGGAGCTGTGGTTCATCTTGGGAATCTTAAAAATCATTTGATGCTTTAAAGTTTTTGGCTGCACTGTCCAACGTATCATTCAGAATGAGCTAAAGTATACAACTGTAACAAACAGCCCTCAGATTTCTCAGATCTCAAAGTCTTAGCCCTAACAAAAGATATTTCTTGCTCACTCTTCACCTCTTGTAGGTAGCAGGGGGCTTATATAGTCATTCCTTGACGCAGGCTGACCCAGATTCCACCGTGACACATACTTGCAGGGAAAGGGGAGTGTGGCAGATTCTACTGTGGCCCTTAAAGCTTTGCCCAGAAATGATATTGGTGATGATTGCAGCACTTACCTGGGCAGATACAGATGATTCCATGATTTCAGATTTTAAAAGTAAAGAAGTTGAAATCTACCATGGCCTTGAAAGAGGAGAGAAGCAAATATCTGTGAGTAGCCCAGTGCTGACCAGAATATCAGGTATAGTGGATTCCAAGGTTTGGGAAATTTGGGTCAGAAACTGGCATATACATTCTGTGATTGTTAGTATTTAATGCCATAAAGTGAATTTTTAATATCTAAGAAGGGGTTATTATATGAAGTGAAAGTCACTCAGTCGTGTCTGACTCTTTGCAACCCCTTGGATTGTATAGTCTGTGGAATTCTCCAGGCCAGAATACTGGAGTGGGTAGCCTTTTCCTTCTCCAGGGGATCTTCCTAACCCAGGGATCGAACTCAGGTCTCCTGCATTGCAGGCAGATTCTTTACCAGATGAGCCACAGGGGAAGCCTGTTATGAGGTGCTTCCCAAATTCAGTGAGTATTCCGAAATACTCTGGGTTTCTGTAGAAACACTGTAGAGCCGTCTTTTCATGATAGACTGGATGGTATACTTTCTCAGCACTTCTCCCAATTTAACTAATTTTTATTCATGAATTGCTTATCTGAAATTTTCTTTAAATATAATAAAAATCAGATATTTGATATAGAAATATAATAAGCAATTTTTCCAAAATAGATCATGGATGTCTATCCGGAACTGTTTTCCCCAGAAAGGTTGTGAATTAGAATGCTATTGATGAATGTTAAAGTCCACAGTAGTAGAAGATAGAGTACAAAGTCTACTTCTAATGTCTCTGAAGTGTTGAAATATTGTCCAAGGCTTTACCCAAATCACCTAAATATGGTACTTCTAAATTAAAAGTTTGGGAGTTATTTAGTTTTTAAAAGTCTTCCAAATATGACTTATCTATGAGGGCAGTGCATTAAAAACTAACAAATAATGTTCTGTATACTACATGGTTGATTAAAGTTCATTAATTTTTGCTCAGAATAATACATTTTGATAATTTGGAGAAAAATATAACATTTTTAGTGACTATTACATGGCATACTGAAACTGGTATTGGAAGTCTTAGGGAAGATAACAGGTTTTCAAATACTTTTAACATCATAAAGATATTTTATTAAAAATTGACACTTTATTTCAAGTATAAAGCATTATCATATAGGAAAATAAAAATAAAGCTAATTAATGGGAGCAATCTTAGACATAATGTCTTAGAAATAATTAGAATTAGTGAGTCACCTATCTGAACTCTTATTCAGTAATCTCACCTGTTAGGAATATAGCTGTGTATCAAGAAGCAAGTTATGAAAATTGATCTGAGGAGAAAAAAGTCAGGGCCACAAACTTCATCAAATAAGAATTCTTTAGTCACAAACTCACACCCAAGTTACCCTTATTTTGCTAACAACACTAACCAGGGTTGTTGTTTGGTTTCTAGTTACTGAAACTGGTATCAACATCTGAAAGAGTAGAAACTGCCAAAGGGGAATTATATTGATGGCAGTGAGAACTAATATGGGTGTTCCAGACAATATTCTATTGAGTGAAATATGCAAAAGATGCAGTAGTCTGAGATGAATTTACTTACAGCCAAATAAACAAGAATAATTCACTGATGATTACCCTTTTAAGTCATCAAAAAATGTTAATTATTTTCAGTGCAGTAGCTGAGAAATTAGTCTTCTGTCCTCAATTACTTTTTTTTTTTTTAAAGGAAAAAGATGGGTAAGGCCTGGATCCTAAGAAGTTGTCAGACTCAACTGTCCAGAATGATCCAGTCTCTAAGGGTTTTAGTTTTTCCTCATCTTGGTCTTGAGAAACAAACCAAAAAAAAAAAAACAAAAAAAAAACACCCCACCAAAAAAGAAAAAAAAATCATTTTGACCTATAGGTGGCAATATTGGTATTATTCAAGTCAAGCACAAAAAGATGGGGTGAATAAAGGGGCATAATTTAATGACTCAGAAAAGATAATCAAATCTGAAATCCATTTTTGATGAGTATAAAATAACTTGAAAAATGAATTAAGTTTACCAAACTTCCTGGAAATTGCTCTTACACATCAAATTCCTATTGAATTATAGATTTGAATTTGGGAAAAAGAAAACTTTTAAATATTTGTCCCATTGTTATTGTACTTTGAATGTATTTTGTTTACTTACAGTGGTTTGTTAAACTATGAACAAAACCAGTTTTTCATAACTGTATTCCTATCACCTTTGTTTTCATTTAATATTAAGGTATCAATAAAATCCAAATTATATTGCCCACTATACACAAATAGTAATTATGTTGGCAACTCTGTGGAGAACCATGGGACCACCCAGCAACTGGTCCCCAGAATACTCAGTGAGTTTCTGAAGTCCCTTGAGATAATGGTTATGTGCATAGTAGCTTAAAGGGTAAAAAGAACCCTCAGCACTCTAGTAACAATGTGTTTTAACTGTTTGAAAGTTAAGGTAGTACCTTTTAAAGTGTATGAATCCAAATACCAATTAGTTCAACATAAAAATCTCATAGCACCTCTCTTCTGATGCTCCCCCTTGGGAACAAGTATTGGTTTCTGTTGAGAATCATTTGTATCCCCCATATTCCCCCTACAATTTACTTTCTACAGTTTGGATATAAGTATTTTCCATTTTCTTACAAAATTATAATGTTTATTATGCAGCTGTTTTCTCTTCTTCACTCTAGAAACTCTGATATGCTTTGTCTCTCCAAGATAATCATTACAACCCTGAAGAAAATGAGTTTATGTTGATGAATAGAAACAAAGAGGTGTGTGTGCGCATGCAAGCATACGCCTGAGAGAGAGAGAGAGATAAGAGTTCAATGGCATGGCATGAGAGAAAGCTTGACTAACAAACTTTGGAAATCTTTAAGTAACAAAAATAAGCAGTATGCAGTATCTCTCACCTTCTAGATCTGAAATATCCAATATGGTAGCCACATGTGGTGTTTTACATCAAAACTAAAATTAAGCTAAATTAAAGATTTAATTCCTCAACAACAAAAGCCACATTTCCAGTGCCAAATATGTACATGTAACAACTGTATTGCATGGTGCAGACAGAAAATGTCTTCATCATCACAGAAATTTGATAGTGTTCCTCTATAAGTTCTATGGATGTTGACCCTCCTATCTTTGCATTCCCCCTGTGTCTAAGGAAACCTTGTATGTCAGAGGCATTCAGAAAATATTTGTTGATTAAAGATACAAAAGGAAATTTTTGGAAAAAGGTAAAAAATATCAGAGGTTGTTTGGTTTTTTATTACAGAGATTATGTAATATTACGTATATAATATATATAATGTACAAGTATATGCTGTCTGTCTTCTAGTCTGATCTATGGCTTCCTTTTCCCATTCTTTACAGAGTCAACATAGCAAAGTCTTTCCTCTGAAATTGTATGCTGCAAAGGGTCGACTTAGTCCCAACAATGTCTTTCTATGAACACTCCAAAGATTGACCTGGCATCTTTGTTCCATGCTGTACTCTGTAATTAATGTTAATTAATTCATTCCTTTTTGAATTTTCAATTTGCCTAGATGAGGCATTATAAATTAGAAAATGTAACATATTCAGATTATAATTTAAAGGGCTCTCAGCTGATAGTTAATTAGCTTGATTCAGGAAGGATAAACCAAAAGAATGAATTTTTAATGCTAATTTAAAGGACATTAGTTGCTATGGGCAGAATGATTAAAATGCCACTGTTTGAAGCAGAAAAATTAGAATGCAACAGCAGTGGCAACCATAAATGATCAGTGGTTTTGTATCTGTGCCAAGATGGTAAGACCTTCCATCACCTGCCTACAGAAGAGCTTGAAGAATTCTGAAGGGTTGTTTTGTCTGACCAGGAAATATAATGGGCAAATTGTGAATTTTCTTATCTTTCAGCATGGTTCCGTTCATTTTTCTTTAAGAATGTATGAAACCAGGTAATACATCTCATTCTAACATGTTACTGAGGAATGTATCAGAGCACAGTAACGTGTTAGGATGAGATGTATTTACCTGGCTTGATGCATTCATGAAAAGCAGCAGGGATTGATACCAGATTGTCCTACATTCTAAACAATCACTTGTGTAGCATTTGTTAGATGCCAGGTGCTATCCTAAGCATTTTACAAATACTAATCATCATAACAAATCTATGAGCTTTGTGCTATAATTACCAAAATTTATCAGACAGAAAATTGAGGCGGAGAGATTTTAAGCCATTTGTTCAAGGTCACATAGGTGGTAGGTGTCAGTTCTCAGATTTGAACACAGACAGTGACTTCTCGAGAAGGAAATAGCGACCTACTCCAGTATTTTTGCCTGGAGAATCCCATGGATAGAGTAGCCTGGTTGGTTACAGTCCCTGGGGTCTCAGAAGAGTTGGACACCAACTTAGAGACTAAAACACAAGCAGTGTGACTTCAGTGATTGTCCTCTTAAATAGAAGATACTTCCAATGCAGATTATTAGCAGTAAAAGATGGGATCCACTGTTAGCAATCAATGTACTGTTACAATGTACTATTTGATTATCATCAAAGATGCTGAGACACTTGAGAACAGAGACATAGTGAAATGTAAGAAGAGGAGGACTGCTTAGTCTATATTTAAAGATTCTCAAGAGGATCCACAAGATGTCTCTAATGCTGCCAAATAATTAGCAGAAAAACAAAGGCATAAAAAGTAAAATTATTCCCTTTTCACTCAATTATTCAAAGATTGAAAAAAAATACAATAAACCTGATACTGGTTTGAGTGCTTGTCATAATTGGACAAAAAAGACACTCCTTCCCCCTCACCCCACCCCTGACTCCCCCACCCTCCCACACCCACCTCCTGCTCAGCAAGAGCTTCTGGTCAGCTGGGGAAAAGGATTTATACAAAGGCAATTTTGCTGTAGCATGGGACCCTCAAAGAAAGAACATTGAATCAAGGACTAAAAGGGAAAGGAGTAGGGAGAGTTAACCCACTCATCCAGTGAGGAGTACAGGATAGGCAAATTTTCAAAGGAGGTAAGATTTGAACTCAGACTCGAAGATCTGTGAGATTGCAGGGTCTCCCAGTCTTGACCCTGTTGGCTTTTTGGATTGGGAGTTCTTACGTGGTAGAGGGCTGGCATGTGATTGTAGGATGTTTAGCAGCACTCTGGCCCACCTGCCGCCTGCTGGTATTACCTTTCTCCAAGTTATGACAACTGTAAATTGCTGTTAGAGAAACTGGCCCAAGTGGAGAGCTACTGAGCTAGGAGCGTATGTCCTGGTAACTGTCTGAGAAGAGTAAAAAGGGAGAGACCACTTTGGGAACAAAGGCATGTAAATAAACAAACTGGATGTGTGAGGTGTAGGGTGGCAGTGAGTGGTTTTGCTGATGATGGAGGAGGAAAAAATGTGTGGTGACCTGAAGAGAGCCTGTAGCAAACACAAGTGGGCAGGAGACATAACTGAAGGATACTGTGAATCATGGGTTTGAGTGGGGCTGCCTCGGCCAACTCTGGGGAACCAATGCCAGTATACACACCAATTAGGCGGTTGCAAATAGATCTTGATGACTCATTCTGAGCAAAAAGCCTGCATTCTTCAGAAAGGCAAGCTGGAGGCTTTCTAACCATTGTACAGCTCTTTTCTGAAGGGAGCCAGTCATGGTTCAGCCTGGGAAGAGGACTGTGGAGTTCACCTCAGTCTTGAAGTCATGCCCACAGATGGCATTAGTCTGTGTAATGGAGTTTCTTCAAATTTTACAGCATTGGAGTAATTAGCTAGGCCACGTTGAGGACTAAAACTATTGACGAATGAGCAGCCCTGTTTGAGTAGATTTTCCAAGATAGTTGATGAAAATCCCATTTAGTGCTTCAGTATGCCTCTTTTGAACTTTATTGGTTATTTATTTATATTTATATTACCTTGAATTGCATTCTTACAGAGAAAAACCTAATGTATTTCCCTTAATGATGTAAGGGGGTTGCCAGAATCACTGGGGTGGTGTCTCTAAAAATAATCTAATGTATTTCAGAGCATTTGGCAGTTTAAATGGGTCGGTTACTACAGCTGTATTTTTAAATTTTCTGTCTCATTATTATAGATAGATGCCAGATATAAATTTTCACAACATTCTCTTTTTGTTGTTACCTTTTGCCATCATTAAACATTACTTTTTGATAATCTTTTTCTTATTTACTGATAAACATAACTAAAGTTTACTAGATTTATATGTAAAATAGTTGATAAATTCTGATAATAAGTACAAACATTTATGTAGTGTTTACTATATATCAGGCAGTGTTCTCAATTAAAAATTTTTTCTATGGGAGGAGTGTTTGGATCTTAGTACATGGAGTTTCTTCAACTCACTTTGTAGTTCATGTCCATGTTCTGAAGATTTAAGTTGCTAGCAGTTTAACATTCAACTTTTAGTAAAAAGGATTCTGTTAATACACATGATGTGACTCAGTAATTGTTAAACTCAGAAGCAGGCTATATTTTCAGTAATCTGGGATTCTTTTCAATAAAGGAGCAAGAAGTAGAGTGAGATTCTTCAAGAGGAAAATATCTTAGGCCTAAGACTTGTACATACATTCCAGGTTCATAACTTTTGAGTTCTTTAAAACAAGAAGCCACTTATATGCTCCCTTATCAAATGGCTAAAACCTACCTGCTCACAAACACAGTCTCTGAATCCAGACAGATCAAGAAATTCAAGGATCTGAAGAAAATGACAAGTGCTTCAGGATGATGTGTTCACAAGGCCTGGAAAGAAATGCTGGGGAAGAAATGCCCTCTCTTCCTGTGACACATCACAATTTCTGGTAGGAAATCAAGAAAGGAAACCAGGCAACCACGATGATTAGTCACAAGGAAGGAGACAACAAAGTTTTAAAGCCAACAGCTGCAGAACAATGGGAACTGTGAAAGGCTATTTTTGTTTGGTTTCAAGAATGAATTGAACCTGGTGGAGCTGACAGTGTTCTCTGCCTGTTCTCACTCTTCTCTTACTAAAAGCAGAAAGTTTCCATGCCAAAAAATAGTTATCTTTTCCTGCTTCAAAGTGATTAAAATGCCACTCTGCTCTTTCATCTTCATGTTTATCTCAAAATGAACTTCTTATGAACATAAAAATATTCAAATGTACAAAAATGACAAGTATCTGTTATTGTGTTTCCACTGCTGCTGTTTGCTGCTGTTTAAAAGGCTGGGATTTGGAATCCTAAACATGGAATTATAATGTCTTGGGGACCTCCCTTGGCAATAGATATGGAAAGAAATAGCCAAAGGCCTTCACTAGCAGATGGCTTATGTAGCGACTCTCATGCTTTTTTTGTTGTTTTTGTTTTGCTTTTAATTCCAGATGGCACCATAACAAAAATAAAAACCCACCTAAGAAAGACATGATTACTCCCTAAGTTTTTTCCAGTGCATTCCAAACTGCCCCAAACTGCAGATGGAGTCTTTACAATATCAAATCAGAAAATAAAACTTTGTACAGAATTGCAAAACTCACGAAAAACTGCTGCCAATTTATTGGCCTTGGACAAACCGTTTCTGGGTTAGGCAATATCTTCCCAATCACCAGTGGTTCTTCAGAGCAGACCTGACTTAAGGAGATCAAATACATTTTCATAATCTTAAACCAGTTTTTTGAGCTGAAAGTTCCAAAGCAGCCATCAAGTGGGCACAGATTCGATAGAAGGGTACTGAAATGATTTTGATAGGCATCTACTACTAACTCAGTTAGTGCTATGGAGAAGATAGGAAACTTCACACACATTCTCTTGGAGGAAAGGTTGTCTCAGAATTCCAGAGAGGTGGATACAACTAGAACAATTTTATGTCATTGGCAGGAGCCATGCCATGCCAGAGGGAGAAAAACATGAACAAGGAAGAGTACAAATAAGTTCCATGGGATGAAGGAGTTTGGGAAAAGAGATGTGAACAGGAGGAAGGGATGAGCAGAAAGAGTTCCTATAAATTGTTTCTGACTCTTGAGTATTCTTCAGCTCTTCTCTGCTTCTTAACTTTTCTAACATCTCTGAGATTTGAATGACTTGTTTTGAACCCCTTCTTCTAACCTACCACCATAGACACAAAAATCATGACTTTTCTAGTAGACATTCACTGCTTTTGTCACTCTGAATTGAATTCATTCTACTTTTCTTCTGGTTAATTTTCTTTCCTGTGGGCCTACTATATTTTTCTACTGGATACAATCAAATGTTAAAACGTGCAATCCATATTGTTTCTTTGGATTTTACTTTTAAGCAGAGCATCAAGAATGCTTTGGGAGATTGGGATTGACATCTACACACTGCTATATTTTAAAAAATGGATAACTGATAAAAATCCCCTTTATAACACAGGGAACTCTGCTCGAAGTTATGTGGCAGCCAGGATGGGAGAAGAATTTAGGGGAGAATTTATACATGTCTATGGCTGAGTCATTTTGCTATGTACCTCAAACTATCATAACATTATTAATCAGCTGTACTCCAATATAAAATAAAAGGTTAAAATTTAACTTGCAACTAAAACATTGTTTGCAGTATAAATTAAAATGTTCAAAGTGAAAAAAATGCTTCAAAAAGTTAGAGCTCATTCTCCTCAAGAGTAGCATCTGAAAAGGCTTTTCATCAGTTCCTGCATCTTAGGCTTCCCTGAGCTGACTTTTATCCTTCCATAGCCGGTTCTTTACTTTTGTTCAGATTCTGTGAGCTATTCTAATACATTCCCTTTCTATTTGCAAATTTTTGCTGTGATCATTTAGATTGCATTGTCTTCCTAGATGACCACTTATACAACCACAGTATAAGTAGTTTTACTTGAAATACTCTGACCTCAGGCTGATATACACAGTGTCGATTTGCAGTGGTTTATGTAGAAAAGACAGAGAAGGAAGGAGGGAGGGAAGTGGAGGGAGGGAAGTGGAGGGGGAGAGGGAAAGAGATAGAAAAGGAGAAAAAGAGAGCATAGTACTAAGATTAGGAAGCAAGTTATTGTAGGACCAGAGAGGCTTAGATTCAATAAATGACATATTGTACCATTTCTGACACATAAACTGTTCCCATTTTATTACTTATTTTGTTTAGTAGTTATCTACAGACCAAGACCTGCATAACAACCTGAAAGAAGTCACTCCATCATTCCACAGACCAGTAGAGTTTATCTGGATAGACAGTCAGAGGCAAAATCTTCAAATTTATGTGATTTGCCAATTGTAAATAATTTAATATTTAGCTTTTCTGAGAAAAGCAATGGTGAGCTTGCTCTATTTAAACCATTTTCTCCCTTTTAAAATGCTACTTATACATTTTCAAATTATAGTACATGTCTTTCTATTTTATATCCTTTAACTGTTTTTATCTTAAATGCATCTTAAGTATATTAATATGTTACCACCTGCTGTTTTTCTGCTATTTTCCTATCATATTTTAGTTATTTGGGTCTTTTCTAGTAATTGTATTCTTAAGAGAGGCTTGTATGAATGATGCTCTATGAGGTTGTGCAGATATGTTTGAAAAAATAACGTTTTTCTATAGCTTTATACTTAAGGGACTGTCTGGCTAGGTATAAAAAGCTTGGCTCATAGTTTCTTTCCCTGCAAGTGTTTCTTTACTATTTTCGGGTAGTAAATTGCCAAGGGAAGTCTGAAAAAAGCTTTATTTTCTTTCACTTAAACCTTTTCCCTGCTGCCCAAAGATTCTTTATCTTTAAACTTTTCTTTGTAATTTTTTTTTTAAATTCTGTTTCAGTACTGACGATTCTGTGTTAAAGTGTTCCTCCCTTTCTGGGTGATTTCTTCCGCTTTAGGAGGTAGAAGATACAAGTCATTTAAGGGCTTCCTTGATAGCTAACTTGGTAAAGAATTTGCCTGCAATGCAGGAGACCCTGGTTCGATTCCTGGGTCAGGAATATCCACTGGAGAAGGGATAGGCTACCCACTCCAGTATTCTTGGGCTTCCCTTGTGGCTCAGCTGGTAGAGAATCCACCTGCGATGTGGGAGACCTGGGTTGGGAAGATCCCCTGGAGAAGGGAATGGTTACCCACTCCAGTATTCTGGCCTGTAGAATTCCATGGACTGTTATAGTCCATGGGGTCACAAAGAGTCAGACACTACTTAGTGACTTTCACTTTTCACTTTCACAATTTCTTTATTTATTTAAGAAAGTTTTCTTGAATTATTTTAAAATATCCATTCTCTTCCATTATTTTGATTTTCTTTGGGGTTCCAATTCTGTGAATACTGTATGTATTTTTTTCTGTCTTTTATG
Source organism: Odocoileus virginianus (assembly GCF_023699985.2). NCBI lineage: Eukaryota > Metazoa > Chordata > Mammalia > Artiodactyla > Cervidae > Odocoileus > Odocoileus virginianus. The sequence goes on along the minus strand of NC_069694.1, from coordinate 39,433,210 downwards.
TATCATATTCTCTTCAGTCCTTTTCATATCTTTATTTCTGTTCATTTTAATTTCATTTCATTTTCTCATATGCATCTCTTATTTTGCTTTCTTTGGTGTTACTATATCTCATGATCTTGTAGTTTTGTTTCCAAAATAATTCTTTTTCTCCCATCTCCCCCCCACCCAATTTTATCAGTTTTTCACTTTATCACCATATGTCTAGACATGCAGCTTTTCTTCTCCAGGCATATCTTCCTGAACCCTTGTATTTCCTTCATGGCTGTAAATACTTCTTTAATCAAAAGGTTGTGTTGTGATTTTATTTTTTTGAGGCAACATTTTTTACTAGGGAATTTTCCTTCAGAATAAAGCATTCCCTGTTTTTATAGCATCTTTGAGAAGCTTGTATTAATTTCCTAGGGCTGCCATAAAAAAGTACCACAAAGTAGATGACTTAAAATAGCAAAAGTTTATTGTCTCATAGTTCTGGAGACTAGAAGTCCAAAATCAAAATATCAGACTGGCCATGTTCCCTCTGGAAACTAGATAAGAATCCTTAGCTTTTAGTGGTTTGCTGGCAATCTTTAATATCTCTTGATTTACAGCTGCAATACTTCAATCTCTGCCTGCATCATCACAGGGCATTCTCTTTTTGTGTCTCTGTGTCTCTTCTTATAAGGACACAAGTCATATTGCATTGAGTGCACCTCACTCCAGTATAACCTCATCTTAACATCTTAATTACATCTGTAGAAAGGTCATATTTGGAGGTAGTAGTGGTTAGCATTTCAACTTATCTTTTTGGGAGACACAGTTCAACCTGAAGCAGGATGCTGGTTTATTTTGTTACTGTTGTTTTTACTTAGATTTGAATGAATTGAATTTTTCAAAAAGGTATTATCTGGACAGTTTAATTGAGGTGTAGGTAGCAATTATCCAAGAGTGTGGGGCTAAAGAGTTGGAATATTTGATTAAACATGATCCCTCTGTGCAGCCATGCATCTGCTTTTCAGACCTAGCCTGAGACCATGAACCCTTCACTGAACACTGCTACCAAGAGCACAGGCCCTTTCTTCCAAAGTGTCCTTCTTCTCTTTGAAAGATAGTGCTTTTTTAGATCTGCCACTAACAGGATCCCTGGGGACTTTCATTACCTTATGTCACAGCAGCCCCAGTAGTTGTGCTTCATTGGAAATCTGCCTTATTGCAGTAGTTCCTATCTGAGAGGGGGCTTTCCTCTCTAGAAGTTAATGTTTGCTGTTCATTTCGAGATCTGGCCCAGTGAGTCCACCTTTATCCTCTCTTTTTTACCTCATGCTGCTATAGTTTTCCTTGCAGATTTTGCTGATTTTACTTGTTTTTGCTCACAAATACCATTTGGAGTTTTCAAATATTCTCTCCCCTAGTTTCATTGAAGAGGCAGCTTGTAGACTTTTCTGCCCTACACTCTCTATGTGTCTCTTTTCTCTCCTAGAAGAGAAGAAAGTAGATTTGGGACTAAATTGCTATCAAGTTCCTGCTGGATCGAGGAACTCTTGAACTGCTTCCTACCAAGAGAAGAGTAAGTAAGCAGCATGGATTCTTCTTTTTCCTTCCTCATGCTCCTTCTCTCCACTTTCTTCTTCTATTTTTTTTTTTCTTTTTGAAAAATGAAGTATTGAGCTTGGATCTGAGTTTAATTGCTTTAGATTCGCACTGGCCAATAAAAATTTTTGCAATAAAGGGAATGCTCTTTATCTGTGCTTTCCAGTATGGTAGCCACTGGCCACACAAGGCTACTGAGCACTTAAAATGTGGCTAGTGCCCCTAAGAAACTGAATTCTTAATTTAACTTAATAAAACAAATATAAATGGCCAGGTACAGTTCATGGTTATCCTATAGATCAATGCAGTTTTAGATGATGGGTGGAGGGAAGTAGAAGCTAGAAGGAGAGGATCAAGGAATAAAAAGCAGAGAAGACATAGTGATGCATGGATGATGGAATAAGAATGAAGTAAAGATAAAGAGGAAAGAGGAATAAAGATGTCTAGGTGGGATTTATTGGGTGATTTTATATAACTTGTGATGTAAAGTAGCTAACTTGCTTTTCAAACAAAATGTAAAATTTCTCTTAAAAAGCTTTGATATATTTACTTTAGGCTGCACCATGTCTTCGACGCTGTGCACAGGCTTTCTCTAGGGCTGGTGTGTGGGTTTCTCATGGTGGTGGCTTCTCTTGTGTGGAGCTCGGGCTCTAGGCACGTGGGACTCAGTAGCTGTGGTGCCTGGGTTTATTTCCCCATGGCATTTTGAATCTTCCTGGAATAGGGATCAAACCCCTTTTCCCTGCACTAGTCGGCCGATTCCTAACCACTGGACACCAGGAAAGTCCAAAAGTAAAATTTCTTATTCTTAATAATACGTTTGGGAAACTACTTTATTTTGAAGAATGAAGAGAAATGCTGACTTGTGCTCCAAAGTTGCTGTGAGTTTGTGCGTTTGGGTCCGGTCATATTGAGACGACAGTATTCCTGATTGCAGTTATGAAAATCTTATTATTTCCTAGGGAATAGAGTGTTTACCCTCTATTGACTGTGTGGATCACCACCAACTGTGGAAAATTCTTAGAGATGGGAACAACATACTGTCTGACTTGCCTCTTGAGAAATCTGCATGCAGGTCAGGAAGCAACAGTTAGAACTGGACATGGAACAACAGACTGGTTCCAAATAGGAAAAGGAGTACGTCAAGTCTGTATATTGTCACCCTGCCTATTTAACTTAGATGCAGAGTACATCATGAGAAATCCTGGCCTGGAGGAAGCACAAGCTGGAATCAAGATTGCTGGGAGAAATATCAATAACTTCAGATATGCAGATGACACCACCCTTATGGCAAAAAACGAAGAAGAACTAAAGAGCCTCTTGATGAAAGGGGAGAGTGAAAATGTTGGCTTAAAGTTCCACTTTCAGAAAACTTAGATCATGGCATCTGGCCCATCAATTCATGGCAAATAGATGGGTAAACACTGAAAACAGTGACAGACGTTATTGTTTTGGGCTCCAAAATCACTACAGATGGTGACTGCAGCCATGAAATTAAAAGATGCTTACTCCTTGGAAACAAAGTTATCACCAACCTAGACAGCATATTAAAAAGCAGAGACATTACTTTGCCAACAAAGCTCCGTCTAGTCAAAGCCATGGTTTTTCCAGTGGTCATGTATGGATGTGAGAGTTGGACTATAAAGAAAGCTGAGTGCTGAAGAATTGATGCTTTTAAACTGTGATGTTGGTGAAGATTCTAGAGAGTCCCTTGGACTGCAAGGAGATCCAACCAGTCCATCCTAAAGGAAATCAGTCCTGATATTCATTGGAAGGACTGATGTTGAAGCTGAAACTCCAATACTTTGGCCACCTGATGTGAAGCACTGTCTCATTGGAAAAGACCCTGATGCTGGGAAAGGTTAAAGGCGGGAGGAGAAGGGGACGACAGAGGATGAGATGGTTGGATGGCATCACTGACTCGATGGACATGAGTTTGAGTAAACTCTGGGAGTTGGTGATGGACAGGGAGGCCTGGCGCGCTGCAGTCCATGGGGTTGCAGAGTAGGACACGACTGAGCAACTGAACTGCACTGAACTGAGAGTGCTTACAAATGGGGAGACATATATTGCCCACTAAATTGAAGTTTCCAGAATTTGGGTAAGGGTGTGAGCCAGGAAGATACACATCTGAAAAAGGGGCTTAAGGTCTTTTGTACTCTTTGACACAAGAATTAGCTTATATGAAAGAAATAGAGATTAGAATATAATGGCTATCTCCTCCAACATGGAAGCCTGGGAAGTAAATCATCTCAGGGAAAGTAAATCTTTTCACAAGACAGGTATTCCCATCATTGTTACTTGAGCATTTTAGATATTGAACTAATATTAAAAATTCTATAGTTAGTATAGTAATTACATGAAGACTTTTTCTCCTGTTTCTGGCCATTGGTAAGTGGGAGCCATCTCATGGCAGTGAGTGATGAGTTTCATCAGGAAATCAAACTTTTAAAAACAAATTCTCTGAAATATATAATTACAAGTGTAACCAGCGCCCATACTAAATACCTACCAAATACAATGTGTTACTAGCATTGACCCAAGAATACCATGATCCCGTTCATCAGATCTTGAAAAATTATATAGTTCCTGCTGGTTTTTTTATATGCTAATATTCACTTTTTAAAGTACATTCAGTATCAGCTCATACAATCATTTGTTGCTAAGAACAAATGACCCCAATGAAAAATGTGTTATACAAATAAGCCATCATTGCTTTGGTTTACTCTAGATTGACATTGTACTTGTGCTACTGTTCACATTGGCAAAGAAAATCATATACATATCAAAGTAATCCTCTATTGTCTAACACTGGAATGCAATTCAATTTTTCCCTTTTTAAAATCATATACTAATCATATACTAATACAAACACCTGGATCAAAACACAAAAGAATTTTTATGAGCCTTGGGCTGTTTTCACCAGTACTTACATGTTTTGAAATATTTTGCTCACCCTTGATGTACTGATGGTCCTATCTTGTTTCTATGCCAATTCCTTCAGTTATTATAGCTTCAAGATTTCTGAAATAAAATAAATCTATCTGTTCACACTGTGGCTCAGTGGTAGAGAATCTGCCTGCAAGGCAGGAGACCTAGGTTTGATCCCTGGGTTGGGATGATCCCCTGGAGAAGGAAATGGCAACCTAGTTGCCTGGAGAATTCCATGAACACAAGAGCCTGGCAGACTATAGTCCATGGGGTCCCAAAGAGCCAAACATGACTGAGTGACTAACACACACACACACACACACACACACACACACACACCTGTTCACACTAGAGAAGTACAGGAGAAAAATGACTACTATACACTATTGTCAACCTCAAGACCCTGAGTTACCCACAGATAAACCCAAGTGGACTTCATCAACTATATATGATTAGCAAGAATCATTCAGCCAGTAAGCTTAACTTCCTCACTTAACTGTTTTAGCAGGAAGATTTATCAGTGATAAAAAGTCTTTTCAGCAGCCCCAAATTGTGAAACAGATTATGGATCAAATTTTACATCAGTTTCAGGCAGGGTAATGGTTTTAAAGACCTCTTAATCCTATTTGATAAACTGGTTCCAAGTGTTTTTTATCCACTTAAACTATACTAAAATCCATTACTCTGAAACTTGTAACCAGCTGAGTATGTATTACAAATCCCCAGGAATAAGAAGCCCAAGACCCATTAGCTGAAGATGTAAACAAATAGGTGATATATGTCATGCAGTGATGATTAGACCTCATCCTTCAAATGAATTGATAATTAATAATACTGCCCAATTTTGGCATAAAATATAAGCTCATTATTTCAGACACCATTGATTTGTATTTTTAAAATGATTTATATTTGAACCATGATCTATTTTTTCATGTTCTGAGAGGTAAATGATCACTAAACAAAAATAGGAAATTATCATGACCTATTTCATAACTGTTTAAAACATAGTAAGGGAAGTGATTTAAAAAATAATGTAGAAATTGCAAAAAAAAAAAACTTTACCTTTATCAAAACAGGTCCGACATACTTCTGCAAGCAACGTGCGTCTTGTGTTCTTTTCCAGATCCATAACTTTGACATTTTTCAGTTTACTGGCCTCTGACCTTCAGTCTCTTCCTGCTTTTGTCACCTCTAACTACTGCTCATTTTGCTACCTGATAAGCTTATTAAAAGCTGGGCTTGCTCTCACCATCTTCACTTCCTATTCATTCCCTAGCTCACTGTAATATACTTTTATCATCTTCCATTTTTCTTTTTCTATTAGGTCACAAATGATATGTAGTCAGAAATCGGTGTATGCATTCAAGACTTTATTATTGGTCCTCTTTACTCAGATATGCCTCAGATATGCATAACCTCAGATATGCAGATGACACCACCCTTATGGCAGAAAGCAAAGAAGAACTAAAGAGCCTCTTAATGAAAGTGAAAGAGAGTGAAAAATTGGCTTAAAACTCAACATTCAGAAAACTAAGATCATGGTATCTGGTCCCATCACTTCATGGCAAATAGATGGGAAAACAGTGGAAACAGTGATAGATTTTATTTTCTTGGGCTCCAAAATCACTGCAGATAGTGACTGCAACCATGAAATTAAAAGACGCTTGCTCCTTGTAAGAAAAGTTATGGCCAGCCTAGACAGCATATTAAAAAACAGAGACATTACTTTGCCTAAAAAGTCCATCTGGTCAAAGCCATGGTTTTTCCAGTAGTCATGTATGGATGTGAGAGTTGGACTATAAAGAAAGCTGAGCGCCGAAAAATTGACGCGTTGAACTGTGGTGTTAGAGAAAACTCTAGAGAGTCCCTTGGACTGCAAGGAGATCCAGCCAGTCCATCCTAAAGGAAATCAGTCCTGAATATTCATTGGAAGGACGGATGCTGAAGCTGAAACTCCAATACTTTGGCCACCTGATGCAAAGAACTGACTCATTAGAAAAGACCCTGATGCTGGGAATGGTTGAAGGCAGGAGGACAAGCGGATGACAGAGGATGAGATGGTTGGATGGCATCACTGACTCGATGGACATGAGTTTGAGTAAGCTCTGGAAGTTGGTGATGGATAGGGAGGCCTGGCGTGCTACAGTCCATGGGGTCGCAAAGAATCGGACACGATTGAGCAACTGAACTGAACTGAACTGTATCTCATGTAGCTGACCGGTCGATCTCTGTAAACTTTTAGCTTTCATGAGCTGTCATTCTGCTTAAATCCCTCAGTAAATTCTCACTCTCTATAGAGAAGTCCAAAGTTATTAGCCTGACTTAGAAACAGCCTTCATATTCAAGATCTTGATTACCTATTCCATTTCATCTTTGGCCTTCCTTCTAACATTCGTCTATCCCTTGAAGCATTCAGTGTAACCACTAAAGTCATGATGAGTCTTTTCTGATTTAGTGAACTTAGCATGTCCTTTCTTGACTACTTACCCTTCCCAGAACACACTTTCTTTAACCCTTGTTAACTCATATTTCTTTAACTCTCAGCTTATCCATCATTTCTTGCAGAAAGTCTTCTCTGATATCCACATCCTAGTTAGTGACTCTCTCTATGTACTTCTGTAGGGCCAGGCATTTCCTGTAACCATAGCCGTTGTTATAATGTACTGTGATTGCTTCTTCAATTTCCTTGGCAAGTTTTGTATGGTACCAAAGAAGAATATCCACAGTTGTCTAAAAAAAGGCATTTAAATATTCCTCCTTTATCCAACTACATATTTGCATATGACCAGCATTTTTTCATATATTTCAACAAAATAACATCACACTCACCTAAATGTAAAAGCTGCTGTCTTAGATATACCAGAAACTGCTTTTATTAAGCCAGATAGATTTGCAAGGGATGTAAAATATTGTCACTCATAATTATTTTTTGTTTGTTTTGGAGAATGTATTTATTTTTATAGACATGCTAATATGATGTAATGGATTGCTATTTTAAAATAAATATTAGAATTTTAATGTTTCTCAGTTTTAGTATGGATGTAACTTACAAAAAATAAAGTTCTTTGATATCCTCAATAATTGTAAGGCTATTTTAGAGTTCTGAAACAAAAAAGCTTGAAAGCTGCTGCTATTTAGGAAAACTGACAACAGTATTGATCCTTCTACTCCAAACGTGGCATGTCTCTGTTTATTTATTTTGTTGTTGTTCAGTTGTTATGTCCGACTCTTTGCAACCCCATGGACTGCAGCATGCCAGGCTTCCCTGTCCTTCACTATCTCCTAGAGTTTCAAGTCCAAACTCAAGTTCAAGTCCATTGAGTCGGTGATGCTATCTAACCATCTCATCCTCTGCCTCCCCCTTCTTCTTGTGCCTTTGATCTTTCGCAACACGCAGGTCTTTTCCAATGAGTCCGGTCTTTGCATTAGGTGGCCAAAGTGTTTCTCTTAGCATTTACTTCATAGTTTTTAATGTAGCGACCTTGCAATATTTTATTGTTTTTTTCTCATTTTAGTTTTTGCTGAAATATGGGGAGTTTTATTTATTATAACAAAATATACAAATAAAAAAAACTTTCTCTTTCCCATTGTTTCTATTAGAATGTAGAAATGTAATTGAATTTTGTCTCAATTTTGTATTCTGTGACCTTGCTAAATTCACTTTTTAGTTCTAGTCATTGTTTTGTGGATTTTTTAAGATTTCAAATGCAAACAATTAAAAAATAAACAAGCTTCACTTCTTTTTCAGTTTTCATCCCTTTTAGTTGCTTTGCCACTATGGTTATATCCATTAGTAAAATTTTTAATTGAAGCACTGAACACAGATATCTTCTTTTTCCTAATCTTAGAGGAGAAGTTTTTAGTTTTTGACAATGTGTTATATAGGACATTTGTTTGTTTGTTTTTCGTAAATGTTGTTTCCTGGATTAAAGAAGTTGCCTCTTATTCATAGTTAAGTGAGAGTTTTTAAAATGGATGGGTGTTGAATTTTGGCAAATGCTTCTTCTGTATCTTTCTTCATCTCTGTGAGTTTACTATGCTTTGCTTTTTTTTATTTAGTTAATATACAGAAATTATTATATAGCTTGATTGATTTGAATGTTTAATCTTTACTTTCCTGATATAGAAACCATTTGGTCATGATATATATACCTTTTTATATATTGCTGAATTAAACTTGCTAACACCTCATTAACAATTTCTGCAACTATGGTAAATTATATTCGTCATTAATTTTAGGTCTTGGTAATGTCTTTGTCAGTTTTGTGTCAGTGTTTCCTGGCCTGCTTAAAGAAGTCAGAAGTATTCTTCTCTGTTTCTTGAAGTGTTCTTTTTTATTTCTATTTCTTTTCTGTTTCTAATTCTAGTAAGATTGGCATTGTTTTTGAAATGTACTATAGAATTCACAGTGAAATCATCTGAGTTCCTTCTTTCTTTGCTATTTATTCTGTTCAGGTCCTCAATGAGTTAGATGATGCCCAGCACTCTGAGGGGGCAGTTGACTTTCCGAGTTTACCAATACAAATGCTAATCTCATCTAAAAATACCCTCACAGATTTACCTACAAGCAATGTTTAATCTGGGCATCCCATGATACAGTGAGGCTGACATAAAATTAATCATCACATGGGTAATTCCCATTTTGTTTTTAATTTGCTTAGGGTTTTCTAAAATTTTTAGATAGATTTTATTATCAGATCGGGCACACTTTTGCTTATTATTTTTTTTTTAGATTTTTTTCTGCTCTTTTATCTCCCTTTTATTCCTTATACAACTTCAGTTACTAATGTTTATCAGCTTATTTTGTCACAGTCAGTGAGGTTTTGCTCTTAATTTCTTATCTCTGATTTTTAATGGGTTAATTCTTTTTATATGTCTTCAAGTTAGCTGATATTTTCATTTCAGATATTGTACTCTTTAGTTCTAGAATTTCAATTTATTCATTTTAAATAGTTTTTATTTATCAGCTGAGATTTCCCATCTTTTCATTCATTTAAACCATTTTTTCTTTAACTTAATTTTAGCAAGCATTTAACTTTGGCTGCAGCCAATCTCTGAATGTTGCAACCCGTGTTATAATAATGGTTGAGACCTCAGTTCATTTCCCTCAACCTTCAGTCAGGTTCCTTGATGTCTCCCTTGTGTATTTGTAGTACAAGGTTTAGCCCAGAACTGGGACCGGATTTATACAGTATCATGAGCCCTTCTTCATTTCTCCCCTCATTTTCTAGCTACTCTGGTAGTTCTAGATTCTGTTCTCTGACTAGTCAAGCCACTAGGAGTATGGTCTGTGTTTGACTTTCAGCCGTTCCACACAGCATGGACTGGGATTGTCCGCATAGGAGAGAATCCACACAGATAAACTCACCTAGTACAGTTTCCTTATTTCAAGAGTTGATTATCTTTGAGTTCTTGATCACTTTTAATGTTTTCAAGTATTAGAAGTACTAATATCTTTTAGTTTTTTTTCCTGAAATAGCAACAGAAATGGCTCAGAATTATTTGCTTAAAGGGCAAGAGTTCCTTGGAACAAACCAGAATTAAGCAACATTTATGCTGAAAATTCCAAGTTTATTGCATTTTCATGGCACAGTGCTATGCTGGAGAGGAAAATCATTATGCTTGTCCTTTATCACAGATGAAAATTTTCATGACTCTTGTTATGTGGAGCTAATCAGTGGAATACTCAGAGGTAACATTCTGAGTCATTGCCATGTGCTTAGACCTGTATTAAGTACTTAATGCAGATTATTTCATTTAATTCTTGAAAACCTTCCATAAAGTAAATACAACCATTATCCTTATTATATAGATGAGGAAATTGAGTCTAAATAACTAGTGAACTTAACTACTGTTAAGTGATAGGGTTAAACTTTAAGACCAAGAAGATGGTCTTCCAAATTTGCTCACAATCCCAGTTTATGTCTCCCTGTTATTATTGAAGGGACATCTAGAAATTCCTTTTTAAAAAAAGTTGGCAGTACGAGGTCCTCCCCTACAGCGGAATGGTCAGGTAGGTTCAAAATTTTGTGTGCCTCCTCTGTATCATGCCCTTCAATCTGAATATTAATATTATCTCATTTAATTTTTATAATAGCCCTATAAGCTAAGGGCTTCCCTTGTGGCTCAGTTGGTAAAGAATCCACCTGCAATGCGGGAGACCTAGGTTCGATCCCTGGGTTGGGAAGATCCCCTGGAGAAGGGAAATGGTACCTACTCCAGTATTCTGGAGAATTCCATGGACTGTATAGTTCATGGGGTCTCAAAGAGTTGGACATGCCTGAGAGACTTTCACTTCACTGTAAGCTTTAGGACTGATACTATTATTGTATTTTATAGATAAGAAACCAGTGACCTTGAGAATTTTATATAACAAGCCTAAAATCAGACCTTGACAGGGGCAGGAACGTAAATATCCCAGCCTCTATTCATCTCATACTGCCTTCTGCTCCTCTCTAGTTCCAGCCTCCCTTCCATATCTCACTTGCCCTCCTCCTCTGTTCATGTCACTCCAGTTTAATTCAGAGTCATAGAAATGATGGCAAAGGTAGTGATGAACTCCAAAAAATGAAACAAAACAAAACATCAAATCAAAACCCTATAGTTATCTTTACTAGTATAAAGTGGTTCCTATTATAGTCTTCTAATATGTTTCCTTCTTTTTTTCAGATTGAGCACAGCTTTATACTTAATACTTGAGATATTTTCATATGCAGATACTTTTTTGATGCATCACAAGGTGGTTTGGTTTCTATAAACATATGAGCAATGTCTCAGTGGCTTCCAAGCACATGAATTATTTAGTATTTTACATTAATTCATCTCATTTACTAGAGTGTCCCTGGGACATATTCATTTACATAGGAAGGATGTCATGGGAAACATTTTAACAGCCATAATAATAATAATGGCCAAACAGAAGTCCAAAATAACTGTAAACTAACTTCTACTCTCAGATTGCATTAAAACACATGGCATATTTACAAAATTTTCATGAGGCTTTTAACTTGGCAGAGCTCATTTAAGATGTCCAAATTACTTATTTGCATCCTGCTCTGAATAAATTGCCTAGATTCAATTACCTGATACCTCACTCTGAATCACCATAATCCAGGTCTCTAGTTATTATACTCCTTCTGTTGTTTGATTATCTCCTTCTTCAAGAGCAAAATTATAAAATCAAGCCTTGAATTGCATAAATCGACTTTGCTCATCTGTGCAATAACATTGAGTTAGGGAAATTTACTTGAAGTAGATTGGAGTTAATTAGGAACTTCCCACTTGCCTCTCATTTTCCCTTCCTTCTTGTAACCTGTCAATGTTCTGACCACGAACACGTTGTCATTTTCAGTTAAACCAGGAAAGTTTATTTCCTGCATGCGCCTTTCTCATCATCGCTCCTGGAACAGACAATTGAAATTCTAGTCAGTTTGGTCTGTCATGGCAGATGGTTTCCAAACCATCTGCTATCTCAGAAAACAATCCGTTGTGACAAACCCCAAGCCAAATTACAACCCTGATATTGTACTTGAAGTCAGCACAAAGATTAATAGCCTGCCATGGCTAACTGTCAGGCTTTTTGACTAAGCAAAAATAGACTCCAGATTGTACTATCTGGCAAGATGTTCCAAGTGATAAGGTGAGCTCCTGTGTTAATTCTTCATTAGGATGGGGAATGCCTTAAAAAATTATTAATAATGCCTATGTCATCCATCTACGGGGGACTGTTAAATAGGAATTGCCCTTTATCTCTTATCCTAGGGAATCTTGTCAGGTCTTAATTAAGTTATCCATTAGTCTCCACAAATGGACTGACTATATATTTATTTGAGAGAGATAACAGTTGCTAGTCATATTTTGTGAAAAATAGAGTTTATAAGGAATGCTTTTTCATCTTTAATGGAATAGAACAGAGAATAGCTCTCATGTTTTCCTATGCTAGAATTCTATTAGTACATTATTTCCAGCTACCAACTCCTTTTAACTCATCCTGAGTTAAAACTCATTCTCTCCAGTCTGCTTGCTCTCCTCATCTCTCAGGCCTTCTTCACCTTCTCTCTGACCTGCTGCAGCAACCCTTTTTTCTTGTTCTTCTCATTGCATCCTCTTTATTCCAGCCCATCTTTCATAGTCCGCATCCATGTTATCTTTTTTTTAGAAGACAAATCTATCCTGCCAAATTGCCACTTACAAGTTTTTGTTGAGTCTCCATTCCCTAAATTATGAAGCTGTAAAGTTTTATGATAACATAAGAGAACATTTTTAATCTGAAGGAAAATAACTCTGCAGCCTTTTTTTCTTGATGTTCAACCACCAGTGTACTGAGTGGTCCAGCCACGCCAAACTCCTAAGTTACCTTGCACTCCCCACGTTTTCTTCCCTCTCTGCCTTCTGCATATGTGCTGTCCTGCTGCCTCCATGTTTAGAGGTTTGCTCCATGCAGCACAGTCTCTTTCATCCTTCATAACTCTGTTTATATATTTATTTATGAGTTTTTACTACTTTAGCCAGAGTCAGAAATTCCATTTTTCTGGATGCTGATAGCACTTTTGTGATAATTCTATAATAGTACTTACCAGTTTTTACTGCAATAATCTATTGACATGTTTTCCTCTTAATAGGCTGTAAAATCTTCAAGGAAAAAAATAGGCTCCTGTAGGTCTTGACATAGTTAGGATTTAAAAAAACACATGCAATATATTCAGTGTCCAACCCAACAGTTGATGCTTAATGCATTGATTTAGCTGACTGATTATTCCAAGAATGTAAGTAATTGTGTGAGTTTGGAACTTTCTGTCTCCATTGTCTTGAAGAGTGACTGGAACTTAATGGTTATCTATCTATCAGTATTAGAGATGGGGTTAATGAACCAATTAGTGTGTTTGTCCATTCTTTTCTTAAGAGGCATTTACTGTATCATTTTCTGTATCTCTACACAACATTTTAATATATACTGCCAACACACAGGAACTGTGAAGTATGTCTGGGAAATAAAAAAACAAGAAGAGATAGGATAAAATGTGACAACTGAAATGGACCTTAGGGAGTTATATAGTTATTTTCAAATTCTTTTTAGTTAATTGACCTGTTCTTTAAATGAAATCATATACAAATACCTAACATGTTGTTGTTGTTGTTCAGTCACTAAGTCATGTCCTACTCTTGTGACCTCGTGGACTGCAGTATGCCAGGCTCCTCTATCCTCCACTGTCTCGCAGACTTTGCTCAAATTCATGTCCACTGAGTTGGTGATGCTATCTAATCATCTTTTTCTCTGCCGCCCCCTTCTACTTTCACCTTTAATCTTTCCCAGCATCAGGGTGTTTTCCAGTGAGTCTGCTCTTTGCATCAGGTGGCCAAAATATTGGAGCTTCAGCTTCAGCAACAGTCTTTCAATGAATAATCGAGGTTGAATTCCTTTAGGATTGACTGGTATGATCTTTCCTTGCAGTCCAAGTGACCCTCAAGTGTCTTTTCCAGCACCACAATTTGAAAGCTTCAGTTCATTGACACTCAGCCTTCTTTATGGCCCAACTCTCACATCTGTTTATGACTACTGGAAAAATTGTAGCTTTAACTACACAGACCTTTGTCGGTAAAGTGATGTCTCTGCTGTTTAATGTGCTAAAATTGTCATAGCTTTCCTTCCAAGGAGCAAGCATCTTTTAATTTCATTGTTGCAGTCACCAACTGCAATGATTTTGGAACCCAGATCTAATCTATACAATAGATAAAAGAATAGCTGCTCAGTTTGCAGAAAAAGGTAAAAACAGAGATCTACTTTCATAGTCATATCATTTAAGAGACACTTGGGGCATCCCTGGGAGTCCTAAAGTTCCAAGTTACAAGATTGGAGCTGATCTAGACTGATCCCCTTGTTTTGCTTATTAAGGAATTAATTTAACTAAGATCTGTAAAGGCCAAGGGGCTTGATAAAATCACAGTGTTTGAAAAAGAAAAACATTGCTGGATCCACTGACTTTCACTTCTGTTTGTTTTGTTTCTATTCCTGCAAACCAAGGTTGGTGGGTCAAAAACGAATCTGACATAAAAGACTGAGTAGTTGCCAAATACTCTCACAGACCAGAAATACTCAAGGTTCCAGTAGATAGCAAATAAAATCAATTATTGTGGAGGCAACAAAAATGCTTATAAACTGCATTTTCAGCTCAGTTCAGTCACTTAGTTGTGTCTGACTCTTTGCGACCCCATGGGCTGTAGCATGCCAGGCTTCCCTGTCCGTCACCAACTCCCAGAGATTGCTCAAACTCATGCCCATCGAGTCAATGAAGCCATCCAACCATCTCATCCTCTGTCATCCCCATTTCACCCCACCTTCAATCTTTCCCAGCATCTGGGTCTTTTCCAGTGAGTCAGTTCTTCACATCAGGTGGCCAGAGTATTAGCCAGCTTCAGCTTCAGCCTCAGTCCTTCCAATGAATATTCAGGACTGATTTCCTTTAGGATTGACTGGTTTGATCTTTCAGTTCAAGGGATGCTCAAGAGTCTTTATTCAACACCACAGTTCAAAAGCATCAATTCTTTGGTGCTCAGCTTTCTTCATAGTCCAACTCTCACATCCATACATGACTATTGGAAAAACCATGGCTTTGACTAGATGAACTTTTTCAGCAAAGTAATGCCTCTGCTTTTTAATATGCTATCTAGGTTGGCCATAGCTTTTCTTCCAAGGAGCAAGCATCTTTTAATTTCATGGCTGCAGTCACCATCTGCAGTGATTTTGGAGCCCAAGAAAATAAACTCTGCCAGTTTCCACTGTTTCCCCATCTATTTTCCATGAAGTGATGGGACTGGATGCCAAGATCTTAGTTTTTTGAATACTGAATTTCAAGCCAGCTTTTCACTCTCTTCTTTCACTTTCATCAATAGGTTCTTCAGTTCTTCTTTGCTTTCTGCCATAAAGGTGGTGTCATCTACATGTCTGAGGTTATTGATATTTCTCTTGGCAACCTTGATTCCAGCTTGTGATTCATCCAGCCCAGCATTTCTCATGATGTACTCTGCATATAAGTTAAATAAGCAGGTTGACAATATACAGCCTTGATGTACTCCTTTCCAATTTGGAACCAGTCCATCGTTCCATGCCTGGTTCTAACTGTTGCATCTTGATCTGCAGACATATTTCTCAGGAGGCAGGTAAAGTGGTCTGGTATTACCATCTCTTGAAGAATTTTGCACAGTTTATTGTGATCAACACAGTCTAAGCCTTTGGCATAGTCAATAAACTATGAGCCATGCCATCTAGGGCCACCCAAAATGGACAGGTCATGGTGGAGGGTTCTGACAACACATGGAGAAGGGAATGTCAAACCACATCAGTATTCTTGACTCAAGAACCCCATGGACATTATGAAAAAAACCTGCATCTTAAGATGATATAAATCGTTTGGAAAAGAGAAAGTGGAAATAAGTTCTCCTCCTGCCCTCAGTCTTTCATATCATCAGGGTCTTTTCAAATGAGTCAGCTCTTCACATCAGGTGCCTGAAATTTTAGAATTTCAGCTTCAACATCAGTCCTTCCAATGAACACCCAAGACTGATCTTTAGGATGGACTGGTTGGATCTCCTTGCAGTCCAAGGGACTCTCAAGAGTCTTCTCCAACACCACATTTCAAAAGCATCAGTTCTTTGGCACTCAGCTTTCTTTATAGTCCAACTCTCACATCCATACATGACCACTGGAAAAACCATAGCCTTGACCAGATGGACCTTTGTTGGCAAAGTAATGTCTCTGCTTTTTAATATGCTATCAAGGTTGGTCATAACTTTCCTTCCAAGGAGTAAGTATCTTTTAATTTCATGGCTGCAATCACCATCTGCAGTGATTTTGGAGCCCAGAAAAATAAAGTCAGCCACTGTTTCCCCATCTTTTTTCCATGAAGTGATGAGACTGTGTGACATGATCTTAGTTTTCTGAATGTTGAGCTTTACACCAACTATTTCACTCCCCTCTTTCACTTTAATCAAGAGGCTTTTTAGTTCTTCTTCACTTTCTGCCATAATGGTGGTGTCATCTGCATATCTGAGGTTATTGTTATTTCTCCCAGCAGTCTTGATTCCAGCTTGTGCTTCCTCCAGTCCTGCATTTTTCATGAAGTACTCTGCATATAAGTTAAATAGGCAGGGTGACAATATGCAGCCTTGACGTACTCCTTTTCCTATTTGGAACCAGTCTGTTGTTCCATGTCCACTTTTAAGTGTTGCTTCCTGACCTACATACAGGTTTCTCAAGAGGCAGGTCAGGTGGTCTGGTATTCTCATCTCTCTCAGTAGTTTCCACTTTATTGTGATCCACACAGTCACAGGCTTTATCCATCAGTAACTCTGCACTGTCTTAAGGATGAAAATTGAATTCCTTGGGAGGACATACAAGTTATATTTTCTTTCACTTTTCCAACCTCAGCTCTCTTGAAATTTCCATTTCCGTTCCACCCTATGACTGTGTGTTCATTATTTACACACTTCTGTTTTCTCACAGTTCTGAAGTTTTGCGATTACTGTTTCCTGACTTTACTGCCCCATCCATGCAGTTTTATAATAATGCACTGTGCCCTCTTGCCTCTAAAACTTACCAACCTATATGATAAGCATCTGCTGTGTTCTGTGCCTAATAGGGATTGTGTCATATGCCATTGTGCGGTCCATATTTATCACAATACATAACATGAATTGGAGCCCTAATAGACATTTCTCGATGAATGAAACTGTTGATAGCGTTTCAATTTATTCTAAAATCCATTTGATTGGAATAAAACAATCAGGGATGCCAAAAATCCTGTTATTTTTATATCTCTCCTAACATACCTGCCTGAAATTTCTGTCATCTTTTTCTTGCTTTTTTTGTAGTGTTCAGTATTTCCTGAAGCACCTGTGTATACATTATTTTAAAAAGTGAATAAATAATCTCTAAAGAAAATAATACATTTCAAAGAAATGAGTTCTTCAGGTTAATCCAATCCTATAAATTTTGTTAGAAAAGGAAAATGCATTATTTACTAGAAGGAAGATGTTGATTCCTAAACACCCAATTTTACTTAAGTGGGAGGATTCAGATTGGAATAAGGGAATAGTAAGTTTTAATAAAAAGTCAAATGGATCATCGTGGTGGGGTATTGTGAGAAACCTGGGAATAGCATAATGATTGTGAAGAGTGAGTTCAGAAGAGGAGATTAGTGTTTTTAGAAGTAGAGAGAAAAGAAAAGATGTATTAGAAAATATGGAATTCAAATATCAACTTTTTTCCATAAAATTTTTATTTTTTTATTTTTATTTTTTTCAGTTTTATTTATTTATTTATTTTTCCATTTATTTTTATTAGTTGGAGGCTAATTACTTTACAACATTGCAGTGGTTTTTGTCATACATTGAAATGAATTAGCCATGGATTTACATGTATTCCCCATCCCGGTCCCCCCTCCCACCTCCCTCTCCACCCGATCCCTCTGGGTCTTCCCAGTGCACCAGGCCTGAGCACTTGTCTCATGCATCCAGCCTGGGCTGGTGATCTGTTTCACCCTAGATAATATACATGTTTCGATGCTGTTCTTTTGAAACATCCCACCCTCGCCTTCTCCCACAGAGTCCAAAAGTCTGTTCTGTACATCTGAGTCTCTTTTTCTGTTTTGCATATAGGGTTATTGTTACCATCTTTCTAAATTCCATATATATGTGTTAGTATACTGTAATAGAGTAGGCTTTCTGTTTATATTTCTC
Source organism: Odocoileus virginianus (assembly GCF_023699985.2). Taxonomy (NCBI): domain Eukaryota; kingdom Metazoa; phylum Chordata; class Mammalia; order Artiodactyla; family Cervidae; genus Odocoileus; species Odocoileus virginianus. Next base: position 39,414,979 of record NC_069694.1, on the reverse strand, counting down.
TTAGTATTAGATGATACATAGTTTGAGCAAGAATACGCCATGTCCAAATTTATAGTTTGAAGCACATGTATCACAAAAATGAGGCTCTTATGGCAGTGGTAGCTGACCTCCCTTAAAAGATGAAACAGATACCACAACCATTCAATATAGAATCAAAGAGAAGATTTAATTATAAGGTAAGTCAGATTTGTAACTGGAATGTTGACCTGAATCATAGATTTTAATTTCGACATTAATCAAAATCATAAATGTGATACTGGCATTAAAATATTTGACTTTGATTAAACTATTGTCATAGTTTATGTGAGAAACTATCTCACTAATATTTAAAATTTAAACACTAACAGGATGAAGAGCATTAAAGAAATAGAAAACGTATAGAAGAAAATATTGCTCTTGATAGTTAAGAAAATACAGACATACCTAGTTCATCTATAAAAATAAATAGAATTAACTTATCTATAAAAATATTTTCAGAACTCCTAGAGGCAAACATAGGGAAAATCTCTTTGATACGGGTCATGCCGAGGCTTGTTTTGGATTTGACACCAAAAGCAAAAGTAAACACATGAAACAATATCAAACTAAAAAGCTTCTGCACAGCAAAATAAATTTTAAACAAAATGAAAAGGCAACCTCAAAAGTGGGGAAAAGAGTTTTGCAAACCATACGTTTGATAAGGAGTTAATGTTCAAAATATATAACTCATACAACTCAATAGCAAAAACCAAATAATCCAAATGGATAAAACACCTGGAACATAGACATTTTTCCAAAGAAGATATTCCAGTGGCCAACAGCTGTGTGAAAAGGTGTTCAATATCACTAATCATTAGGAAAAAGCAAATCAAAACCACAGTAAGCTATCATCTCACAACTGGTAGAATGGCTGTCATCAAAGAGACAAGAGGTAATGACTGCTGGTGAGGATAAGGAGAAAGGGGAATCTTTGTGCATTATTGGTTGGAATGTAAACTGGTACAACCATTAAACAAAACACTCTGGAGATTCCTCAAAAAGTTAGAAACAGAACTACTATACGATCCAGCAGTTTTCCTTCTGCGTATATATCTGAAGAAAATAAAATCAATATCCCAAAGAGATATCTGCACCCCCATTTTTATTGCAACATTATTTATAATAGCCAGGACATAAAAACAACATTAGTGTGCATTGACAGATGAATCAATAAAGAAAAAAGTGGTATATATGCACACAATTGAATACTATTCAGCCGTGAAAATGAAGGAAATCCTGATATTTGCAATAACATGGACAGGCTTTGAGAGGGCATTATGCTCAATGAAATGAGTCCAATCAAGAAACACAAGTAAAGTATGATCTCACTCATATGTGGAATCTATAAAAAGCAAACTCATTGAAACAGAGAATGCATTGTATGCCGAGTCTCTCAGTCATGTCCGACTCTTTGCAACCCCATGGACTGTAGCCCACCAGGCTCCTCTGTCCATGGGGATTCTCCAGACAAGAAAACTGGAGTGGGTTGCCATGCCCTCCTCCAGGGGATCTTCCCAACCCAAGTCTCCCACATTGCAGGTGGAATCTTTACCAGTTGAGCTACCAGGGAAGCCCAGAGAATGCACTGGTGGTTGCCAAAGGCAGGGAATAGGATGGGGGAATTGGGTGAGAGTGATCAAAGGACAAACTTCCAGTTATGAGATAAATATTTTGGGAGCATATAATGTTAGCTATAGTTAATAATACTGTACTGTATTTTTAAAACTTGCCAAGAAAGTATATCTTTTAAATTCTTATCACAAGGACAAAAAAATTGTAGCAATATGAAGTGATGGATGTTAACTAACCTTATTGTAGTAATTATTTCACAATATATACATATATAAAATCATTATATTATACATTTTAAACTTACACAATATTATATGTCAACTATATTTCAAGAAAACTGGAAAAATTTATTTTCAGTATAGGCCACAAAATAAAATTGAATTCTGCATTTTATACAAGAATGCCACTTAAAACATAAGATTCATAAAGGATAAAATAAAATAATAAGCAAAGGTATCTATTATAATAAATGCAAACAAAAAGAGAATCACAGTCTTAATGTCCATCAAGGTAGAATTCAAGTCAAAAAGCACTAGATGAAACATGAATGTCTGAAGTATGATTTTAGACAAAGGTAACAGTTTTAGTATATTTCTCAACTGATAGCATAGTAGTACCTTTCATAAAGCAAACATTTCAAGAGATTATAGAAAAATAGAAAACACAAACTTGATAGGAAACTTTCATCTACTTTTCTGAGTCCAGAATAATATTAAGTGGATAAAATTCAGGTATCATCTCTAATCACCATCCATGGATGGTTCAGAACATCAGTTCCCCAACAACGTATTTCAAATTTCTATTACCGTGCTATTTTAGCTGTGAGTAATTGTATAAAATACAAACTCTTTTACTAGCCCTTCATTCTATAAATTGCTATGTAAATAACAGATTCACTTTTTGATCAGGGATTATGTCATTTCTTTCAAAGTATGTTGGTGACTGGTCAATGAGCGTCTGTTATTCAGTTCACTAACAGGCAGGAAAGCGTATATCTGTGTTTCCTCTTCCTTGATGGCCCAGATGATAGAGAATGCACTTGCAATGAAGGATTCCTGTGTTCAATACCTGGGCCAGGAAGATCCCCTGGAGAAGGGAATGGCTACCTACTCCAGTATTCTTGCCTGGAGAGTTCCATGGTGAAAGGAGCCTGGTTACAGTCCAAGGAGTCACAAAGAGTCAGACATGACTAAGTGACTAAGCACGACTTGTCTTTCAATGATAAACCTACATGTTGTTTTACAGAAATACATCATTTAAACTGAGGCATGTTCATCGGATATAAAAGTGCAGCAAAGAAGTGAAAAGTGGTAACTCTCAAAGTGAAGTCTGAATTGATATAAATGAATCTTAGAAGAAACAGTTGACCATGGGAATATTGACACTGTTGCTGCCTGAGAGATTATAGATGCATAGCCAGAGGATATGTCCTAGAGAAAGTGTTGTCAGCAAAAAACTTCACATTAAAAAAACTCTCAGAGGCATTTTACACTATTGGAAATGTATAAAGGATTAAGTCTTGGAGGTTGATCCAAGCTTAGAAAGGAATATACCAATGTGCCCAAGCATAGACAAAATGCTTGCACTGTGTAGTAAGTTAAACAGTGTTATGTATTAAATACTAAACAAATATTCATTTTATAACTTTTTATTTCTGTTTAAATTTATAACTAATAGTAAGAGAATATTTATATTTTGACAGTTTCACCAGTATAATTTTTCCAATTGATTATTAAAAATGCTTTGCCTAATTTGTTTATATTATCACTTTTATAAACCTACAGTACATGCAAAGCAAGTACTTATATAAAAAAGATTCAAAAAGCCTAAGTGACATAAGCAAGATGATAAAACTGATGAACATCTATCAAACTCAGTCCCTTAATAACAGAGAACATTTGCTTTCATGTATCTATGGTAAATTCACAAATATAAAAATTTGAGGCCTCAAAAAATAAAACCTCAATAAATTCCAAAAGCTACAAGTATTATACACAAGATTCTTTGAGCACAAGAGAATAAAGCAAGAAATCAGTTACAAAATCAGAAAAAATAAGACATATCTTTTCTTGGACAAATGAAACGTCTGTTTTAACAACTTTTGATCCAAAAGGAAATACAAGGTAAAAACAGGAACTATAATACACAGTGAAAGTCCTATTCACAGTGAAGTTTAAAGCTGAACATTTTATGAGTAAAAATAAAAATTTGCTAATACAAATTAAGTATTTAACATCAAAATTTAGAAAATAATAGTGAAAGAATGAAAACAGAAAGAAGGAATTAATATAAAAAGAAAATGAATTAAAAACTTTAAAAAGAATACATAAATGAGCTAATTCCTTAAAAATTTAGATAGCAAATAAATTAGTCCAATCTCAAAATAACAATAACAATGACAATTTCTTATATAGAATAAGAAATAACAAGTAATAATAACTTCATAATTTAATGAAATAAACTGAATATAAAAGAAGTGTTTATAAATAATGTGAATTTAGATAAAAGGGATAATTTTCTAAGAAGACATAATTTATAAACTGGTTCTGAAGAGAAAGAAACAATAAAAATATTTCCATATATAAAGAAATAAAACAAAAGTGTTAGCAGCTCAGTCATGTTCAACTCTTTGTGACCCCACTCCAAGGGGTCCCAGGCTCCTCTGTCCATGTAATTCTCCAGGTGAGAATACTAGAGTGGATAGCCTTTTTCTTCTCCAGGATGTCTTTCTGACCCAGGTATCAAACCCAGGTCTCCTGCATTGCAGGAAGATTCCTTACCATCTGAGCCATCAGGGAAGCCCTTCCATATATAACTACAGTGCCAAAGAGGTAGTCTTTCAAAAGCAACACATTCAGACAGTTTGATTGAAGAATTCTAACAACTTTTAATTCTAATATTACTGAAATTAAATAATAATAAAGCAGTTAATTCCCATTATATTGAATTTTTTCCAGGGCATAGAAAAGATAGAAAAATTTTTGATATATTTTTTAATGAAGTAGATGTAATATTGACAAGCAAAACTGGGAAAACATAGTATAAAACTACAGACAAATCCTTCTTGTGTGTATCAATATAAACAATTCAAAATAAAATATCAGAAAATAGAATTAAGGAGCTCACACACTGGAACAAGAGGAGTTTATTCTAGAAACATAAGGATGTTTCAATATTAAGAAATCCATTAATGAAATATATTAATGTATTTATGATTATGAATTATAACTATAATTCTATGATTATCTTTGTAGAGTACTGCCATGACATTTAATTGAGGAATTTCTAGCAAAGTTATGAAAACACAAGGACATTAGCTATACTACTTACTGTAATTAATTTCATAGTACTATTAATATTGAATTAGAGTTATAAGTCAATACACTTAGACAAGAAAAAGAACTATAGAAGTTAGAAAGGTGGAAGAGATGAAAATACTACTATCTGAAGACAAAAATAACTGCAAATCCAAGATAATTAACCAAAAAATTCAGTAAATTAAGAGATGCTAAAATTAATATTCACAAATGTATAGCTTTTGTACATATCAGTTCAGTTCAGTTCACTCAGTGGTGTCCAACTCTTTGTGACCCCATGAATCGCAGCACGCCAGGCCTCCCTGTCCATCATCAACTCCCGAAGTCTACCCAAACCCATGTCCATTGAGTCAGTGATGCCATCCAGCCATCTCATGCTCTGTCATCCCCTTCTCCTCCTGCCCTCATCTTTCCCAGCATCAGGGTCTTTTTCAATGAGTCAGTTCTTCACATCAGGTGACCAAAGTATTGGAGTTTCAGCTTCAGCATCAGTCCTTCCAATGAACACCCAGGACTGATCTCCTTTAGGATGGACTGGTTGCATCTCCTCGCAGTCCAAGGGACTCTCAAGAGTCTTCTCCAACACCACAGTTCAAAAGCATCAATTCTTCAGGGCTCAGCTTTCTTTAGTCCAACTCTCACATCCATACATGACCACTGGAAAAACCATAGCCTTGACTAGACAGACCTTTGTTGGCAAAGTAATGGCTCTGCTTTTTAATATGCTATCTAGGTTGGTCATAACTTTCCTTCCAAGGAGTAAGCGTCTTTTAATTTCATGGCTGCAGTCACCATCTGCAGTGATTTTGGAGCCCAGAAAAATAAAGTCAGCCACTGTTTCCACTGTTTCCCCATCTATTTGCCATGAAGTGATAGGACCGGATGCCATAATCTGTTTTCTGAATGTTGAGCTTTAAGCCAACTTTTTCACTCTCCTCTTTCACTTTCACCAAGAGGTTTTTTAGTTCTTCTTCACTTTCTGCCCTAAGGGTGGTGTCATCTGCATATCTGAGGTTATTGTTATTTCTCCTGGAAATCTTGATTCCAGCTTGAGCTTCCTCCAGCCCAGCATTTCTCATGATGTACTCTGCATATAAGTTAAATAGGCAGGGTGACAATATACAGCCTTGACATACTCCTTTTCCTATTTGGAACAGTCTGTTGTTCCATGTCCAGTTCTAACTGTTGCTTCCTAGCCTACATACAGGTTTCTCAAGAGGCAGGTCAGGTGGCCTGGTATTCCCATCTCTCTCAGCATTTTCCACAGTTTATTGTGATCCACACCGTCAAAGGCTTTAGCATAATCAATAAAGTAGAAATAGATGTTTTTTCTGGAACTCTCTTGCTTTCTCGATGATCCATCAGATGTTGGCAATTTGACTTCTGGTTCCTCTGCCTTTTCTAAAACCATCTTGAACATCTAGAAGTTCATGGTTCATGTATTGCTGAAGCCTGGCTAGGAGAATTTTAAGCATTACTTTACTACTGTGTGAAATGAGTGCAATTGTGTGGTAGTTTGAGCATTCTTTGGCATTGCCTTTCTTTGGGATTGGAATAAAAACTGACCTTTCCAGTCCTGTGGCCATTGCTGAGTTTTCCAAATTGCTCACAAATTGAGTGCAGTACTTTCAGAGCATCATCTTTCAGGATTTGAAATAGCTCAACTGGAATTCCATCACCTCCACTGGCTTTGTTCATAGTGATGCTTTCTAAGGCCCACTTGACTTCACATTCCAGGATGTCTGGCTCTACGTGAGTGATCACACCATCGTGATTATCTGGGTCATGAAGATCTTTTTTGTGAAGTTCTTCTGTGTATTCTTGCCACCTTGTCTTAATATCTTCTGCTTTTGTTAGGTCCATACCATTTCTGTCCTTTATTGTGCCCATCTTTGCATGAAATGTTCCCTTGGTATCTCTCATTTTCTTGAAGAGATTTCTAGTCTTTCCCATTCTATTGTTTTCCTCTATTTCTTTGCATTGATCCCTAAGGAAGACTTTCTTATCTCTCCTTGCTATTCTTTGGAACTCTGCATTCAAATGGGAATATCTTTCCTTTTCTCCTTTACTTTTTGCTTCCTTTCTTTTCACAGCTATTTAACCACCAAATATAAGATGCAATGAATCAGAGAGCTACATACATGACACTGTCAAGAAATGTGTACTAATTAGAACTACTAATTAGATCTGGTAGGCAGAGTGAAGAACTATGGATGGAGATTCATAATATTGTACAGGATTGAACCTGCATCTTCTGCATTGTCAAGTGGATTCTTTAGCACTGAGGCACCTGGGAAGCCTTAGAGATTGATTTAGAAACAGCCAAAAAATATCCCTGGTATTACCCTCAGATGGTAAAGAACCTGCTTGCAATGCAGGGGACCAGGGTTGGATCCTTGGATTGGCAAGATCTCCTGGAGAAGGAAATGGCTACCCACCTCAGTATTCTTGGGGCTTTCCTGGTGACTCAGATGGTAAAGAATCTGCCTGCAATGTGGGAGACCTGGGTTTGATCCCTAAGCTGGAAAGATCCCCTGGAGAAGGGAACAGCTACCTACTACAGTGTTCTTGCCAGGGCTACAGTCCACAGGGTTGCAAAGAGTTGGACACCACTGAACAAATAACACTTTCACTTTCAAAAAATGTTTCAGCTGAAAACAAAGGCCTAAAAGCAGGATAATCTGGAATTCCTTAGTGTATGGGCAAATCCTAAAATACCTCTGGATAAGTTTATGCCTAAGGATTGACTTTGAGTGTTTAAACCACGAAACAATATATGTTCATACTGATGACCCTGAGTCATCAACAAAATTCCAACTAATTGATTTCCTCCTTATGGATACAAAAAAAGCAAAAGTATACCTAAAGAAGGTTTTTCCTTCTAAAATGTTTCAAATGTTAAAAACCATGATGTATGCAGGACCATAGTTCACTAATGGAATATGAATTAATATAGACTCATCCACCAAGAATCCTGATAAGATATTGATGTACCATGTCTACTTTTTAATCACACGTAAGAATGCATATCATCTAAGCTATAATGGAATAATCTGTCTGAAAATATAAGACTATTAAGACTGGTAAAAATCCCTTGGTGACCTACATGAAATAAAATCTATGATCAAAAATTACTTTTGGTAAATATTATTTTTGTTTTATGGCAAAAAAAATTGTTTTCTGGGATAAATAAAAATACAGGAGTGAAAGTAACTAGTCATGCCTCCTTGATATTTCAGCAAATCATGGGGCCTAGGGAAGCAAATTGGCACAGTAAGTATTGAGTCTTTATTACAGCTCTATTTCAGTTCAGTTCAGTTCAGCTCAGTTGTATCCGACTCTTTGCAACCTCATGGACGGCCGCATGCCAGGCTTCCCTGTCCATTACCAACTCCCAGAGCCTACTCAAACTTATGTCCATTGAGTCGATGAAGACATCCAACTATCTCATCCTCTATCATCTCCTTCTCGTCCCGCTTTCAATTTTTCCCAGCATCACGGTCTTTTCCAATGACTCAGTTCTTCGCATCAGGTGGCCAAATTATTGGAGGTTCAGCTTCAACATCAGTCCTTCCAATGAATATTCAGGATTGATTTCCTTTAGGATGGACTGGTTGGATCTCCTTGCAGTCCAAGGGACTCTCTAGAGTCTTCTCCAACAACACAGTTCAAAAGCATCAATTCTTTGATGCTCAGCTTTCTTTATAGTCCAACTCACAGCCATACATGACTACTGGAAAAACCATGTCTTTGACTAGATGGACCTTTATTTGCAAAATAATGTCTCTGCTTCTTAATATGCTGTCTAGGTTGGTCATAACTTTCCTTCCAAGGAGCAAGCGTCTTTTAATTTCATGGCTGCAATTCCATCTACAGTGATTTTAGAGCTCCCAAAATAAAGTCTGTCACTGTTTCTATTGTTTCCCCATCTATTTGCCATGAAGTGATGGGACCAGATGCCATGATCGTAGTTTTCTGAATGTTGAATTTTAAGTCAACTTTTCCACTCCCCTTTTTCACTTTCATCAAGAGGCTTTCTAGTTCTTCATTTTCTGCCATAAGGGTGGTGTCATCTGCATGTCCTAGGTTACTAATATTTCTCTTGGCAATCTTGATTCCAGCCTGTGCTTTATCCAGTCCAGCATTTCTCATGATGTACTCTGCATATAAGTTAAATAAACAGGATGACAATATACAGCCTTTATGTACTCCTTTCCTGATTTGGAACTAGTCTGTTGTACCATGTCCAGTTCTAACTATTGCTTCCTGACCTGCATATAGATTTCTCTGGAGGCAGGAAAAGTGGTCTGGTATTCCCAGCTCTTTAATAATTTTCCATAGTTTGTTGTGATCCACACAGTCAAAGGCTTTGACATAGTCAATAAAGCAGAAGTAGATATTTCTCTGGAACTCTCACTTTTTCGATGATACAACGGATGTTGGCAATTTGATCTCTGGTTCCTCTGCCCTTTCTAAATCCAGCTTGAACATCTGGATGTACATGGTTCACAACTCTATTTAGTTAGCCATTAAGTCTGTTCATAATATTCTTCCCTGATGGTAGTTTCAGAGTGAAAGAAATGAAGCCATTTGTTTTCTTTGGCATTGAGGGTATAGTTTTGTAAATATTCAGGAATTAAATAATGCAGTTTTTACACTTTAAAATACTTTGGTGGAAATTGCATGTATAAATCCTCCAGTTTAACAAAAGCTCTAAACTAGGCACCCATAGAGAAGCTATTTGTGTGTGTGTGTGTGTGTGTGTGTGTGTGTGTCCATGCATGCGTGCATGCACATGCAATGATCTAGCTTACGGTTTTGCTTTTGCTGCATATATGCCAGTGTGACACTGAAGCACCTAACAGAGGCTTACAAGGTTTAATTCACCTCATGTAAGCAAACTCTTAATTTCTTTTATCAAGCTCATTTGCAGAAACGTGAGATACAGAGATGACTAAAACACTGTATCTGTTCTTCAAGCAATCTAAAATGAATAAAGATATGTAGGTAACTAAATTAGTAAAATGTGGTAGAAAATATGGAACAATAGAAATGTAGTCAAGATGCAGAAGAGAGAGTTTCTTTATTGAGATGGTGGGGTGAAGAGGGTGATGGGGATGGTGCTGGGAAGATTTAGGGTTGAGGGTGGGTCTTAGTAAGTGAATAGGAATTTGCGAGGTGAACAAAGGTAGAGCACAGTCCAGGCTGGGGGCCCCAAATGTGTGAAATCACATGGCACATTTGGAGAAGTGCAAGTTCCGGTTTGTCTGTAACTTGGAAAGGAGACAGCTGTGCGAAAATTAGGACCAATGGGCATGGGGTCGGAAGAATTTGGAGGAATTCATATGACATACTGAGAGGTAAATGTGGGAAACTGAATTTTTAAAACATTATTATTCCAGTTCTAAAGAAACCTGCTCATCTTCTTTTTCATATTAGAAAGTATGACATATTCCACACTCTTATTTTTTTAAAAATCTTTGCTAACTCAATAGATAAAATTGTTTTAATTTGTGTTCTGATTAGGAATATTTCTGAATTTTCTTTAAAAAAAGATTGTTGTGTGCATTTTCTATTTTGAGAACTATTGTATTTCTGTGTTGGTGTTTATGGTGATTTTCCATATTATTTCTAGGATACTTAATATATTGATATTAACAATTTAATACTGAATATATGAAAATATATTCCTCACTTTCTATTTGGCCCTTATTTTTATGTAGAAAATTTTAAAGATTTCTATAGTGAAATCTATTGTTCTTTCATGATTTAGAAAGCACCACTCACCCCAGAACTTAATATTCACATCACATTTCTTTTCTTGTTAATAGTAGGGCTTTAAGCAAGGAAGTATTATGATTTAAGGTTTTAAACTTTAGGGAGATAACATGAATTATGGATTATGAATGATACATTTTTGATATATACTTGCTCTTGTCCTCCCCCTAATTTTCCTCATTTTCTTCCCTTCATTCCTAACGACCAAGTGATTAACACACTAATTCAAAATCCATCCAGATCTGTTATTACCTCACAACATATCATCTCCTTGGCTTGACCAGTTTTGCAACTATTAACTGTTTCCCTCATTGTGGCTGGTTTTTCCTAATCCTCATACAAGTCTCAGGTGATTAGGAATCAATGTGACTTTAGTTCCTTCTTTCGCACATATGCACATATGAAGTATTACTTGTTTTGAAAAGGGAGCAAGATGCAGTTGCCTCCTGACATCAGTTATGTATTTAACAAGACCTCAGGGGAAACAGTTACCAGATACCACCATCTGTTATTTTTGAGGCAGTGGGGTTTATTGCCTCTGTTCCCGAAGACATAGTCAGCCAGGCAGGAAACAAGTGTTTATGGAGTACCCACAGGGTGCAATGTAGGTGTTCATCAGTCGCTTTTTTGCCACAGCAATGGCTCTGGAAAAGGAGAAGTTCTTCAGAATTGACAAGGATTGATAGGAACAACAACAGTTAAAAAATACACGTCAATAATATGGCTCTGTGAAAACTAACAAGCCTGAAAATAAAATGTATAGTTGGAGTAAAGCCTTTTGAAAGTCCAGAGCATAGCAACTTGGTCTTCCAAGCATTGCTTCAGTTGTTGCCTGAACAATGTTAAAGTTTATGATGGATTTAAACCTAAAGCAGAAGAATTGAAGAGCTCTCAAGAAAAAAAAGAAAATTATTTGACCTCACTTCACTTTTTAACCCAGTCTCCCATTTCTCAGTTTACTCATTTTTTTTCTCAAAAAGTCATCTTGCTTTTGTCACCTGGCGAGTCGTCTACATTTATTTCTCTGTATTCAGTGTGACTCTAGTTGCTCTATTCTTCCCTGAACAATCTCCATGGGACCCGGCTCCTTCCTGCTAGTCATGTTTCCTCTGGTCTCCAGCAGTAGGTAATAATTTGCTTATTGTGATTGTGAATCTCCTTATCATCATGCCATTCTTTCTAGACTGTCCTATAAATGTTCTCTGCAAATTCTACAAATACATTTTTCATTCTGTGACTTAAGAATTTAAAAATAATCCTCCATAGCCTTTCAAATCAGGTATTGTGATATTAGTGAAAAACGGTTCTTATAGATTCCAAGTCATTATTTTTCATGTGGCTGCTAGATTAGAATGACACAAGTACTTCATCTAGTGTTGTTTTAAGTGTAAACACTGGTGAAAAATCATGTGTATAACCCTCTTGCTGTTTCATGTTAATGCAGAGATTTACTTTGACAAATACATATCTAATCTAATCAATATGGTATCTGTATGAGGTGTTTCTTAGTGTTGTATTGTAGTTATTTAAACTAAGATTGGGGTGAAAAAACAAAGCAGTTGTTAATCTGTGTTCCCTTGTTCCAAGAATGGATATATTTTAGTTCTAAAATGCACAGTGGATCAGAAACAACATTCTTTTGGTCAGATATGTTTGATTTCCTACTAACACCTTTTTAGAATGCAAATAGGGGCATACGTCTAATGCTTGTCTAATTAAATACTTAAATTTCACAAACCATTATCACAGGAAGTCCAGCATCTTCTTGAAGCCTCTTCCTTCTGTTACTGAGTCCAAGCACATACTTGCTTAATGCATGATGGCCCAACAGATTGAAAGAAAGTGCTGGGGCAAGGAATAGTGGCTTTATTCAGAAAGCCAGTAAGCCAAGAAGATGGTAGACTAGCATCCCAAAGAATCATTTTACCTGAGTTAAAATTCAGCTTTCTTTTGTACTAAAAGGGGAGGGAGTGTGACTGGTTGTTGCAAACTTCTTGGTGTCAGAATCCTTTATTTTTGCAGCTGTCCATATAGATCTGGTCACAATGATCCTATAAACCTCCAAGACAATTGTTATTTTCTGTTCTGCAACTTTTTACTTCTGTATGAATGGAAAAGTTTTACACCTTTTAAGGTAGAGTCTGGGAGGCAGAACCTTGAGAATGGGCTGTCATGTACACTTCAGGCTACAGGCAAATTTCTTTTACAGTGGTGCAGAGCCGAGATGACTGAGCACAGACAACCGAGTACAAAAGTAGCCCTAAAGGGAATAGATCCAACACAGAGGCAGCCTTGTTTTCTCTGCTACAATTCCACCCCAGTTTTCTGAGCTTCAGTAATTTAAAGTCAAAAAATTAATCTTCTTTCAATAGTCAAGAGGTCGTTACTCTCAAAGGTGTTGCAAACCAATGAGGAAGACACTCAAATATGGACAATTTACATACAAGCTTAATTGTAGAATTAGATAAAAGCATATAGCTTTGGGAAGGTCAAGCAGGCTTCACAGAATAAAGCCCTAAAAGGCGAATTCTTTTTATTAAAATCTCTCAATAAATTGTGAACTTGTCATTACTAAGAGCTAGTCGTTTTTAGAACACAGAGTAGATGTTAGATTTAAGAGTAGACATTTCTGGGCTGGAGGATAAGAGGTGTTACATTTTACGCATAGGAAGCCAAGACTGGAGACAGGAAGAAAAAAATTATAAACAAATATTTTAATCCAACATAGGAGCTCTTTAAAATAACTCCAACAAGAAAAAAAATATAAATATAAATATAAATAAAATATAAATAACAAATGCTTGTAGTAAAACATAAGAACAAAGGAGGGATTCAATTTAGTAAGCATTTCTGAGTAGAATGGCTAGACCTCAGAACAAGTCAAACGTCAGCTATGTGCAAATTAAGAGAAATAAAGAATGAATATTAAAAGAAAAGGAAACTAAGTTAAAATCTCATTTTACTTGTAGCATAAGTTTTGACATGTTATTGCCCTTTAATTGGGTCACATATTTTAGCAAAGTAAAAAAGTAAAATATGTGACCCAGACTTTAGGGTCATCCAGATTAGGTCTTTGGAATTAGAACACTCTCTTCAGAGTTTCTGAAATTGCTCCCTTTCTTCCCATTCCTATTTCAAATCTCTAATTCTTATCTTAACTATCTCATGACAGGATGTTGCAATAGTATCATTAATTATTTCCCCACCTCCAGTATCCCTCTCTTCCTGTCGTATCCTACACACTGCTACTGTCTTGTCTTGACAAAACTAAAGAGGGAAACAGAAAGTAATATCCTATTATTTACTTGATACTTTTTTAACTTCTAAACTTGGCCTTTATTCAAAGCCTAAGATCTAACCACAAGCTTATTTCTGCTCAAATCTTATTAATAAATTTACATGAATTATCTTCTCCAGGAATAAAAGATCCATTTCACAGCCCAAAAACTTGCCTTAGGATTTCCACTTCAATTGTGCTCAGTCTGTTCCATTTGCCAAGGGATCCCTTTTCCCAGACCAAGCACCCACCAAATCAAATCGGATAAACCTATAGAGGTCCAGCTTCTATCTCAGCCCTTTACAACCTTTTCCACAACACCCCTCCTGGATATGAAGTCTTTCCAGACCCAACTTTTGTAGTAATCATCAATCAGGTTATTTAAATGGCATAATCTGTGGGCTAGTAATATTAATAGTGTTTGGTTTTATTTGAAATACATTTTATTTCTCTAGATAAGATGCACCAGGAACATTTACATGTTCATGTAAATTTGGATTTAAATGTTGGCTCTATCATTTTTGGATTTTTTTTACTTCTCTAACTTTTTAACCTCTGAATTTCCATAAGTTTCAATTTCCTCTTCTGTAAAATGAAGGTAATAATATTGTCCATTAGTTCATTCTTCATCCCTGACTCATTCACGCAGTATTTAGTTAGATATGTTCCTGCTACCTATTATGTTATTAGCTGCAATAAAAAGAGAACAAAATAGAAATATTCCTTGCCCTCATGGAGCTTTAAGGAAGACATAAAACCTGAAGAGCACTCAAGACATTTTGTACCCTTCCCTCCCTAATAGTAATAAAAGCTAAGATTGATCAATTTCTTATTATGTGCCAGGCATGTTACAGTGTCCTTATGAGTGTTTTGTATGTATCAGTTACCTTGTGATGAAGGTACAATGATCAGCTCCGATTTTCAGATTAGGAAACAGAGATTTATAGATGCTGAATGTTGGGAATTCACTGGTGGCTGCCCTGCTGGCTCAGCTGGTAAAGAATCTACCTGCAATGCGGGAGACCTGGGTTTGATCCCTGGGTTGGGACGATCCCCTGGAGAAGGGAAAGGTTACCCACTCCACTGTCCTGGCCTGGAAAATTCCACGGACACTGTGGTCCATGGGGTCGCAAAGAGTCGGACACAACTGAATGACTTTCACTTTCTTTCTTTCCAGTGGTTAGGAGGTCAAGGCTCAATTCCTGGGGTTGGGTGGGGGACGGGAAGGGGAGAGGGAGGGAGTACTACTAAGATGCCATACCCCACATGCTGTGTGGTGCAGCCAAAACAGACAAGCAAATAAATATATTAATAAAGATGTTGAATGCTTTATCCAAGATCACATGAGTCACATGAATCCCTCATTTCTGACAGTGCCAGGAGTAAACCCAGAAATATGAATTCCGTAGCTTGTGAACTTCACTGCTTCCTAACCCACAGAAAAATCTCACAGGGTGTCCTGCTCACAGAGGATGCTTACTCAGTTTCTTTTATAAATTAGTACACTGCTGCCAGTAGAAATGTAAGCCAAAAGTGTGAGCACATATGTAATTGAAAATTTTCTCATAGTCATGCTAAAAAATGCAAAAGGAACCAGGTAAATTAATATCAATAACATGTTTTACTTAATACAGCTAACATATTACTGTTTTAACATGTAACTCATATGATTTATTTAAATGATGATTTATTTAAATAAATGATCATTTATTTAAATGTTTGATTTATTTAAATGATATTTATTTATTAAAGATGATTTATTTCCTTCTTTCTTCCTTTCTTCTTTCCTTCCTCCCTCCTTTCCTTCCTCTGTTTTTTTTTTTTTAAACTAGATCTTCCATAGTCTGTGTGTATTTCACAGTTACAGTGCATCTCATTCCAGACTAGCCACGCCTCAAACACTTGATTGCCACATGTGACTGGTGGCTACCATAGTGGGCAGACTAGGATTAATATTATTCACTGACCAGTAAATTTACATATCAAAGAAGCATAATCCTTGTTAGACTAGAGCTATAGGATCCAGTCTAGGAGCACAGCTATTATTACAGAAGTGCAGTCATGAAAATCAAAGTAAATTAAAAAAATTTCAAACTTTGTACTAGTCTTTCGTGTAAGTCATCAGGGTATCTAAACACACAGGTTGCAGCATACTTGTTAAATTCTCTTTTCTCATTTAACTACTTCCAGTATATTCTGCAGCTTCTCAACACTTCTTCCCTTAAGACTCTTAACTTCTCAAATGTTTTCTTATCTACTTCCATCCCAATGGCTTTTCTCTCCTCATTTTCCGAGTCTTCACTCTCCATGTGTGTATGTGCTCAGTCGTGCCCAGCTCTTTGAACCCCATGGACTGTGGTGCACCAAGCTCCTCTGTCTACGGAATTTTCCAGGCAGGAATACCAGAGTAGGTTGCCATTTCCTCCTCCAGGGATCTTCCTGACCCAGGGATTGAACCCACGTCTCTTGCATCTCCTGCATTTCAGGTGGATTCTTCACCACTGTGCTACCTGGGAAGCCCTCACCATTTCATCCTATAAATTAGCTAACCACCGCGGACTAATTCTTCTGCTTTTCCTGCTCACTTCCTCTGTGACTCCCTCTCTTACTGTAGCATCACAGAAGCCCAAAGATCCCATCAATAAAGAACTCTCCCTGGAAGTTAGGGGAATGTGGAGGACAGCAATAGGAAAAAGCTGATTTTTTTTCCTTTGCCTGACTGCTTACAGAGTGGGAGATTCTCATAGTAGCAGTAACTCCTGCTCATAGGGGAGAGGTTTGCTTTCCTTTTCCTCTGTGACAAGCAGATGGAATTAGAGTAAAGTTGAGGGGCACAGTTTCACTCAGGAAAAGAACAGGCATGCTCTTCATTCCTATTAGATTAAAGGAATAAAGAACCATGCAGTCCATTAGAGTTAGAGGAACATCAGGCTGGAAAATGGGCAAATGTGACTTTATTATTTTGTCTGGGATAGAAACTATCTCTCTGTTTTCCCCATTATCTAATCTGCAGCGAGGAAGGAGGCCAGAGCTCTGCAATTCGTAAAAGAATCAGATTACGGTTCTTTGCTTTTCTTTTTTTTTTTTTTTTTCATTTTTAAGAAGTAGTCATTGAATATCTTTTTTTTTTTTTTCATGGTATTTAGGAAAAAAACGCCCTATTGAGCTAAGACTTCAAACTTAAATTCTGAAGATGGATAGTAGTGACTTGGAAAGACCTATGTATGTTTTTGTTTTAGATGTTGTTCACTGAATATGAGCTACTCATTTGGATGCTCTGGCCCCTAAGGGAGGAGGGCTTCATTTTCCTCTTCCACGTTCCTTTGCTTTCGTCCCATATCCCTGGCAAAAATTGACTCATTTTCCAATGCCAGCTAGGAAAGTTCTAGGTAAGCTTTTCTCTTGGTAAACCCCACGCCAGAATCAGACCTCCCTCTTGTGCTCTGACTATTCTACTACAATGGCAGCTATAAACAGCATTACAGGCCACGTGTTTCCATAGTTTCCTGAATCTTGCTCGTTTTTCTCTGGCATTCGGTGCTGTACCTGACACGTATGGCTGGTAGCTGCTATAATGGACAGACTGCAGTAGGCCCTTGATGAAAGCTTTGTGAATGAGTAAGTGACTCTTTCCCTTTAAGCTCCTGGTACCCCAATCTATCTTTTTCATTTTTAAGAAGTAGTCACTGAATATCTATTTTTTTATATCTACTTTTATTATTTTTTTCCTCCTAGTGCTTCTTAGCATCTAGGAGTAGGATGTGGTCCAGTGTAGTTGGAGTGTGATTGAGGTGGTACATGCGTGCTCAATCGCTTCAGCTGTATCCGACTCTTTGCAACCCTATCGACTGTAGCCCACCAGGCTCCTCTGTCCATGGGATTTTCCAGGCAAGAATACTGGAGTGGGTTGCCATGCCCTCCTCAAGGTGATTGTGATGGTAGTTATTAAAAATATTAAGAAATTTGGTGGTTTGACTTCTAGAATGTTTTCACCAAATAGAGGAAATTGTAACTTTTGCAAAGTAAATCCCATTTTCATTTTATATCAAAGAATGTCAGTAATAAAGGAGAGGAGGAGTAGTGTCCATGGGAAACATTAAACATCCTGTAGAGTGGTCATGGGCATTTTGATACCAAAATAATTAATTCAGTGTTTATTTTTTGCTTGTTTTCTCTTCAGAGGAAGTTTAATGTTTGAGAGAAGAAAAATATCTACTGACTTAGATGGAGATGAGTTGAACAAAGAACAAGAAAAAAATATTTTTATCACAATTGGTAAAAAAGTTAATTAGAGAAGCTTTCCCTATATACATTTAGGGATTCCCTGGCGGCTCAGATGGTAAAGAGTCTGCCTGCAATGCGGGAGACCTGGGTTCGATTTCTGGGTCGGGAAGATCCTGTGGAGAAGGAGATGACAACCCACTCCAGTATTCTTGCCTGGAAAATCCCATGGATGGAGGAGCCTGGCAGGCTACAGTCTATGGGGGTGCAAAGAGTCAGACACGACTGAACAGCTTCACTTTCCTTATATACATTTACAGAAGCTCTCCTTAGAAGACTGTGGAAGCATTATTTTTTGCAACATTCTAGTAACATAAGATGCAAAACAAAGAAACATATTGCAATTGAGCTGTCCCCAGAGACTGGAGTAGGTGACCTAATTAAAACTATCAGTTACTTTCTCATGTATCTTCCTAGAAAAATAAATCAACTTTGGTCTTGGAAGACAGTCGAGATTTATATTAATGTCAAAGCTGATTTCAGCTTTTCAACCTCATAAATATTTCCAGAGGGATGCATAGGCACAGATATGCTTTGTTGAAAAGCTCGCAGGGAGTTTTTCCAGTGACCCAGTGAAACACATGATAGAGATCCTCATTTGCAAGTGTAACAGTCATTTCCTTTGCTATTGGTAACAACCTGCATTTCCTGATAAGTTTCCCATGTCCACTAATCTTCCCCATCTATTATTTTTGTGACTCCCTAAAATGAATTGCCAGCATTCTGTCCTTGATCCATCAGAGAAGAACAAATTGACATTCCCAGTAGGTTTACATACTATATATTTTCTCAGAGCAATCACTCAATTTGTGCTAAGCCCATCAACAAAAAGAGGTTCTACTTAATAGCAGATTTTGTAGCAAAACTGTTTCCTTATTAAATTTATTTTGTCTTCTCAGTTTCTGAAAAATATAGATGTAGGTATCAAATAGTGGGAAGGTGTGACTGATACATAATGAGATAGTGTCTTATCAGATATAGCAGGTTACCATGGTGCAGCATAGTGACAAAGATCATGCACGCAGAGGCTGTCTTGTCTGATATCCTGGTGGCAGCAAAAATTGGTGCCTGCAGATGTGGTTAAGCTTAGAGTTAACCGATAAGGCACTTAGGATGAATTTCACCTGGCTGTTAGGGAGTCATAAAGTCTACAAGTGTTGTCCAGATGCCAGCTAATATAATCATCTTTCCCCTTAATATCCAAGTAAGAGTGTTCCGAACCTCCATTTTATAGCAAAGTTGGTTCAGTCATGTCCGACTCTTTGTGACCCCATGGACTGTAGCCTGCCAGAATCCTCTGTCCATGGGATTCCCCAGGCAAGAACATTGGAGTGGGTTGCCATGCCCTCCTCCAGGGAATCTTCCGAACCCAGGAATCAAACCCACATCTTTTATGTCTCCTGAATTGACAAGCGGGTTCTTTACCACTGACACCACCTGGGAAACCCTTCTGTTCAGTTCAGTTGCTCAATCATGTCTGGTGATCTCTGGCTTGGAGCCTTGTGTTCAGTGAAGCACTGCAGTTCTAAGGACAGTGTTTTATGTTCTCCCAGTTTTCCTTCTGTCAGACTCTGTCAACCTTGGACTAAAACAAAACCCTGTTTCTTAGTTTCTATAAGATGGAAGCTACACAACATTTGCATGTAGAAAAGACTTCATTGGAGGTGAAGATAGAAAACTTTACTGAGAGAAAATTGAACTCAGAATTCATCGTTTGGTATTTTTCTTTCTAAAAATATTTCTGCCAGTCCACCTCAGCTTGCTTGGTTTATCTCTCTTCTCTAGTTTCTCTTCTCCTTGCTATCTTTTTCTAGCTTTTTGTGCACACAATTTTGTGCACACAATTTCCCTGTGCATATTTTAGCCATCAGTGTGGTGAAGGAGACTGACAGATGAAATGGCTGAACATTGACATTTGAGTTGGGAATGGATGAGATGCCTTTATAAAACCTACTTGCAGTCTGAGAATGCAGATTTGTAAAAGCCTAGAAACTAAAGCAGCTCTTTGACTTGCTGCCATTCATTTAGAATGAACCCTCTAAATTTTAAGTTATTTATACCTCTTAAGCTTGTTTTTGTCTTTGACTTCTTCTACCATTTGGCAGTATTTGTAGCTCTGAAAAAAATTTTTAAAAAGAGATCCTTGCTTAAGAGTAAATCTTCAGTAATTCATGTGAGAACCATGAAATTTTGGATCAATTTCTTTTGACTTCATAAACTACCCAGGTACAGTGAACTCAAAGAATATTATAAACTCTGTTGAAGAATAAAGTGGAAAATTGCAATTTTAAATCACAGATATTGGTAAAATTTGAATTTGTTACTTGGACTTAGGATGACCACATGTTTTGATTTGCCTGGGATGATTCCAGTTTTAATGCTGAAATTTCTGTGTCCTGTCCGGGGAAACCCTTCAGTCCTTGGCAAACCCAAATGATTGGTCACTCTAGTTGTGATGATGGTTTCTGCCTCATGCACCCAACAGTCTCACTCATCTTCTCTTACCTGGAAATGGAGAGATGTTATTTCCTATCATCATTTACTGAGCACATCTTGTGGAAATAAGATTAAATTTTGGCCTGAAGAAGTAGGTAAGTTACAAATTACTCTTTACCTAAGATGAGATGAATATTATCTACACTGAAGAAAGAGAAGGAGGATATAGGCTTCTAAATTTTCTCCTGGTTGTTTCAGATCTTCATTGTGGGTTATAGCAGTGAGAAACAGCTGAGGGGATGGCTTGGGTAGACCCTATAGTTGTGAAGTTATTTGTTAGAAGGTAAATGAGATGAAGAAATGAAAATTGAGTCTCTTCATCCTCCTTGATATTGAAAGGGAGGGCCTCAAGAGTCCTTAACTTAAAAAGATAATTGAGGCTTTAGCCTTTGTCAAGTCCTGCTCACAGACAGGTCATACCACCCTCAGATCCCTGTCACAGGTAGCTGACAAAGCATAGCTGCCCATCTGATGGAGAGTTGGATTTAACCAAAAGGAGAGCTTCCCTGCTCAGCCAACTCCTCATCCTCTAACTCAGGAGACACAGATTACATGCGGCCTAACCTCCTGCTTCAAGTAGGACTGTTTCTATGCTGTAATTTATCTAACAGAGCTTCCTATGGGGATAGCCTGAAGCTACTTCCTAACTGACATCATTTTCTCTCTTAGATTTCTCCTCCTCCCACAACTCCTCCTCTCTAAGGAATGGAGAATCATTCTGTGTCTAATGGCCAGTGCCCCAAATAGTACCTGAAAAATACTAGCACTTAAGAAATATTTTGTAAATGAACAAACATATGAGAGATTTCTGAAAGGGACTATAATTGGTACAAGCTTTCTTGAAAGCAATTAGGCAATATGTCTCAAAAGCATTATATGCTTGTTATTTTATCCTGTACTATTTCTACATTTTTAGGAAATTATCTTTAAAAATAGTCAAAATATTGCACAAAGATTTCTACAGAAGGATGTGTGTCTATGAATTTTAATATGATATATCCAAAAGTAGAAATAACAAAAAGGTTCAAAAGTAGAGGAATGGTGAGGTAAATTATAGTGCTTCCTTCCGTAATGTAGAAGGTCATGTAGTTGTTAAAACCATGATATAGGGAAGACGTTGGTGGAAATATGAACTGGTACAGTGCTTCTGAAGAGAAATGTGTCAGTGTATAGTTAAATTATATATTTGTATAACCAATTACCCAGCAATTTCACTCCAATGGATACCACAGATCCTCAAGGGACATGTGTGCTTGAAGGCAATATGTAAAGACCCATCCCCAGGGAAACATATGTGCTCTTGAAATAAATAACATTTCTGCAGATTCATGTATTAACAGTAACAGGGCTCATGGGAGAAGTAAGATTGAGATAGTCCACCCCAGAGCTTTACAATTTTATAAAAGAACTGCATCATAGGCAATAATAATTATAATAAAAATACCAATATCATCTTTAAAAGATATGTTAAATTTCCAATGCATTAAAAATGCTACTATAAAATATAGATCATTGCTTTGAAATAAGAAGAATGTTGCCTTGTGGAAAGAGGTGTGAAGAAAGGTAGAAAACAAGTGAAAAGGAGAATAGCAGAGACACATGGTCACAAATCACAAATGGAGAAGCAGTTTCAGGTTTTGAACAGAATGTAGAGGTTCCAGAGAAAGATTCCGTGGACTCTCGGTCTTGTCTTGGCTTTTTTTTGTGCAATGATGAGGCAGAATCATGCAGATAGCACTTTCAAGATGGTGCTTGTGGTCAAAATGGGTCTAAAAGAAAAGCGTGTGAAAGGGGATAATGAATAATAATCTATTCCTATGTGGCTTGCTGCATTCAGCTGTGTTAATGTACTTTGTGTATGTTGTTACTTGCTAGTTTAATATACGAACATGTGTTCATCTATTTTATATATATATGTATATATATATATATGTCTACAAAGGATACACAGATATTCAAAGGTGTATGTCACATTTATTATAGGTAGTGTATATATAAGAGGGGTGAAAGGGACCAGGGATTGAGAAAGAAGGTAAAGATAATATAAACTAAGACTAGATCTTGTAATTACCAATGATAAGAGTGCCTTATATGGAGATATATTATTAAAATTCCACATCTGTTGTAAAAAATAAACCAAGTACCCTGCTGCCCCAAATTTAAATACCAAGAGAAAAGATTCCGTGTATCTATATGTATTGATATGGAAACATTAGCATGGGCACTGATGAATAAAAAAAGTTACAAAAGAACATTAAAATTATTGCATATCTCTGAAATACTGGAAGCATGTTTTTAAGTTTAATTGTGATTATCATTGTGATATTTCAGATGATTGTTCTTCTCTTCTTTATTTTCTGCATTTAAAAAATATTTTAGAAGAAATATATAATCTTTTTGAAATCAAGCATAGGAAAAAAACCCATTTTCATGTTTTAAATAGTTAAGAAAATTTTAATAGTCACATAGGAAGTTACTGTAAGTAAGCTATTTTTATTTGTAGAAAGCACAGACCTAATGTGAGAAAAATTAGTCTTCACTGCATACAGAAACGGGACTTAGTTACCCTAATTGAGGTTGAAGACTATTTATTTTGGAAAAATATTAACATTAATATATTTTAATCCATGAGAAGATATTATTTGCCTTTTTCTACTTTTATAACTTTTTTAAGGAAAATTTCTGAAAACTTATAGAATATGATCTATGACATTTCAAAGAGATGCAGCTATTTTATTATTTAAAAACTGTCACGTCTTTTGACATTTGAGGAGTTTGGCAAAGAGTTGGTAAATGAGTGAGGGGGCCAGTGCTCAAAGTTTGTGGACATGTCTGGGTGTAATATATTCTTTACTAAAAGAAAGCAAGACATAAGAGTAGGATCTTGCTAGCAAAAACTGTGGTGTGAACCCAGAGGACAAATAGATGGAAGAACAGTAAAGGTCTCAAGTTTTAAATGACTCACCTGGGTAATTCTGAAATGAATGAAAAAAAAAAAAAGAAAGAAAGATGGAAGTAATAGCATGAAATTGCTTCCTGAAATTTTAAAATCTTAGCTGCAGAACAAAAATGCATAATTTCTTTTATGAAGACACCTGACTGAATGGAGCTATAAATGTAAAGTAGTAAGGTTCTATGTGTTAGGAAGATAAGATAAATATCCTGAGAGCTATGCTAAGGCAGCCTGGTGGAACGGTAAGGCATTGGCCTTGAGGTGAGAAGACCTGGGATCTTGGCTTTACAGCTTACTAGCTGTGCACCCTGACTTCTAATCTCTGTGAGGACTATCACATTCCTTTGTTCATGTTGCAATAGCTGTGCCATCACTCATTAGAGCAAATGGGATACATTATGTGAAAATCCATAGTAAATTCTAGAGCCTATTAAATTGCATTTTTTTAATATCCAAAATGAACTCAGTAACAGGTGAAAGTGAAAATGTTAGTCACTCAGTCCTGTCTGACTCTTTACAACCCCATGGACTATAGGCTGCCAGCTTCCTCTGTTTATGGGATTCTCAAGGCAAGGATATTGGAGAAGGTTGCCATTTCCTTCTCCAGGGGATCTTCCTGACCCAGGGATCGAACCCAGGTCTCCCACTTTGCAGGCAGATTCTTTACCATCTGAGCCACCAGGGAAGAGCTTCCTGGTGGTGCAGATGGTAAAAAACATGTTAGGTGAGCCTGTGCAAATGCTCATCAGGAGATCTGGCTCTTGTTTTGGTCTTGTCCTTACTTAATGGTAGCTTCTGCTGCTGCTGCTAAGTTGCTTCAATTGTGTCCGACTCTGTGAGACCCCATAGATGGCAGCCCACCAGGCTCCCCCATCCCTGGGATTCTCCAGGCAAGAACACTGGAGTGGGAATGATAGCTTAGGCAAGTCATTAACTTCTGTGTGCCTCAGATAATGTTACCCAATCAACCTACTTTCCAGGGTCATTGTAATCAAAAAATGAGATAATATCTATGTATGTATTTGATCTGAAGTCTTGAGTAAAATATTTATTTCTTTATAGATGTCCCATCCATAAAATGCAGAGTTTGGAAATAGCTGAAAGTTAAAGCCAATTCTAGTTCCAACTACTAGGACTCTGCTTTAGCTTTTCATTAAAAATAAAAATTATTTTTTATATTTTGTCTACTTACTATATGCCAGGTACTTTTCTAAATACCTTTAAATTAGCATCTTTAATCTTACTACAGAGGGAGAAATTAGTTTTCACTTAAAAAAAATAACTGGTGGTAGAGCCAATGCATCTTTGATAGGAAAGGGGAAATAGCTACAAATAAAATTTCAGAGAGAATTGGGAAAATGTTGGAAGTAAAGAAGATATGAATGAAGGGATGGAGAAGAAATAGAAAGGAAAATTTACTTTAATCTTCTGTAGCAGCAGTGACACGGAGGAATTGCAAGAAAAAAAGAAATTATTTATTCAATTTAGTCTTATTTTATTTTCAAAATGAAACTGTTTCCTAACTAAAGAATTGGCAAGATTGAGGCTCTGGGAAAACAAGAAAATTAAATGGGATAAATTTAAAAATTTTTAGGTGAAAAATGATCAAATTCTGGGAAATAAAGAGGTATATCTGAATAAGACTTTTGGAATAGCAGAGTTAAAGGGATTAATGAAACTCCAGATGAGTAACTGTTGATTTTTTTTTTAAGCCATCATTTAAATTCTCCATACATTGTCCTAAGGGCATATAGCAAGTTGAGAAATTTTCATTCAGGAAGATCTATTCAATCTTGTTATGAACAGTGAAAGTTATATTCTTGTTAGGAACAGTGGCAATTGAGTCCTAACCTACTCCCTTTCCCATCCTGATATCGCCATTGCTTTGTGTTATGAGAGTTCTACATTGGTCGTGTGCCACCAAGAAGAAAGACAGGGACTCCTTCTTCCTCAGCTGCTAGTTTTTCACTTGAGAAAGAGCAGACTGCCAGTATTTCTCATCCTCTTTCCCCTCAGTCTCATGTTAGGAGCTGTATTCCTGGTAGATGCAGCTGAGAGGTCTGAGTCTCTCTTCTCCCACCTCTCTCGTACTCTAGAAGGAACTGTTTATTTCATATTTGGCAACCCATGAACGCTGGCACTTGGAACACCCCATCCCATTTTACTCATAGAGTGAAGATTCCACTATAGGAGGGACAGACTGGGAAGACCAAGGGCCACCACTTCCCCAGGGTCCGGTGGAATTACTCTGGGAAAAGTGTGCCCCCTGCCCACAGGTTTGCTGCAGTGGTGTACAGATGCCTTTCCTGGTGAGGAAGGCAGGGCATGAAGGCCAAATGCTCCAAAGTTCTGCTTGAAGAGATCGACTATATTGAAACAGAGAATGGAGAACTCCTGCCTGATGACATTGTTGAAAGCAATGAAGATCTTGGCAGAGAGCAAGAGAAAGATGGTAACTCCAAGGTACAAGCAAAATGGCAGAACAGCCAGACATTTAAAAGAAGAATCAGGAAAAGAGATAACTTTAAAGGAATCCTCCTGTGATCACAGTCACACCTGAGCTTGGGGGCGGTATGCTCATACACTATGCCACACTCGCTCAGGAACTGAGCTCGGTGCTGGGGAGCCTTGAGATCAGTCCCAGTGCTACACAAAGACCCATCCACTAACACAGGGTAGAAGCCTTACTAGAAAAAGGGGCTTAAAGAGAACCTCTGACTAAACACTAATCAAACCTTAGCTGCTCTAACCCAGGGGCAACACCTAGAAAACCAGCTTAAAAATAAAATTACTTTTGTTCCTGGCAGTCTGAAGACTCTGTGCATGCCCAAGGTTGTACCATCTCAGAAAGGATCAGAGGAAGAGTTTCTAATCTTATGAAAGTAAAGTGAAAATCGCTCAGCCTTGTCTGACTCCTTGCAACCCCACTGACTATACAGTACATGGAATTCTCCAGGTCAGAATACTGGAGTGGGTAGCCTTTTCCTCCTCCAGGGGATCTTCTCATCCCAAGGATGGAACCCAGGTCTCCCGCACTGCAGGCGGATTCTTCATCAGCTGAGCCACAACGGAAGTCCAACTAATCTTATAGTCCTTGGCTAAATATAGGGCACAACCTGTAAAATCTCTGAACTATCAGCAGCCCAAGCCACATGTGTACTCAGTAGTAAAGGGTAAAAATAAAACTGAGAAGACATAAGCGTAACCTTTGATCAATAAGTGATTTAAGCCAACCAAGGGGTTATTCCTATGTAGCCAGACTAGAAGATTAATATAAGGGGAAAAATCTGAGCCAGGCAACACACATTGCATACTGCAAGCAAAATAAACTTGTCAGAATTAGTTGAGCCAAGTCATTAAACACATAAACCATCGAGCAAAGAGGAAGAATACCCAGGTTTGGAGGAATCAGTACCTGTACTTGTTACAATATGTTTTCTAAAATGTATAATTTTCAACAAAAAATATTATGAGATATGCAAAACAACCCTAGGAAAGTATGCCTCATAAACAAGAAAAAAATAAAGCAATAGAAAATGACAGGCTTTAAAACAGCCATGATAATTATGTTCAAAGAACCAAAAGAAACCATGCCTAAAGAATTGAAGGAAGATATGATGATGATGTTTCATCAAATAGAAAATACCAGTGAAGACACAGGAGTTACGAAAAAGAACAAAGTGGAATTTCTGGAGTTGAAGAGTATGGTTACTATTAATAGTACAAGCCTTCAACAATACATTTGAACTGACAGAAGAAAGATTCAGTGATCTTGAAGAAAGATCAACAGAGATTACATGATATGAAAAATAGAGAAAAAATAGGATGAAGAAAAATGAACATAATTTTAGAGACATTGGGAATGCTTTTAAGTGCACGAACATATATGTAATTGAAGTACCAAAAGAAGAGGAGGGAGAAACACAATGAAAAAAAAAATAATGGCAGAAAATTACTAAGTTTTATGACAAATATGAATCTATACATATAAGAAGCTCAATGATTTCCAACTAGAATAAACTCAATGAGATCCATAGTCAGATACATTACAGTAAAAATGTTGAAAACCAAAAGTAGAGAAAATCTTGCAAACAGTAAAAGAAAAATGACTCATCACGTATAAGGAAAGCCCAGTAAGATTACTGGCTGACTTCTCATTGGAAACAGTGAAGTCCAGACAGCAGTAGGATGATGTACTCAAAGTGCTGAAAGTAAAATCTTTCAACCAAGAATCTTTTATTTAGCAAACTTATCCTTCAAAAGAAGACAGAATGGACATTCTCAGATAAAAACTGAGAGTTTTTGTTGCTAACAAATTTGCCTTGAGAAATATTAAAGAGAATGCTTCAGAAGGAAAGCCAGTGACACCAGATAGTAATTTGAATCTATATAAAGATTAAAAAAAAAAAAAAAAACTAAAGAGAACCAGTAAAGGTAATTAGGTTGGTAAACACAAAAGACAGTATTAATATTTCTTCTTTTCTTGCTTGAAAAGGACTACTTATTATGAGAATTGCCTTCTTTTTTGCTATAAACAACTAGAATAATCAATAAACTTTATGAAACATGAGTTTTTGAAGGCTGGAAAGCAGGCTGTACAGATTGAGATCCAGAAAGGGGAAACAAACTAGATGAGTCCTATGGTTGCACAAGCTCACTTCCTGGAGGCAGTGTTCTGGTCCAGGAGCAAGGAGGGAGATTTGACATAGAGACTAGTGGTCTCACTGAATTAAAGAAACAGAGATCAGAGTTCAGGGAAACCAAGGTGAATAGCCTCTGTGGGGCAGAGTGTCAAAGAAAAGAAAACTGCCTGCAAAGAGACTTCCCAGCATCTGTAAAGGGATCCCACGGAACTTTTATATTTACCTGTGGCAGATAAAACTCTCCAGGACCTGGGGAAAACACACAGGGAAAGCAGTAAATAGAGCAGTATTTTGAGTTGACACTAGAAGTAGTTTGTGTTTCCCGCAGCCATAGCAGAGAGACCTCATAATACACAGGGCACCAGATACGGCCCTCAAAAGGGCAATACTTTAGTAGGGAGGCTAAATTATCCTCATGAGTAAAGGCTATTCTGGACTCAGTAGGACAAAGCTCATAAAGTAAGTCTCAAAATGATCTGATTCTCAGACACTGTAAGACATACTATAACATAATCCTATACTTTTTAAAGGGAAAAATCCAGCACTCAATAATATAAAATTCACAATGTCTGGAACCCATGTAAAAACAACCAGCCATGCAGACAAGCAAGAAAATGCCAGGAAAAAAAATCAATAGAATAGAGACACAAATGGCAGAAATAATAGAATTGGCAAAGATCTTAAAAGAACTGGCATAAAGTATGCAATTATATTCATAGATGTAAAAAGACATGAAAATAATATGTACAAAGTTAAAAGGTATAAAAATTCAAAAATATTTTAGAGATTAAAAACTGTAGTATCTGAAATTAAAAATACACTACATGGTTTTAAAAAACATTTGAGATTGAAAAAAGAAAATCAGTAAACTTGAAGACACCAATGACGACTATCCAAAATAAAGCACACAGAGAAAAAAAGACTGAAAACTTTTGCATAAAACTTCAACAGACAAATGGATAAGGAAGCTGTGGTACATATACACAATGGAATATTATTCAGCAATTAAAAATAATTCATTTGAATTAGTTCTAATGAGATGGATGAAACTGGAGCCCATTATACAGAGTGAAGTAAGCCAGAAAGAAAAACACCAGTACAGTATACTAACACATATATATGGAATTTAGAAAGATGGTAACGATAACCTTATAAGCAAAACAGAAAAAGAGACACAGATGTACAGAACAGACTTTTGGACTCTGTGGGAGAAGGCGAGGGTGGGATGTTTTGAAAGAACAGCATCGAAACATGTACATTATCAAGGGTGATACAGATCACCAGCCCAGGTTGGATGCATGAGACAAGTGCTCGGGGCTGGTGCACTGGGAAGACCTAGAGGGATCGGGTAGGGAGGGAGGTGAGAGGGGGGATCGGGATGGGGAACACATGTAAATCCATGGCTGCTCCATGTCAATGTATGGCAAAAACCACTACAATATTGTAAAGTAATTAGCCTCCAACTAATAAAAATAAATGGAAAAAAAAAAAACAACTTCAATGACCTATGAGATCTAAAATTTGACAGGCGCAAAAGACCACATACTTTGTGATCTCCTTTATGTGAAATTTCAAACGAAATGAGCCTATTATTTTAGAAAGCAGATCAGTGTTAGCTTGACCCTAAGGTAGGCAGAAAAAATGGATTGAAAATTTCTACTAGAGGACTCTTCTAAGATGATGAAAAATGTTCTCAGTCTTGATTGCTGTGGATTTCAACAAACTGTCCACTTAGAATGGGTGAATTTATTGGATATATTTTACCTGAATAAAATGTGTTTAAATTAGGGAAAAGGTTATGGTTTTCAAGCTATAGAATAGGTCTTGGATTACGGCAAAGATGAATAGCTTAGGAAACAGAAGTGTTTTTTGTTTTTTTTTTTTTTTAACAAAATCTCGGTACATTCTAAATTTGAAAAGACAACTACTCTCTTTAGCTTAAAAGTAACCTTTTAAGACATTGAAATAAATAGTTTCTTAATTTATTTGCTCTTTTATTTTATGAGTAAGTTGTTAGATCTTATTTACAATTTGATTCTAGAGTCAGTTAGTCAGTAATTCCTTTAATTTCCTTTTGGGAAGAGACTTAAATCCATCTGAGCTGTGCTTTTGTTACCAATTTCAGTATTAAATTCACAAAGAATCTCAACTCTCCTAATTCCTACCTATTTTATGTGCTAAAACGATCTTGGCTGATAAGGATAATAAGAGTCAGGAAAACCTGGCCAAGCTGTAGTTCTACAGAAAATTCAACAATAGTTTCCCATGCCCTCAGGATAAATCCCGAATTTCTCTTAAAGTGGCCCAGATAGGGAATGAAGAACTAACTTCCTGTTGCCTGCCAGCCTCATTTTTCCTCCGTCTCTTCTTTCTTCAGACTGTGCTCTGGTTTAGCCATACCAACACATCTCTCTCTATTTCTAGAGCTTCTTTTCCAAAATGTCAGCACCTTAATATATTGCTCATGCTTCTTAATGGTGACATTTCTTGATTCTCTGATTGAATTATGTGTTAACTATGTAGTCCCACCCTAACACCCTGTATTTGTCATTTAAATTAAATTTATTATGGTCAATTCTCATTTATTTGCTATAATTATACCCTGAATACTTAATTAGCAAATACTGAAACATTGGTCCTGGGGAAATAAATCCATAAATATCTATATCTATACATTTATGTTTCTGTATCTCACATAGATTATAATCTTAAATCCTAAAAACAACTCATCCTTGTATATCTATTTTCTTTATTTTACAAGAGAGAAAACAAGTTTCAGAAGTGTGAAGTGACTTGCTTAAAGACATCACCCTTAAATAAACAAATACACAGAAAAAAAAAAAATAAATAAAGACATCACCCTAACACGTACTAGGTTGGGATTCAAACCAGTCAACAGGTCCTAGAGCCAGAACTCCTTGCACATCACTGTACCCTGTTGTGTATATTCCCCAGCCATCTCTGTGAGAGAAAACTAAAAAGGCAGAATGTCTCTTTGTTCAGCTTCAGTTGGGAACACATGCATTATGCGACTTTAAGTTCTTGCACCTCTAAGCATATCTACCTATGACTGCTAAAGCATGGTGGGTGTTGACTTAGGGGTTCCAAATGCATTTTTGCAAGAAGATAAATTCATCAATATAGAATCTGAATAGTGAGAATCAACTGTCTTTATAATTATTTGTTAAATATCTGTCTTGCTTATGTGTAATTTTTATGGGGGGTGAACACCATCTCTTTCTTACCAATAGTGTTGCCTCATGTTAGATCTTCATTAATGACAGACTAACAGAATAGAAGAATGAGTGTAGTAGAAGTCCTTCTAGGCCTAGAGCAAGGATGTTCTGAAAATAGCTCCCCCTTAGTTGCAGTGGTGTCTCCTAGATGAATTTAATCTATGTATCTATTAAAGTGTCACCTCTAGCTTTCCTATTTAACTTTCTCTCCCTGCAGTGATCCTAGTTCACCCATACGTGCTGGATTCAAGTTAGGAACCTCATCCCTGCCAATCTTCTCTTCAGAGCTGATGCTTTATTCTGTCATATCTGATGTAGCCTTTCTCCATAATTCATGACCCCAGCTTCCTACTCGCATGAGTCAAAGTTCTTAGTGCCTGAAAATAGAAACTGATTCAGATTAATTTAAGCAGAAAAATAATTTGTTAGAGAGTTTCAGATCACAAAAGTAACGAGAAGTTTGGAGAAAGACCTTTGAGTAGTAACCAAAGAAGTCCATGCAAAGGTAAAATCCTTTCATGGGGAGTCTGCTGAGGATGCTGCTGTCAGTGGCCATCACTCTGCACCGTTAACCACACATCACTCTGCATGTTATTGGAGTTTTCAGTCCATCACAGTTGCTTCAAAGAATCTCTGTCTGGCCTTGCACCTTGATGTCTCTGCCTTGGCACTCACGTGCTCAAGATTTGTCTGCCAAGTAGGGATAGAAACCACTTTCTCCATTTGGCTCCTCTAGTGAAATGAAAGGTAACCCAAGGGCACTCAGATTAGGGCAGCAGAAACAACAGATGTCAAATACACAATCTAACTCTGAGACCCTTAGTGCCTGGCAATCTTGATGGTGAAATCTGAAGGAGAATTGTCTTATAGTTCTAGACTGTATCTGAGTCTGCATCAGGCTTCTTAAATAGCTCCCTACTTAAATCTTCTCTTTGTATCCAAGAGGGAGAAGCTTATAATCCTGATTTTAAAAATATAATCAGATTTTAGCTTTTTTGGTTAGTGAGGCAGGTACTTTTATCAGGAAACTAGTTCTAATTGAAGTAGATATAAAAGAGAGATCTATAGTTCCCTGAAAACATCGTGTTTTGCTACCTACAGAATTAAAATAAAGTGTGTGGTACAGAGAAACTCAAACATAGAGGAGAAGAAATAAATCATTACTTCCTCTGTCTCATGGAATTTCATGTTTTTCTGATAACATCAACACAATCTAACCATTCTTTTTTGATCTTTAACCCTTCTGTTTTTTGTGTCTTTGATGACTTTTGAAAATAAATATGGATAATGGCAAACAATTGATTTTTATACAGAGACTGTATTTAAACCTCAGAATTGAAATTCTTCCAGAAGCTATAATGTGTTTTAATTTTTAAACAAATGATCTTTGATAGCACCTCTCTTTAAGGCATACTGCTTGTTTTTCTCTATACAAGTTCCATACAGACAGAAGCAATCTAGTTTATTCGTCATATCTCCAGCACTCCATACAGTACCTAAAACAAAAACCAAGAATGCATATTTATTCAGCTCTATAATATTTCCAGCTTATAGTTTTGTTTTGGAAACACAGTAGTCAATAAATATTTGATGAATTTAGTTGGAAGGTTATAGGAAAGGAAGAGGAGTAGAACTACACATGCAATTAATCAACTGAGAAGAAAAACCTCATTTTGTTGTTTAGAAACATTTTTGTTTTGTATCACACTGAGCAGAAGAAAAGCATCATAGGTCCTTTGTAAGAGCAAATTTTCTCATCCTCCAATGAAAAATAACGGCGTGGAGTGAGGAATGGGCAGACACCATTAAGAATACTTTCTATGAAATGTAGCCGTGTTTCTCACGGTCATCTTGGGCAGATTGGCCATAGGCAGATCCTCCAGGACTCAGCCCCCCTGGACTTTGATTTGTGGGGTTGTGGCCCAGAAATCTTCATGCAGCTGGTCCTCAAACACTGTGAGATGTAAGACAGCTGGGAATGGGCCTGCCCAGGCTGGGATATGACTTGCAGCTGCAATCACTACCTACAAAGTACAGGGTTGTGCATCTTTGTTCCTTGAATTTTGAAATTCTAATTTAGTTACTCACTGTTTGTTTATTTATGGCATAAAATTTTTCAGTTCCCTTTACTTCCAAAGTTTGGAGAAGGTTTATATAAGAGAAGAACCTGTATCAAGATGCCCTACAATCTCTTTTTGGGGAGAAAATTCTCCCCAGTCAAGAATGGTTAACCCATCTGGCATCCCATTGAATGTCTGTCTTTCTTTTTTTTTTCCTGTACACTGTAGACCCTTGGCTACTGGGTACTGTTGGAACCTTGAATCGCTTGTGGGGGAGTTGAACAATTTTTATCTTAACCTTATATTACTGTACTGTTTTGCATAATACATATAATTTTTAGTGAAAGCGTTTCATAAAACTGAACACTCTACAGGTACTCCGCCTACATGGCCGTCTAATTTCACACCCCTGGTGGATTTCCCTACAGTGTTGCTAGGAGACCAAGACACTTCTTAACAAAGGACACAGAATGTATTAACCATATGGATATCTGCTGCCCCAAATACATTTGCTTATTGCAAATGTGGCTTCCTTGAAGTGTGGTGTTTATGACAATGCAGGGAACCATGGGGCAATTGCGCAGCTTGCTGACACAGGCATGCAGTACTCTTTTGAGCAATGTCACCAGCTTGCTCTTATTCTTATTTTATGACTACATAAAGGTGGAGAGGACCATGGGCTTTTATTTCTTTGTGGGACAAAGACTTGTATTTTGCTGCTGTTCCACTCCATTTTAGAACTACAGATAAGAGAAAAAGAATCAGAGCACAAGAGTCAAGGATTATTGTGAAAAAAATTTGTCTCAACATTTTCTGATGTTCACCCTTTTTTTTTTCATTTTAGTGCCCCCTTGTACATTTTGTCAGCCATGGTAGGCCAAGATTCTCTATTGACATAGTAGTTTAATTCTAAGGTGACAATCTAATTAACATAAATCTTATTAGTAATGTATAAGTTTGAAAAATAATAGAAGTTTTGGTGATATATCTTCTGTATCATCAAATGAAACTGTGGGTAAAGCCAATGAGTAGCAAGCAGCACAAAAATCTTTTTCTGGTCAGGTACAGACAGAAGCTGCCTTTAATTACCATATATCTGAAACAACTGAGGTTCTGGAAAGCCCAGGATAGGACAGTTTAGGCTCCAGAAGGTTTTGACCCAGAAAAAGTGGGTTGCTCCTAAAACCCTAAGCCCTCTGGACTCTAGTCCTCTGTTATTTATTCCTCCTAGTCTCTATTCCTTCTGGACACTCACTGTTTGAGCATATTTCTCTATATCAGCAGTCACTCTTCTAGAACTATTTCCAGCTGTTTAATTTCCATTGGACCTTTAAGATGTCAGGTTATTTGCCCCTTTCTCAAGGAAGCTTCCTGTGAACCCTTCCATCCTAGCTGAAACCTTTACCATAAAATGTGTAGGTATCTTGTATTTTTTAAAAAAATATACCACTGTGGGTGTGATTATTAGATGACTATCAGTCTTCTACCCCTCCTCACTCCATGAAGGCAGAGATTTTTCCCCTAACATAATCACAGAAGCTGCCATTTATAAATTTTCAGTGCATACTTGTTGATAAGTAACTGAGCCACATGATACCATTCTCTACAACACTCTTAACTCCCTGGTTCTCTTACCTTTTTTTGATCTGCCTTCTATAATTTCTATCTATTATTCTAAGTAACTTCCAGGATTTTAGTTTTATTTCTCTTGTCTTCCTCCCATACCCCTAAAGCCTCCTTTCAAAGCTCAGCTAATCCTGATGACTTCCAGATCCAGTGATTCTGTCTTGACTTCTCATTCAAGCTCCAGTCTTCCATTATGTGTTGTATTTAAGATTCGGTTGCTTGATGATTCAGCTGCCATTTCAAATTCCACTTGAGTGAAACACGATAATATTGACTGTTTCTTAATAGTCATAAATATTTAGTGCTGTGCAACTTTTGGAAAAGTATTTTATTTCTGTGAGTCTCCATTTCCTCACTTGGTGGTTTGATGGTTTATTCGCTAAATAGTGTCTGACTCTTTAGTGAGCCTGTGGACTGTGGCCCACCAGGTTCCTCTGTCCATGGGATCTCCTAGGCAAGAATGCTGGAGTGGGATTCCATTTCCTTCTCCAGAGGATCTTCCCAATCCAGGGATTGAACCCAGGTCTTCTGCATTGCAGGCAAATTCTTTGCCAACTGAGCCACCAGGGAAGGCCATTTCCTTACTTATAAAATTGAAATATTGATACTTGTCACACAGTGTTATTTTAAAGATTCAGAAAGTATAATGCACATACATATATGTGTATGTGTTTACATTCTGACATTCCTTATCAATAAATGCTTGAGACAGTTGGCAGTCAATAATAAGCATGTATTATTTTATATATTTATTAGAATAAGTCATCTCTCTAGCCTTTTAATTTTTCCCATTTTGCTTATCTTTAAAACAATAAATCCCCATTTTTCTTAATCACTTAAGTTCAATGTCTTATTTTTCTACTCCACAGTTCAAATCAAAAATCAAATCCTATTATGTCTTCCTTCAAATTCTTTCTCTAATGTGTTGGATTCAAAATATTGTTCTCATTTTTACTACTCTGACCCTGGCCCTCACACTTGGCCCTGGATCCTTTAGCTAGGTGTCTTATCAGTTGCTCTGCCCTCGTCTCTTATCCTGTGCCTGTTAACCAGTTTAATCCTCCGGGTTCATGTGGTTTTACCTGCAAGGTTCTCATGGAAAAGCCTACTGTCACTCCTGGCAGAATAATGTCCAGTTTTTCCTCCCACTTTCTGCTCTTCTTTCCTCTCTACCTAGCCTAAACTCTTCTTGGATTCCATGAAATCAAGATCCAGGTTGTCTGGACTCACTTCACACTTCATGATGGTTCGCAATCATCTCCTCTTTACCATGCTGTTCCTTCTGCCTTGAAGAGCTTCATAGTCTTTTCTGTCAGTCCCTTTCCTCAAAGCTCACATCCATCTAGGCATTGACTTAAATTTCTGTAGTTTTCTCTAGCTACAATTCCAAGATAATGTAATGACTGTGTGCGACTTTGACCCTGGTTGTTTCATGTAGCAGCTTGTTCTAAGTTCTTTGAATATGGTTGCCGTGTCTTCTGCCCCTCCCCCCCCTTTCCTGGGTCCTGAATAATTCTGGGTTTGTAAATAGAATTTTTAATTTGCACTGTTTACTATAAACATGCTGTAACACAAACAGTTTTGTATGGTTGAACCTGATCATTTGAAGTCCTGATCTCAGAAGACTTGCTAAAATAGCGAATAGATGCTTTCTCAGTTTCGAAATGATCTGTAAGAATTAGAAAAAGGATAGGTTACTGTCCTGCTTGTATCTCATTCCACATGCTCTAGAGGACATTCTCTATCTTTATTTTTTAAAGATTGTCCAAATTTATTTTCTAAGTGGACTAGTGAAGAAAATATTGGAGGTAATTAATAAACTTTAGATCCAGATTTGTTCCTCAAAGAGGAATTTTTATTGTGTATAACAAAATTACTAACATCTATACAAGGGCAGATCTAGGATCAAGTTCCAACCCTGCCATAACCTTGGATAACCTTGAGCAGCTTATTTAAATGTTTTTCTTTGGGTTCTTCATCTTTAAACTAGGTTGATAACATAAGTATCTACCACTCAGAGTCAGGGTAAGAATTATGCGAATTAATCTAAATAGACCTTAGATCATTGCTGATATGTAATAATTCACTGAATGTCAGTTGCTTTTATTACTCCAAATTTTAATAAAAGAAAAATCTCTGATATCCTGTAGATGTAACTGAATACCAATAAACATAATAGTAGCTCTCTGTTTATGTAATGGGGCAACATATCACCTTATTTATTCTTTCTCTTTTTTTTGGGTGAAATTCAAGGCTTATTCAAAACAAGTAAAAATAATAAGTAAACAAATGTCTTATTCTTGTAAATTAAATTACCATAATTTCATGTCATGTCTCTCTTTTCTCGTATGTAGGTATGAGTTCAAGCAGTATTAAACAAGACCTCTGTAACTTACTTCTTTTTAGAAATACCCTGCACTTTCTGGAATAGATCACTTCTCCTTCACATCTGTCCCTATCTCCTACAAAACCAAAGACATAGCTCAGAAAAAAAAAATATCAAAGCAAAGTCCAATTCTTTCTGTACTATAAAATAAAAATAAACTGAGACCATAACAATGAGAAATGGTATGGATCATGTGTGAATTAAGGATTTGTCTGGTTGAAAAAATTTCATGTGTGTGCTAAGTTGCTTCACTCCTGTCTGACTGTTTGTGACCCCGTGGACTGTAGCTCCCCAGGCTCCTCTGTCCATGGAATTCTCCAGGCAAGAAATACTAGAGTGGGTTGCCATGTCTTCCTCCAGGGAATCTTCCCGACGGGGGGATTGAACCCACATTTCTTACACCTCCTGTATGGGCAGGCAGGTTCTTTACCACTAGTGCCACCTGGGAAGCCCCCAATGGTACTTGAAAACATAGAAATTGCCCAATACTTATATGACAACAATGTATTTATATAGGGCTTATTTCTGAATGATTCAGTGTATTTATGGATTTAACAATTACTATGTGTAAGCCATTTTTTAAATACTTTATGAGGCTGACATCACTTCCATTGATTCATCTATCTATTAACAGCAAATATTTATGAAGGGATTACTGTAGGCTAAGCACTTAATATTCCAGAGCTTATCCAAATTAGGGCCATTCTCCTCTCTGGGTAAGGTTACTGTGATTTTCTTTTACTGTACTCTGTCAAAAATTATATAATCTTTAAGGCAGCAATGGTCAAAGAGTTTATGATTTTTTTCCAATTCAAATGGTGCCAATATGATTGCTATTTGCAACTTCATGTCTCTCTCCAGCTTAATGTGACATGCTTTAGGACTAGCCTGACTTCCAAAACTGGTTTCCCTACCTGGTAGTGGTGGAGAAGTTTGTGAGTCCAGCTGAGCAATTACTTCTGGGGACTGACCCTATCTCCCTTCATCCCAACTTCTTGGCACCATTTTCCTGGTAATCTTCATTCACAACATTCTTACCTCATCTGATTCTGTTTTCTCTATCCAAAACAATCGTAATTCTTCAATTAAGGGGTTTGAAGAAAAGGTTTGTGTAATAATTACATAGACTCTCTTATTTAGCTTTCACCCTATCTTTTGGAAGGGGCCCCCAAATCCAGATATCTTGTTGCGCCTTATTTGAGAAGAGTTGTTAACAGTCTTTTAATTCCATCTCTTCCTGAAACAAGGAGAAATTGTGAAATGATTGTGCCACAGGTTTCAAACCCCATAAATGATGCTTTCCAAAAGACCTTTCATAGGCATGTATTAGGTGAAAAAAATAAGACTCACCTGGAACTGGTAAATGTTGTAGATAAGGCAAATATGTGACTATGCTTTCAAGGAGTTTAGATTCTGAGAAAAATGGCTTTTGAACAAGTGCTCAAAAGGAAGATAAAAATAAAAAACATTTCTGACAGAGGGGACAGCATTAGAAAGAACCTGAAAGCAAGAGCATGATGATTTTAAGAAATTAAAAGAGGATCCCCATGGCTGTAATGTGGGGTGACAAAGGTGGCCCAGGACCTCTAGGCTTGTGCACTGTTCAAGATGTTTGGACCTCACCCTAAAGGCCAGTGTAGTCAGGAAGGACTTTCAGCCAGAGTGAGCTCTCAGAGTTGGGTCTTTCAAGATGAATTTAGCTGTGATGTAGAAGCATTGGAGGAGGAATAACAGATGTGAGGGAGCCAGCTATCATTCCAAGTTTCACTGAATTAATCTTTTGTGTGGTTGGGATTAAAAAAAAAAAAACTGTTCTTTAAACTTTCTTTAATTTCTTATCTCATGTCCTCTAACAATCCTTTCTAAAAGACTTCTTCTATTCTCTTGCCTAGTCTTATCATCCAAGGGCATATGGAAGAGCCCTATCTTTTAGAAAATCTAGATCTTACTGTTTATTTATGTTTTTGCTATTTTTTTTGTTTTGTTTTTGCTAGTTTGAATCATTGTAGCACTTCATTGGCATCTTCTTTTCAGCCACTTTTTATAGGTGGTTATTTATTAACTAATAAAGTGATTTCTTCTTTCTTACTCTTCTTCCTTGCCTTTTTAAATTAATTGGAGAAAGAGATATGTCTTGCCTAGCTGTGTATCAGTTTCAGAGCCTTGCATAAAACAGTATTAATAAATAAATAATTGTGAACTAAAAGGATATGTTGTTGTACACACACTCTTAATAAAGTAAGTTGCTTCTTCCGGTGGAAAAGTAGTATAACTTGGTGTTTGTGATGTTTTTTTCTTTTGTACTATTGTATTAGATATGACTTTGTCCACATAGATAAGCTCTTAAAGTTTACTTTTAGTGAGTCTGGGAGAACACTAGTACTAGAGCCTGGGATTTTGTCTCTACCCTGATTTCCTGTTCTTCAGACAGTGATTCATTGTTCTACAAGCTGGGCTGATTTTCTTTAATTTCCATTCTCTCTAAGTTTTAAGTATTCATCCTATACTGATGGTTCTCTGTGCTTCCTGAGAGGTTTCATATACATTGTGGAGGTCAGCTTTAGAGCATAAGTTCTTCTCCGTGCTACCCAACAGTGTCCACTAGTTTCTAATTTTTTGTACCCTCAAATTGGTAATTCAGGTGTGATTTTGTTGTTGTTCTGTAAGTGGATTTAGGCAGTTTTCAAGAGTGAGTGAAGTCAGAGAAACATTACAAGTAATATTAATTGAAATACTTAATTGTTATTTATAACATAAGTTGAAGGGCATAAATGATTTCTCTGGAATAAAATAAATAGCAATAAAAACACTCCTATGACATTC
Organism: Odocoileus virginianus; assembly: GCF_023699985.2. Taxonomy (NCBI): domain Eukaryota; kingdom Metazoa; phylum Chordata; class Mammalia; order Artiodactyla; family Cervidae; genus Odocoileus; species Odocoileus virginianus. Next base: position 39,374,513 of record NC_069694.1, on the reverse strand, counting down.
TTTAATAATCAAGGTAAATAAAATGTCTGGTCTGTAAATTGCTAGTAGAATATTGGCATTTAGACAATGAAGAAACAGTGATTCTGTAAGCTTAAAACATGTAATTTCTTTTCAGTTCCTTAAAGGACAGTTTGCCAATTTTTGTGGCTTCCAGAGAAAAACATCAGATCTGAAAAAGTTTTCTATCATTTAATTGTGCATGTGATGAATAGAAAAAAAAATTAATGTTTCTTATCCAGTTTACTGCAGAAAATTAAAAAAAACCAAATTCAGATAAATAAATGTATCTAATGTTATTAATACTAATCTATAGTATTATAGTTGGCTTATAATATATAAAGTATATTAACTATATATATTGTATTTAGTATATATAATATATATAGTATAGTTGGCTTATAAAAGTTGCCTTAAAGTTCAACATTCAATAAACTAAGATCATGGCATCTGGTCCCATCACTTCATGGCAAATAGATGGGAAACAGTGGAAACAGTAGCAGACTTTATTTTGGGGGGCTCCAAAATCACAGCAGATGGTGATTGCAGCCATGAAATTAAAAGATGCTTACTCCTTGGCAGGAAAGTTAAGACCAACCTTGAAAGCATATTGAAAAAGCAGAGACATTACTTTGCCAGCAAAAGTCCATCTAGTCAAGGCTATGGTTTTTCCAATAGTCATGTATGGATGTGATAGTTGGACTGTAAAGGAGCTGAGCACTGAAGAAATGATGCTTTTGAACTGTGGTGTTGGAGAAGACTCTTGAGTCCCTTGGACAGCAAGGAGATCCAACCAGTCTATCCTAAGAGATCAGTCCTGAGTGTTCATTGGAGGGACTGATGTTGAAGCTGAAACTCCAATACTTTGGTCACCTGATGCGAAGAGCTGACTCATTTGAAAAGACCCTGATGCTGGGAAAGATTGAAGGTGGGAGAGGAAGGGGATGACAGAGAATGAGATGGTTGGATGGCATCACGGACTCAATGGACATGAGTGAGTTTGGGTAAAGTCTGGGAGTTGGTGATGGACAGGGGGGCCTGGTGTGCTGCAGTTCATGGGGTCACAAAGAGTCAGATACAACTGAGCAACTGAACTGAACTGAACTAATCTGAATCTATAGTAATTTAGTCTATTTTCATAAATATAAATATTTATTTAGCACTAAGTAGGATAACTTTTTTTCAACCCATTGAGTACTCTAGCAGAAAACATTAGTTCTTTGGGGCTAAAACCTTCATTTGAGAAAGTATAGAGAAATAGAAACTTGGAAAATTAGTGTATCAGTTTGTTTTCATGGAACTCTAATGGTAGAAATTGAAGAGGAACTAAAGAGCCTCTTGATGAGGGTGAAGGAGAAGAGTGAAAGAGCCAGCTTAAAACTCACCATTCCAAAAACTAAGATCTTGGCATTCAGCCCCGTTACTTCATGGCAAATAGAGGGGTAAAAGGTGGAAGTAGTGACAGATTTCCTCTTCTTGGGCTCTAAAATCACTGCAGATGGTGACTGCAGCCATGAAATCAGAAGACATTTGCTTCTTGGCAGGAAAGCTATGACAAATCTAGATAGTGGGTTGAAAAGCAGAGGTATTACTCTGCTGACAAAGGTCCATATAATCAAGGCTATGGTCTACCCAGTGGACACATGTGGTTGTGAGAGCTGGGCTTTAAAGAAGGCAGAGTGCCAAAAAATTGATGCCTTCAAACTGGGGTGCTGGAGAAGACTTCTGAGATTCCCTTGGACTGCAAGGAGATCAAACCAGTCAATCTTAAGGGAAACCAACCCTGAATACTCATTGGAAGGACTGATGCTGAAGCTGAAACTCCTTTATTTTGGTCATCTGATGCAAAGAGCTGACTCATTGGAAAAGTCCCTGATGCTGGGAAAGATTGAGGGCAGAAGGAGAAGAAGGCATCAGAGGATGAGATGGCCGGATGCCATCACCAATATACAATGGACATGAACTTGGGCAAACTTCGGGAGATGGTGAGGGACAGAGAGGCCTGGCGAGCTGCAGTCCATGGGGTTGCAAAGAGCCGGACATGACTGGGCAACTGAACAGCAGCAACAATATTGTTTTTGGCAAAAGTAATCAAAGCATTTATGAGTTTTAAGTTATATCTGGATGTTAATGATGTTTGACTAAGTTCCTTACTCCACAAAAATGAGCAGGATCTTTTTGGATATTATAAGATTTAATAGATATGCAGTGAGATTTTCTACTCTCCAATTTTTTAGCCTTATAAAAATATGAAACTCAAGATAGTCTAGAGGATCTTGCTGTGATTTATGTCGGAGAGTGTTTCGCCTATGTTCTCCTCTAGGAGTTTCATAGTTTCTGGTCTTACATTTAGATCTTTAATCTATTTTAAGTTTATTTTTGAGTATGGTGTTAGAAAGTGTTCTAGTTTCATTCTTTTACAAGTGGTTGACCAGTTTTCCAAGCACCAGCAAGATCCTCTATGAACCACCTCCCAGAATATTGGAAATAAAAGCAAAAATAAACAAATGGGACCTAAGGAAACTTAAAAGCTTTTGCACAACAAAGGAAACTATAAGCAAGGTGAAAAACAGCCTTCAGAATGGGAGAAAATAATAGCAAATGAAGAAACAGACAAAGGATTAATCTCAAAAATATACAAGCAACTCCTGCAGCTCAATTCCAGAAAAATAAATGACCCAATTAAAAAATCGGCCAAAGATCTAAACAGACATTTCTCCAAAGAAGACATACAGATGGCTAACACACACATGAAAAGATGCTCAACATCCCTCATTATCAGAGAAATGCAAATCAAAACCACCATGAGGTACCATTACACGCCAGTCAGGATGGCTGCTATCCAAAAGTCTACAAGTAATGAATGCTGGAGAGGGTGTGGAGAAAAGGGAACCCTCTTACACTGTTGGTGGGAATGCAAACTAGTATAGCCACTATGGAGAATGGTGTGGATATTTCTTAAAAAGCTGGAAATAGAACTGCCATATGACCCAGCAATCCCACTCCTGGGCATACACACCGAGGAAACCAGATATGAAAGAGACACATGTACCCCAGTGTTCATCACAGCACTGTTTATAATAGCCAGGACATGGAAGCAACCTAGATGCCCATCAGCAGACTAATGGATAAGAAAGCTGTGGTACTATACACAATGGAATATTACTCGGCCATTAAAAGGAATTCATTTGAATCAGTTCTAATGAGGTAGATGAAACGAGTCCATTATACAGAGTGAAGTAAGCCAGAAAGAAAAACACCAGTGCAGTATACTAATGCATATTTATGGAATTTAGAAAGATGGTAACCCTATATACAAAACAGAAATAGAGACACAGATGTATAGAACAGACTTTTGGACTCTGTGGGAGAAGGCGAGGGTGGGATGATCTGAGAGAACAGCTTCGAAACATGTATATTATCAAGTGTGAAACAGATCACCAGTCCAGGTTGGATGCATGAGACAAGCGCTCGGGGCTAGTGCACTGGGAAGACCCAGAGGTATGGGATAGGGAGGGAGGTGGGAGGGGGGATCAGGATGGGGAACACATGTAAATCCATGGCTGATTCATGTCAATGTATGGCAAAAACCACTACAATATTGTAAAGTAATTAGCCTCCAACTAATAAAAATAATTGGGAAAAATAAAATAAAATAAAATAAAATAAAAAACATTTAAAAAAAAAAAAAATCACATTCTATGGAAAAAAAAAAAAAGGATAGTCTAGCAATACATTATTTTTTTTCTTATACTAAGTGTAAGCCAGAAGTGTTGAAAGGAGATTTTTCTCCTAAGGTTTGAGCATTCCATGATTTCATAAATGATTCTTTAATTATTGTGCTCAGAAATTATTTTCATATTATGTAATGGAAGTCCAGTTGCAATGGCCCAGTATAAGACATATCCAAGTCCTGTTTTGTTCTCAGGCATTAGATGTTTGACCAAGAATTTGGGAGCAATTAAACAACATTATTGGTAAAGATAATTGAACTACACTAGAATTAGGATTTTCTTTTGACCAACAGGCACCAGTAAGACAGTGAAGAGGAAATGCACAAAGTTGGAAAAATATAGACAAGCTAATAGGACAATGAACAAATGTTTGACTAGGACCTTCATCAAAAGAATAACCAAATGGCTAGCAAACAAGTAAAATGATATTAATTTTATTAGTCATCAGGAAAATACAAATTAATTCATTATAATACTGCAACATCTTGATCAGAAAGGCTAAAATGGAATTGGTCAATTTCTTGTAGGTTGTACATTTTATTGGTATGTAATTGCTTGTACTGGTCTCTGATGATCCTTTGTGATTGTAACTTTTTTCTGATTTTATTGATTTGATGCATCTGGCTAAAATTTTATCAATTTTATTTATCTTTTCAAAGAACCAGCTTTGGTTTCATTGATCTTTTCTTTCTTTCTTTCTTTTTTTTTTTTAGTCTCTATTTCATTTATTTCTGCTCTGATCTTTGTGATTTCTTTCCTTCTACTAATTTTGGCTTTTGCTCTTCTTTCTCTAGTTGCTTCCCACGTTAGATTCGGTTTTTTATTTGAGATTGTACTTGTTTCTTGTGGTAAGGTTGTATTGCTATAAACTTCCCTGTTAGAATGGCTTTTGCTGCATTCCATAGGTTTTGGATCATTGTGTTCACATTTTCATTTGTCTCCAGAAATTTTTTGGAGTACATGAGAGTCCCACATGTTGGCAAGAATACTGTGCAAACATATACTGCTGGTGAGAAGGCAAACATTGGTACAGCTGCTTTGGAAAACTTATTGGCAGTATTCACTGAAGTTAAGTATACACATGCCTATCCCCCAGCAATTCCAGTTCTGTGTACATATATCCAATAGAAATACACCCATATGTTCATCCAAAGACATTTATATGAATGCTTGCTAGAAGTAATTTTTTTCTTTTTGGTTGTGCCACATGGCTTACAGTATCTCAGTTCCCCAGCCAGGGATTGAGCCTGAGCTGTGGCCCTAAAAGCATGGAATCCTAACCACTAGGCTACCTGGGAACTCCCAAAACCCTTATTCTTAGTAGCCCTACTGGAAGCAAACCAATATCCATTCAGAGTAGAGTGGGTAAATATTGGTATGCTCATACAATGGAGTATTATGCAATAATAAGACTAAATGAATTGAAACAATATTCTGTAAATGGATGAGTCTTATAGGTATAATTTGAGTGGAAAAGGTCAGTTGCAAAAGAGCACATATTTATTATTCTATTTATATAAGGTTCAGAAATAGGCAAAGCCAATCTTTGGTGTTAGTTACACCTATGACAGATTTCTGCATGAAAGTGGGAGAGAGAGAGTGTTCCAGAAAGCTGGTATTAACTGAGTGATTTCAGTTTACATAAAACTGTCAAGCTCTTCACTTAAGATTTATGCATATTTCATTTGTATGTTGTGCTTCAATACAAATTTTACACATAACATTGATGATAATGATCAATTTGGCAAGTGATATCTGCCAGTGATATTGCAATAATTAGCATATGATCCATCTCCAGAGTTTTGTTGGCAACCTCAGTACCAGTGTGTGGACAAAGAAAGAATTGAGAGTCATACACATGCCAACCCTTTTAATTTAATTTATTTATTTTTTTTTGCCAAACCTTTTTAAATTGCCATTAGAAAAGAATTTATTGGGTGAATCAAAGCTAATAAAAATATGCTGATGCTAATTCTATGCAGATTTTGCAGCTATGCGAAGTAAAAAGAGTTAAAAATATTTTAGTGGGAGAGAAATTGTGTCCTCTTGGTTAGAGTTAAGACTAATATGAACAGTGTGAAATTTGAAAATTTGAAAAATTATTATTGGCAAAGACTCTGATAGTTAATAATCAAAATATTTTGGCAAACTTTAAATATTCAGAAAAACACTGAAAAATTTTTGTGACAAAAGGATTTTGTGGATGCTTTATTCAATAAAAATATATATAGTAAAAAATATATATATAACTATTTTAATTTAAAATTATATATTCATTTTGTACTGACCAAAGTATACTATCTCTGGAGACTATGATATGTAGCTGTCACTTTTATGTAATTATCTTATATTTTATTGTGATTTTCTACACATCAAATGATTTCTATCCTATTCAACTTAATACAAACTTCTAAAATTCCTACATACAGTATTATGTTCTCCATATATAATTCTGTCTTAAAATCATTTTGTTTCTTCCACTAAAAATAATACCATGTTAAGTGTTGTCTCAGAGTAAATTGTTTGAAATTTCCTTCAACGAATTATTCTAAGGCATCAAACACCAGATATTTTATCTGGATCTGAAGCCCCAAACCAGTAAATCAGAGTATCTTCAGCATTTTTGTTCATTACTATAGCCCTAAATAGAGGCCCAGAGCATGCTATAGCCCCTTCATAAGTAATTTTTGAATGGAGTGTTACCTAACTTCCTAATTTGATTTCTGCCTCCTTTCTTCCAGGAAGCCTATTTTTACTGTACTCTTTTTTTGGTGCTGATGACTGCTTCCCATATGCTCCCTCAGTCTTTACCTTCCTTCTCACTGTTCTGAAATCCATGGATTTACCATTGATACTCCCTCCTCTCACCCTAAAAAAATCTGAAAACTTCAAGAAAGTTGTGGAACCTCCTGTCTTGAATTAGTCCACCTCTCTGGCATGAGACAAGCTATCATTTTAAAATATAAAATTAGAATTAAGTGTATGTCATCTATTTCAAATTCCATCATCCAGAGTCCCCCAAAGTACTTGCATCAGTGGGAAATCTATTTCATGAGTTGGTTCATTCCATGGTGGGCTAGCACTCATTTCTGACTCTCTTCAGCTGAAGTTGTAAAAACAATATTTTACACAAGAATCTTTTAGGTATCTTATGGAACCTATATTCTCTCACGAAAGCTACATCTTCAATTTCTTTAATCATTCATTTTATGACATGGTTTCAAACAGTCTCTTGTTTTGCATCTTCCAACCCACATCTTGGTCAGTGTCTATCTTAAAATAGCATGTTCCAAATCAAATATAATACCCATGAGTGGTCTCTCCTGTACAGAATATAGTGGTTGAGTCTGTTCCCTGACATTAATTCTAAACTCTTTTTAGTGCCATTAGATCCACAATCTGCTTTAGTGACTTTGACCATGACGGTTCTCTTTTTTCTGTTAAGATTCCGCCTTTAAACCAATTCCTTCATTTCTCCTCCAACAGAGAAACATCTTTTTGTTCTGTGGAATCATTTTAAAAAGCCTCTCCTTCCCTCACACTCCTCTCTTCCTCTGTTCTTTAGTAACTGTGAAGGTAACTCCCCTTACATCCTGGAGTTCTTCTTCTACCACAGCTTTTATCTCAACGTGCCTATAGATCAGGTCTAACTGTGTGTTCAAGCATTAACAACACTTCAAAAGGACAAAATAAAGCATCTATCACTGTCACCCAAAGACAGTCTCTCAGTGAGCATCAGTACCACAATCAGCACTCTTGTGGATGCAAACATGCAAATGATGATTTCTGCATCATCTTATGGAGAGTTTTGATCTTTTTTCCACTTACCTATGCTATGTGGGAGCTAGAACCTGTGACTGGGTGGGCCAATCCTTCAGAATTAAACAGTTGCTTTGTGAGGAAAACTGAAGTCAATACTGGTTAAAAAAAAAATTAGTTGGAGCAGCATAGAGTATTAGAAGGGATATTGTCTAGCACAACACTCTAATCGTAGTAGAAATTCATCTTAACATAGCCGTAACTTCCATTTGCTCATTGAAGAAGAGCAATGTCAGGAAGCTCACTGTTCTTCGTTGTTGTTTAGTCGCTAAGTCGCGTCCAACTCCTTTGTGACCCCGTGGACTGTAGCCCTCCAGGCTCCTCTGTCCAGGCAAGAATACTGAAGTGGGTTGCTGTTCCGCCCAGCAGGGCATCTCCTGACCCAGGAATCGAACCTGCATCTCGTACATTGAAGGCAGATTCTTTACGGCTGAACCACCAGGGAAGCCCCTACTACTTCTTAGGGCAACTTATTTAATTTTCATACACTGAATGTAAGAACCTGCTTCAACGTAAGATAAATTTCTTTTCTTTTGTTGTTGTTGTTCAATCATTAAGTTGTGTCCAACCCTGCAACCCACAGATGGCATCATGCCAGGCTTCTCTGTCCCTCACCAACTCCTGGAGCTTGCTCAGACTCATGTCCATTGATTCAGTGAGCCATCCGACCATCTCGTCCTCTGTCGTCCCCTTCTCCTCCTGCCTTCAATCTTTCCCAGCATCACGGTCTTTTCCAATGAATCAGCTCTTCACTTCAGGTGGCCAAGCTACTGGAGTTTCAGCATCAGTCCTTCCAGTGAATAGTCAGGATTGCTTTCCTTTAGGATTGACTGGTTTGATCTCCTTGCACTTTCTTTAGCTTTTTTTTTTTTTTGGTTTTTCTTTAGCTTTCTATTAAACTCTTCTAGTTATGGGTTCTGGTTCAAAAATTAATAGAATTCTTTCACAGGACAGTCCTAAAAACACTTTAAAATTATTTGTTATACTTACCATGTCTTTGTTCTTGAAAAGGCTGTTTACTAGTGGAGTATAAAAATCTTAATAATATCAGCCAATATTAAGCACTTTGTGGCAGCTGCGATGGTGCACCAGCGCAGCCGAGAGGAGCTCCCCCGTGTCCGAGGTAAGGAGCAGCAGCTACGCTTTGCTGGAGCAGCCATGAAGAGAGACCCCACGTCAAGCTAAGTGAAACCGAGGTAAGACAGTAGGCACTGAGAGAGGGATCAGAGGGGCAGACAGAATGAAGCTACAATCCCAGACAACTAGCGAATCAGATTACAGGGACCACAGCCTTGTCTAACTCAGTGAAACTAAGCCATGCCGTGTGGGGCCACCCAAGACGGACGGGTCATGGTGGAGAGGTCTGACAGAATGTGGTCCACTGGAGAAGGGAATGGCAAACCACTTCAGTATTCTTGCCTTGAGAACCCCATGAACAGTATGAGAAGGCAAAAAGATAGGATACTGAAAGAGGAACACCCCAGGTCGGTGTGCCCAATATGCTACTGGAGATCAGTGGAGAAATAACTCCAGAAAGAATGAAGGGATGGGACCAAAGCAAAAGCAACACCAAGTTGTAAGTGGGACTGATGATGGAAGCAAGGATTCATGCTGTAAAGAGCAATATTGTATAGGAACCTGGAATGTTAGGTCCATAAATCAAGGCAAATTAGAAGTGGTAAAACAGGAGATGACAAGAGTGAATATCGACATTCTAGGAATCAGCGAACTAAGATGGACTGGAATGGGTGAATTTAACTCAGATGACCATTATATCTACTGCTGTGGGCAGGAATCCTTTAGAAGAAATGAAGTAGCCATCATAGTCAACAAGAGAGTCCAAAATGCAGTACTTGGATGCAATCTCAAAAATGGCAGAATGATCTCTGTTCATTTCCAAGGCAAACCATTCAATATCACGGTAATCCAAGTCTATGCCCCAACCAGTAACACTGAAGAAGCTGAAGTTGAACAGTTTTATGAAGACTTACAAGACCTTCTAGAACTAACACCAAAAAAGATGTCCTTTTCATTATAGGGGACTGGAATGCAAAAGTACGAAGTCAAGAAACACCTGGAGTAACAGGCAAATTTGGCCTTGGAGTACAGAATGAAGCATTTCAAAGGCTAATAGGGTTTTGCCAAGAGAACACACTGGTCATAGCAAACACCCTCTTCCAACAACACAAGAGAAGACTCTACACATGGACATCACCAGATGGTCGACACCGAAATCAGACTGATTATGTTCTTTGTAGCCAAAGATGGAGAAGCTCTATACAGTCAGCAAAAACAAGACTGGGAGCTGACTGTGGCTTGGATCATGAACTCCTTATTGCCAAATTCAGACTTAAGTTGAAAAAAGTAGGGAAAACCACTAACCACTCAGGTATGACCTAAATCAAATCCCTTATTACTATATAGTGGAAGTAAGAAATAGATTTAAGGGACTAGATCTGATAGACAGAGTGTCTGATGAACTATGGATGGAGGTTCGTGACTTTGTACAGGAGACTAGAATCAAGACTATCCTCAAGAAAAAGAAATGCAGAAAAACAAAATGGCTGTCTGAGGAGGCCTTACAAATAGCTGTGAAAAGAAGGGAAGTGAAAGCAAAGGAGAAAAGGAAAGATATACCCATTTGAATGCAGAGTTCCAAAGAATAGCAAGGAGAGATAAGAAAGCCTTCCTCAGCGATCAATGCAAAGAATAGAGGAAAACATCAGAATGGGAAAGACTAGAGATCTCTTCAAGAAAATTAGAGATACCAAGGGAACATTCATGCAAAGATGGGCTCAATAAATGACAGAAATGATAGGGACCTAAGAGAAGTAGAAGATATTAAGAAGAGGTGGCAAGAATACACAGAACTGTACAAAAAAAATCTTCAAGACACAGATAATCACAATGGTGTGATCACTCACCTAGAGCCAGACATCTTGGAATGTGAAGTCAAGTGGGCCTTAGGAAGCATCACTACGAACAAAGCCAGTGGAGGTGATGGAATTTCAGTTGAGCTATTTCAAATCCTGAAAGACAATGCTGTGAAAGTGCTGCACTCAATATGCCAGCAAATTTGGAAAACTCAGCAGTGGCCACAGGACTGGAAAAGGTCAGTTTTCATTCCAGTCCCAAGGAAAGGCAATGCCAAAGAATGCTCAAACTACTGCACAATTCCACTCATCTCACACGCTAGTGAAGTACTGATCAAAATTCTCCAAGCCAGGCTTCAGCAATACATGCACCGTGAACTTCCAGATGTTCAAGCTGGTTTTAGAAAGGGCAGAGGAACCAGAGGTCAAATTGTCAACATCCTATGGATCATCAAAAGAGAAAGGGAGTTCCAGAAAAACATCTATTTCTGCTTTATAGACTATGCCAAAGCCTTTGACTGTGTGGGTCACAATAAACTGTGGAAAATGCTGAGAGAGATGGGAATACCAGACCACCTGAGCTGCCTCTTGAGAAACCTGTATGTAGGTCAGGAAGCAAATGTTAGAATTGGACATGGAACAACAGACTGGTTCCAAATAAGAAAAGGAGTGCTTCAAGGCTGTATATTGTCACCCTGCTTATTTAACTTATATGCAGAGTACATCATGAGAAATGCTGGGCTGGAGGAAGCACAAGCTGGAATCAAGATTACTGGGAGAGCTATCAATAACCTCAGATATGCAGATGACACCACCCTTATGGCAGAAAGAGAAGAAGAACTAAAGAGCCTATTGATGAAAGTGAAAGAGGAGAGTGAAAAAGTTGGCTTAAAGCTCAACATTCAGAAAACTAAGATCATGGCATTTGGTCCCATCACTTCATGGCAAATAGATGGGGAAACAGTGGAAACAGTGGCTGACTTTGTTTGGGGGGCTCGAAAATCACTACAGATGGTGATTGCAGCCATGAATTAAAAGACACTTACTCCTTGGAAGGAAAGTTATGACCAACCTAGACAGCATATTAACAAGCAGAGCCATTACTTTGCCAATAAAGGTCTGTTTAATCAAGGCTATGGTTTTTCCAGTGGTCATGTATGGATGTGAGAATTAGACTATAAAGATAGCTGAGTGCAGAAGAATTGATGCTTTTAACTGTGGTGTTGGAGAAGACTCTTGAAAGTCCCTTGGAATGCAAGGAGATCCAACCAGTCCATCCTAAAGGAGATCAGTCCTGCAGGTTCATTGGAGGGGCTGATGTTGAAGCTGAAACTCCAATACTTTTGGCCACCTCATGTGAAGAGCTGACTCATTTGAAAAGACCCTGATGCTGGGAAAGATTGAGGGCAGGCGGAGGAGGGGACGACAGAGGATGAGATGGTTGGATGGCATCACTGACTCAATGGACATGGGTTTGAGTGGACTCCAAGAGTTGGTGATGGACAGGGAGGCCTGGCGTGCTGTGGTTCATGGGATCGCAAAGAATCGGACACGACTGAGTGACTGAACTGAATTGAAGCACTTTGTAAATTACAATACATGTTTTTTTCCTTTTGGATATCACAGAATACTTAATAGTTGGGAGGGGATCATAATTTTGTAGGAGAGGACTCAAGTAACAGTTATAGAAGCTAAAGAGCTTGTTCTGAGTCACAGATTAGTCAGTGATAGAGCCTGGTTTTAAGCTCAGTTGTCTCCTCTAACAAAGCCCAAAACCTGAAATGCTTCACTCTGCTGTCCACCATATGACATAGTTTCCAGATTTCTCACCATTGCATTTGAACTCCTTTAAATGCCTTTGATTTGAAAATCTGCCTCTTTATATATGGTATTTAGAACTAGATGTGATCCTCAAGATATGGTGTAACCTGCACAAAGTAGAATATAACTTCCTTCCCCTAAACTAGACTTGCTACTTGAAGTACTATCATTTAAGTTTACTGTAACTTTTCTGTACTCATGGTGGAAATACACTCTTGATTAAATACAATTTGTGCCTATCTTCTAAATTAAAACTTCTTTCTTTTTTTTGAAAAAACAAGTTATTGCTCTGACATTAATGCTCCTTATTCAAGTAATTTCACAATTGATTTTTTTTAAAGTTTTGATAAAATACATAAGGCATAAACTTTACTATCTTAACCATTTTGAAGTGTATAGTGTAGCAGTATTATGTATATTCATGTTGTTCAGCAATCAATCTCCAAAACTTTTTGATCTTGCAAAACTGAAATTCTATACTTGTTAAACAACAAATCTCCCATCCCTCCGCCCTCCAGCCCCCGGCAAAACCATTCTACTTTCTATCTCTATGACAATTGGAGCTATCTCATATAAGTGGAATCATAAAGCATCTTTGTATGTGACGAAGTGATTTCATTTAGTGCATGATCTCAAGCTTCATCCACATGATAGCATATATCAGAATTTCCTTCCTTCTTAAGACTTAATAACATTCCATTTTATGTATATACTCTGTATTTTGCTTATCTATTCATCCATTGATGGACACTTGGATTGCTTCTATTTTTTGGCTGTTGTGAATAATATTTATACGAACATGGGTACATAAATATCTGAGATTCTGCTTTAATTACTTTGGATATAGGCCCAGCATATTTTTATATATGTGTATGAAGATCCCCTGGAGGAGGAAATGGTAAGCCACTCCAGTGTTCTTGCCTGGAAAATCCCATGGACAGAGGAGCCTGTTCAACTCTGCAAAAGAGTTAGACACAACTTAGCAGCTAAACAATATATATGTTTACTTAATATATATATATATTTTACTTACAATCTGTTTATGTTAGTAACTTGTTGTCAGAGAAGCTATGTGGTAGCATGTTATAGTCATATATCAAAAGACAGTCTCAGGAAAGCTTGAATTCACTTAAATCTGAGTTAGGCACTGATGATTCCTGAGGAGAACATGACCTCAGGTTATTCAATCAAGGCCTCGTTATTTTTATCAAATCTGCCAAGAAAAATCAATTACTTCCTTCAAAAACAAATTAAACAACAAATCTTTCCCAAGGAAGTTACACACATTTGTTTATGTAAGTTGAGGTTGTTTTTGTGTTCTAAAATACTCACTTTCTCAGGAATGCATTGTTAGAAATGAATCTGAAGAATAAGATTTTAATATGTTTTAACAGATAGAAATTTAACATATAACTAATAATTAGTTCAGCTTTTGTAGCTAGAGGTGGGAGCCCCAACAGGACTATGTTTATTTTGCTCTCGAATTTATCATATCAAACCAGAAAATATTGACTCACTTGAACTGTGGGCATTTAATCCACTGTAGGATTTTATAGGTATACACAGATAAAGCTTTTTTCAGTAGCAATTGTTTTTTCATCTTAGCTTTACTGATGTAACTATATGCATATTCTTACTCTGGAACAATGCAATATGCCCTTACATTTTATCTGTAAGTTCATTTCATGTCTTTGGTTAAAATCCCATACATAAAAGGAATTGACCCATGACTGAGAATTGTATTGAATAAAAAGAGAAAGAAAGAAAGAAAACACAGCTAATTATATTACACACACACACTTATACACTATCATATATACATGTAAGTGTATTATAAATATGTTGTATATAAACCATCATGTATAATTAATGAAAAATGTAAAATGAAAAAAACATTTGACTGAAAGTTTGCAAATTGCGGTACCTGAGTGAAACACTGAGGGGTAGAAACCTCCAGTCTTATTAATTTGCCTAAAGGCATTCTTCATAGCATTTTAGAAATTCCATGATGTATTTGGGTGCTCCTTGTGGCCATGTAATAAGGAAAATAACCTTTCTCCAAAGCCTGGACCTTTCCCTTGACATATCTATAAGTACCAAACAGAAGATTATGATGTTAAAGAGCAGAACAATTTGTGTACTCTGGGTGTGCTATATTAAGAGATATGAACAAATCTGGAGCAAAACTATTCATGAAATAATGAAAAGATGTGTATAAATCCATCTTCACATTACTGACATACATGTGTAGTTCTGTTCCAGTCATAATGTAGATTCACTGTGTGCTGGTTAAGAGCGAAAGCTTTGTGCATGGGTAGAAATCTTTGCTTATGGTCAGATTACTTAACTTCTAAGCCCTTGTTTCTCATTTATAAAATTGGTGAAATATTTTATACTTGTAAAACACTTAAAATTTGATTGCACATAGTAAAAATTCACAAATGGTAGTGGATATTGTTTGAAATAAACTGTGATGTTACATGAGTTAATGAATGCATATAATATGACGGACACACAGATGATGTTTTTGCTGTCTTTATATCCCTTATATCAGACTTTTTCAGTGTGGAGTGAGGCAGCACCTTCAACTGCTGCCAACATTCTGTAGCCATGGACTTTGTTTGAAAATGGAGATTCTTATACTCTGAGGTCATCCTGAAGATGGTGTTTTGCTGTTTCAGAATGTTCACAAATATACATTATCATATTTGACCTTCAAATATATCCTTCTAGGAAAATGGAAAAGTTTAAAGTATATATCAGTTCAAAAAATATTTATAGAGTATCTACTAAGTGGAGGCATCTCAAGATATAATGCTTCCTTTTATGGGATTTGAGATCAAGATGGGGATATAACTATTAATATATGAATATTATGCAATATTATTGAAACTTCAGACTTTGTGTGGGACATGAATTAAGACAGCAGCTACATAACTGTATTCTTGAAGGTACATAAAGACTTATTCTTTGGTGTTAAGTCCTAACTTTTGCTGCTATCAAGCAATTAATTTCTACAGAAGTACTAAAATAGAAAGCTCTGTGGTTCTGACTTCCAGGGAATTCTAAGTCTCAGAATTCCTTATGATCACTGTTTAATTTCTGTCCTTTTTTTGAAACAGTGGATCGGGTGGAGAGGGAGGTGGGAGGGGGGATCGGGATGGGGAATACATGTAAATCCATGGCTGATTCATGTCAATGTATGGCAAAAACCACTACAATATTGTAAAGTAATTAGCCTCCAACTAATAAAAATAAATGGACCCACAAAAAACAGTGGATGTTTGGGAGGAGGGGATCGTGCTAGCTTTCTACAATGAGTGCAGACTCAATACTTCCATTGCATTTCCAGAGCTGGATGTTGCTCCTACCCAACCAGCTTGCTCTATATCTTAAGGTTCATCAGGAAAGTCTTTGTTAACCACCAGATGGTATGTTGACCAAAGGAAATGAGGCTTTAGCTACTGGAAATCTATTGTGCCAAGTACAACATTCCTAAAAGAATATGGAAGGAGAGATTATTGTTTATGGTCCACCCATTCACCCAGAAGTGTTGCTGAGTCCTGGGATTCCAGTAGTCTAAGGATGGTGAAGTGACAGAGGTGCAGGATACCACTTGAAAATATTTTTCCCGAGTTAATTAGGCAATAAAGATTTTCCAGGAAACTCTGCTTCCTTGGATTGAGAAGATCCTTAATATTGCTGATATAAGATACTGCAAAAATGTGTGCTTGGAGCTGTTTTTTCAAATATCTCTCAACCATCTCACCACTCTTCCTACGTCAACCCTGATCCTAGACATCATCATCTCTCCTCAACTACTTGCAGTAGTCTTCTGCCCACTCCTGTTCAGTCATTTCTACACACAGAAAACAGATGAATTATTTTTAAATGCAAGTCAAATTGTTATACTTTCCTGCCAAACACCTTCTAGTGGCTCTTCTTCTCACTTTAAGTGAAAGCCAAATCCTTACAGTGGCCCATAACTTCTGACAGTATTTTTCCATCTCATTTCCCCTCTGCCCACAGTCCTACAACCCTGCCTTCTTTGCTGGGCTCTGAACATGTGGCCTACTCCCATCCAGTACCTCCAGTATCCTGCCCTTTCTGTGGGAACACTCTCTCCCCAGATATCCACATAGCTCTGCTCTGCGGCTCACCACCTAGGCCTTTGTTCAAACTGTACTTCCTCAGCGAGGCTGTCTTTGACCACTATATAAAATTATAGCACTTCACAATTCTAGCAACCCATTGCACTTTGGTGATTTATTTTCTCTACTATTACCAATAGACATTATTATTTAGTTTACTAATTTATGTATGTGTCTACTGCTTCCAGAATCTAAGTTACATATGAAGATGAGAATTTTTGTCTTTTATATCAGTTAATTTTGGAACCTGGCCTATTTTGTTGTTCAGTCACCTATAGATACACCCAATAAATATTTATTGAATAAATAGAGTAAATGAATTGTGCTGGCGATTTAAGTTTTTCTGTCCTCCATAGATTTAAGAATGGCTTACCAATGACCTTGATCTTATTAAAATATTTGAGCTGCCTTCTCCCCTCTAGCCACTGAGCTCTGAATAAAGCCATAGCTTAATGGCTCAGTGTGGCATGGGAATTTAGTTCTAACTCTGTTCCCTGTGTTACTACATTTTCCCTAACATTAAGACTGGCCACCTTGTGTTGGCTATAGGGAATATTCTTATGAGAGGCTCTGGCACAAGGATGTGAAGCAGATGGATATACACATTCTGAGTGAACATAAGCTGCTTTCTTGGAAACCCTTGTAGAATCTGATGGGGCCTGGCAAGAAAAAAAAAAACAAACTGTAATTCTTTATTGCTTCTTAACTGGCTTTCCATCATGGACATTTGCAAACACCATGACTACAAAACAAATACAGAACAAAGAAAGTATACATAGGTGTGTGTGTGTGTGTGTGTGTGCTCAGCCTCTGTCTGCTACCCCATGGACCGCAGCCCTTCAGACTCCTCTGCCCATGGGATTTTCAAGGCAAGAATACTGGAGTGGGTTGCCATTTTCTCCTCCAGAGGCTCTTCCCAACCCAGTGATCGAACTCTGTCTCCTGCATTGCAGGCAGATGTTTTACCACTGAGCCACTGGAAAAGCCCCACTCATAGGTAGATGACGCCAACAATTTGCGTTGCTTGAAGGTAGATGAAAATAAATGAATTTTTCATTTCCTTCCAAGCATTTGGTAGGCCTTTTAAGTGTGCCAAATTCATAGAGATAATTGATTAGTTGATTTATTTTTGTGTATATAATAGGTAAACTGATTCACCATACAAATTCAGTAAAGAAAGGAAATTAAAGAATTTTAGTTCTGATTTAAGGTATATGTAACACATGCTAAGTGGTGTGATGAAAAGGAAGGTATGATATGGCTTCATAATAAATGATTGCAAACTGCTTGTCAAAGGTTGAGTCTCATCTAAGTGATGACAAAAATAACCCTTCTACAATTATGTCAGACTTTCATTTTCCCTATGAAACATTGCTGTAGTTACACTCAGTCTGAGAAGAAAAAGAAATTTCCCTCAGGTAAGAAAGAATGAAAGCAGTGTAATAATTTTATATTTCAATTAATACAGGATTGTATTAAGCTAGGATAAAGTCTTTACTTTGTGAATGACAATCACTTGTCAAAAATTATATTTATATCCTTTTATAAAAAATTTTTCTACTCATCACTTTTATTTCTTACCCTCCACTTATGACTGACTCCAGTATAACTTCTGATATTAGTGACATTGCTCCCTTTAAACCAAAATTAGGCCAGTAAAAAAAGTCCATGGTCATTCATTAGTGGTCTGCCTAGTGATAGGCACTATGCTGGGAACTTTGCACATTTAATCACCAACAGTCTTACCTCGTAGATATTTCTATCCCCATTTCATCAATGCAAAACTTAAGATATGTAAATGACAAATCTGAGAAAGACATAGTAAAGCTGAGAATTAAATCAAAACTCTATGATTCCAAAGCCTGTATTTTTCCCCTCTATACCATAGTCATTTCCTCAAACTATTCTATGTAGTTTTTGGTTGAAAGTGATCCCACATATATATAGTAACACTTTGATACATGTGAGGAGAGGATGGGAGACAATAATATAAACTGAGTAGTCTGTCTAAGCCTGTGTTCAATGCTTTCATTATATTATTTCCAAATACAGAGGTGAGTGTCATCATCCCATTTTATAGCTGAGTAAATCAAGTTTGAAAATAGTCATCGAGAAATATAGTTGGGATTCACACTCAGATCTAACTTACTCTAAATGGCACACCACTTACACCACAGTAAAGTTGGCACAACTGTGAATTAACATATATGCCTAAGAAATGAATATTTTCATTGAATTAAGCTACCCTTCTTCTGGGTCAGGAAGAAGTTATCAGGTTGAAACTATGACATCACAATCCTTAGCAATGCCTTTTCTTATGCTTTATAATCCAGATTCAGTCTCTACTGCTGTATAGAAACTGAGCATTCTCTTGATTTTAATGACGATTCTTGAATATTTCCTTAATTCATTTAAGAATGTGAATTTAACAAAAAATATAATTTACTCTGATTATTTCGGAAAATCAACTGAAAGCAAGTCTATAAACATCATTATGTGTATTGAAAAGCTTTTCTAAATTTAAAAACAACTTTCTTGTCCTACAACTTTCTTATCCTTTCAAATAAAGGAAAGTGGACTGTTAAAGGCAGATTCAAAATGGTTGCTGTTTTAATTGAGCATTTCCAGAGTTGCTTAGATGTTGTCTTACATAACCATGTAATGAGATTCCCCATGTACCACAGTAACCCTTATGCATGAGAGGGCACAGCTAAGGTTGCTGTGGGCACATTCACACTGGCGTCTCTAACTTATTTGGGATTAAGATCAGACAATTAACATTCTGCAAACACAGCATTCAGATTGAATTCCCTTGGAACCAGGAGTGAATTAGAACTTGCCTCTGAGTTTCTCTGTTCTGGACAAAAACAATATAACTAAGATGACTCTAATGTCCTTGGCTTTGTCTGGGTCCCACCCAAGCTCTCTTTGTCATCTTTCACATAGCCACTTGCTTCAACCATGCCCCAACCATCTTACTCTCAAGAGAAGGAAGTGCAGAGGAAAGGAGAGAAAAATAATCAAGACTTCCCCCAAAGCTATTTCATGATTCCTGGAGGTTTCATGAGGTGAGTGAGATAAATTTTTCTGTCCTCAGAATTTCCATTCACAGTGCAGGGATGGGAAGCTAACTGGCATTTCTGTATTATAGCCAATTCCAAAGGAAAAGGAAAGTATCACAAATTTTTATGCATGCACACACACACACACAAATTAGAATAAAATTGCTTAATGGATGAAAATGTGACTACCCACAGCCTTTCTGCCATTTCACCATTTCTTTAGCAAATAACTATTACTTTCAGAACGTTCAGCAATGTAAGTAGAAACTCACAGTCCATTTAAAGTTAGAGTTCAAAGCACTAATTAGTAACACTATCTTCTTTTTTAAGGTTGCAAAACGCAGGACTGACTCACACTGAATTCAACCATCTTTGTTGTATCCCCAGACCTTATTTCTGTGTGGGACTTTAAAGTGGGAACTTTTCACCTTGGGAACGAACTGCTTGACAAAATGGTTCCTTGCCTAAAAAGATTGTGTTTCCTTAATTACTACTGTTTGTGTGGGCAAAGGAGGTTATTGTCAGTATTTTCCCTTTGAATTCTAAAATATTTTTGAGTAGAAAATAGTAGAAGTGTATATTTGCATCAGTGACAGAAGTCGAATCACTTATGAGACTATACCTTAAAAGTTTTCAAATTGTGACTAAATAAGAGTCAGATTTACAAAGTGAAAGGGAAACTAAGAATTATAAAATTGTGCCAGAACTTAGAAATATTTAAAAATACATACTAGACTCTTCTACACACAAAATATATATTTAATGAAATCTTGACTTGGCATATTACCCAAGAACAGGACTTCATGTCTGGTTTTTAGAACTCTACAAGCTTAAGATACACACAGGATGCCTTTCACTAAGTCACTTACCTAGATGGTGGGAAATACCAAGATTAGAAAGTAAGCACTCTGATTTTCTTTCAAGATTGGGTTGTCTTCCCACGCTATATGCAAAGTAAACTTTTGATAGGTAATTAAGTTTGCCTAGTTTTATTCCTGGAACTCTTTTGTGCTTTTGAATTTTGATTAGTAAAGGATAATTGAGAACAAATTCCCATAGATCAGTTAGTGCCAGGGTCAAGCTGGCGCTATTCTAAGCCAGTAGAGACATCAATAATCCTAACCTTGAGAATGGGAATCGTGTGCCAGTACAGTATGGCCCTCTTACAAGACAGCCTAACATATTTACATGGAAAAGGGTAGTAAGCCACAAGCATATCAGGGAACCAATCACAAGACACAGAACTAGAAGATGACAAGGAAAAGTTGACCTCACTTCCTTTTCCAAGGGAAGGTTGTGTTTCTTAGTGTTGACAGGAAGACAAACAGCTGAAGTGCTGCTACAGTGCGGTGCTTTGCTATCTACAATGCCTTACTTGACTGCAATCCTCTCACAATTTGTAATACATCATGAAAGAGATGTTTAATTCTTCTTTGCTTCCAGTTATAGCCACCAGCTTGATTGGTTAGGCCTGCTAGTTTGGATTTAGAAATAAGAATGAAGGAAAAATACTTCCGATCTCTATAATGGCTAAGGAGGTCTCTTTCCTTCAGGACTGACCCCTCTGAAAATGGGCTCCCTTTATTCTAGCTACAGGCTCCGTTCCATCCCCCAACCTCAATGGCCAATCCTTTTTGTTGACAAACCTGCTGGAAAATCATGGAGAAATACGAGAGCCACACATACATTACCAAGTTGTGCATTCTTTCTGGTTGGAATGACTGCTTGTGAAGCCAAATTAAGACCAGAAGATGGTGAGTTGAGTGCCCCATCACTGTAAAAATAATTATTAGATGATTAATTAAAAGATAATAACTTATAAATGATTCTTACTAAATATTTCTAGTGTTCAGTTGAGAAAATATATGTAATTATAAAAGAAAATAGAGCATATAGAATCAGAGACCATCAACTTGCTAACAGAATGTTGGTGAGATTTTCTGTGTGGAGAGTTATCCATTAAAGACTATCAAAATATCTTATCAAAGGATTCTTTTCTGTCTGAAGAAAGCTGACTCTCCTGGGAGATTTGGCATCACAGGAAAAGAAAGTCAGAACTGGCCTTGGCTTCTTTCTATCCATAACCTCTAACTGCTAGGAGTATTCTACAGTGAAACATTTTTTTCGGGAGGTGGAGACCTATCTTAGGCAACTAAATTTCAGAAGATACCATTTATGGCCGGTCCTTTTTAAAATGTGAATTACATATAACCTTATGGTATTTCATTAGTGAATGCTTTATTTTTGCAAGCTTTTCATTTTATGTTTGCTTATAATTATCTTCCACATCCTTTTGAATTTTAGTTCTAAATGCAAATTTAATGGTATTTCTATTTGGGTTGTCATTCAATTAGCTTTAAAAAGTTTATGAATATAACCTGATCTTCATTTCCCTTGCCTCCAGTAACCCTGCAGACACAAAGCCATTCTAATTCCTCCCACAGCAGAGGATAGAGAAGGATCAGATTACATCCCAAACTCACCTCTCATCCAAGAGATCATAGTTTCTGAGGCCATGAATCACATTTCAGATTGGGAGTGGGGGTGCTCTTTATCATCATATCAGTTTGTTACAAAGTTTTCAAAATTATACTATGGCATTCAGTTCAGTTCAGTTGCTCAGTCATGTCCGACACCAGGCTTCCCTGTCCATCACCAACTCCTAGAACTTGCTCAAACTCATGTCCATTGTGTCGGTGATGCCATCCAACCATCTCATCCTCTGTCATCACCTTCTCCTCCTGCCTTCAATCTTCCCAAGCACCAGGGTCTTTTCAAATGAGTCAGCTCTTTGCACCAGGTGGCCAAAATATTGGAGTTTCAGCTTCAGTATCAGTCCTTCCAATGAACACCCGGGACTGATCTCCCTTTGGATGGACTGGTTGGATCTCCTTGCAGTCCAAGGGACTCTCTAGAGTCTTCTCCAACACCACAGTTCAAAAGCATCAATTCTTCAGTGCTCAGCTTTCTTCACAGTTCGACTCTCACTTCCATACATTAGTTAGTCCTTAAATAATATTTTAAAGGTTACTTCTAGAATTCAGACGAGATCGGGTGCGTTCAGGGAGGTATGGCTGTAGACAAAAGGTTACTTCTAGAATTCAAACCTGAGAGAACATGGAATACAATACTTTTAAAGCAAGTAGAAAATGAGAGAGAATTCTTTGCAAAGTTTATAAACTGATGGATTTACTAATAATATTACTTTTAACTGTCATCAAATTTCTAGCCCTGTGTTTGTTCCTAATTTTTTTGTTTTTCCCATTTATATCTTGAACAAATATATAAAGCTAGATGATCTCTACCAGCAAGCAAAGCAAACTCCCAGAATCCCAGGTTAATCACTAATTTTTCTCAAGAGGCAGCTCTTCTGGGATGAGATGATACCATGCAAACTGGTGAGAAAAGTTAAAAACTTTTTCTCATTTATAAAGAGTAAAAAGTTTAGTCATCCACAGACCAATGTAAAGTGCAGCAATGCTTTCTCAAGTGTTTTGATCTTGTAAACAGTCCTTATTTTATTATCCTATTTATATCTTGTCCCTATGCAGAACAGGCTTCCTTGGTGGCTCAGTGGTAAAGTATTTGCCAATGCAGGAGATGTGAGTTTGATCCCTGAGTTGGGAAGATCCCCTGGAGAAGGAAATGGCAACCCACTCCACTCTTCTTGCCTGGAGAATTCCATAGACAGAGGAGCCTGGTGGGCTACAGTCCATGGGGTCACAAAAGAGTCAGAGATTACTAAGCCACTAAGCAACAACAAAAATATGGAACACAGATGATCAATGTAAAATTGCAGAGTTCCCTTTCACACTGTCCTTAAGTCATGTATTATTTTTTTCCCAATAGAAAATTCCAAATTTTTCTCATAACTAGACAGTAATCTGAGTTACAGGCTCAAAATCGCAAGATCAATAATATCATCTTCATACATGAAGGAAAGGAGATTATAATTATTACACTGTTATTAAACATTTAGCAATTGCAATTTCACCATTGAAAAGGAGGTAACTATTGTGATAGGAAAATTCATATTTGCATGATATCACGTGGAAGCTGTTTGTAGTGATGCACATTTTATTACTTTTTCTCTTTGCGCATGCTAGAAAGCTTTGAGATAATTGAATGGGAGACAAAGATTTTATTCCTCCGGCTGCTCACCATTGCTATCAGGAGAGGATAAGGCAGTGTAAAGAAAATTAAGTGGATGATTGCTGTGGCTGAATGATTCCGCTCTGTCAGCCCAGGGGCAAGAATGCAGTTGAATTTAACCTTTAGTTTTCGAGGTTAGAGATAGATTAGATAAATGGGAAGCAACTACTCCTCCCATATCCTGCTCATGGAATGTAGGAAATGACTAAAATAGGGCCCAAAGGAAATTTACTACTCAAACATATCAACGAGTAGGTTCCACAGTACTTAGAAAAAAAAAGAATCCCAAACTCTATTGTAAGAAAGAATTCTGTTTTCTAAGATAGATTGTGCAATTCTGGAGTTTCTAAAAAACAAGCTTATTTTTCAATTTATATTTGTCATTGAGTAAACAAAACCATATTTATTCAATGGGAACCTGTTATTTGGTTTCCTCAGAATAAATAAAATTATTATAATACCACTGGCTGATTCCCCTGGCTCCTGGGTAATTGACTGCTAGAAATCAATAAAAACACACCTCTTTTTTTTTCATTTATTTAAATTAGTTGGAGGCTAATTACAGTACTGTAGTGGTTTTTGCCATACATTGACATGAATCAGCCATGGATTTACATGAAAACACACTTCTTCTAACACTGACTCCAAAATTTGGCAAAAATCAGTCTTGTTTTAGAGTCTACACTGATAATTCATAGGTGTGATTTGTGTAGTTTTTTGCATACCCAGCAAGTTGTACTCCATTAAATACACATATTGTTTTATTTTTTTAAAAAAATAGTGGCAGCAAAAGAATAAAGAAGAATATAGTAAAATAATTTCCAAATGCACAGATCTATCAACTTGAAGTCCTTCTTACACATTCATAAGTCTACAGGTCTCTATGGGTATCGAAGTCCCATTAATATCAAAGAAAATATGCACACATCTAGGCCACAGGGAATATTGAAGGAGGACCAGCTTTTTTGTTACACACAAGCTGCTCTTCAGATCAGGAGACGTCACCTTGCCTTTGCTCATGAGCCATGGCCCTGGCGGTGGTACCTCTTTTAGAACTTGTTTCCTTATATAAATCGAAAGATAATGCTTCTACAGCAGTAGCAGGAAATTTGAGCCCTGTCTCTGCTTTTAAAAAGATCAGCTATTGATTTTTATCATTTTAAGGATTCTCTATTCCCCCACACCCAGCTCCTGTGGTCATCACTGCCCTTCTGTGTATGGGCCCCACCTCTGTCAATTATTTTTATTTTCAGCACAAGTCAGCAAACAGTGCATAAGATGAGGTGATAGTGAAAAGGATTGATAAATCATAATAAATAATGAAGGCCAGGCTTGTTCTTAGTCACTTTTTCTTTATTTTTAGAAATGGAGAAAGATGAATGGAAAGGTCCCTTTCTTAAGGGTGGTGATGAAGTAGGGAGACTGGATTTTTATGTATGATTCCTCAGTTTCATCACTCCATAGTCCTGACATGTAAATCGAGTGAGAACTGCGGAGTGGTAAGATGTCATCAAATGTGTTGTAAGCAAATGTAGTCACATCGGAGTTACTCATGCTTGGAAATGAGAGTTTTACTGGAACCCCCCGCTTGCCTGTCATGTTTCACTGTTTACACAGGCGAGGTGGGAGAGTCTGGTGATTGCAGTCATTTTCCCAAGGATGTAATCTCTGTTGGGTGGACAGATAAGTAAGAGATTCATAGCTGCTTGTATTTCTTGACTTATTTACAGGAATGCTGTTAAAAGAGGACATTAGGAAATAAATTTATCTTTAGTTGCAAACCCAGGACAGAACTATGATGCTACTGTAGTTTCTGAACTCTTTCCCACTGCCGCTGCCTGAGTCAAGAGAGCTGCTGAGAACCACAGCAGATTTCTGGAACTGACAGTTTTTCTCTCATATTAATGGACCGGGGCATACCTCTTTGTATCAGGTTATTGTTGTGCAGTCGTTAAGTCGTGTCGGTCTGTGTGACCCCATGGACTGCAGCCCGCTAGGCTTCCCTGTCCTTCACCATCTCCCAGAGTTTGCTCAAACTCATGTCCATTGAGTCAGGTATGAAATTCAGGATGACATCACTCATAAGTTCACACTTCACTACTGGTCTCTCTCTAGCCTTCCCCTATCTCTCTCTCTCTTCTATAACATTTTCTGAACGAGGCTGTATTGTTATGATTTTGGACTGTTTGGTGAGAAGTGGTGAGGGAGCACATAATTTATTTTAAGAATGCTTTGTTGCCTCTAGGGAAACTTGGCAGAAGCTAAGAGGACTTACTGAGGCTGCAAAT
The DNA here is from genome assembly GCF_023699985.2 of Odocoileus virginianus. Taxonomy (NCBI): domain Eukaryota; kingdom Metazoa; phylum Chordata; class Mammalia; order Artiodactyla; family Cervidae; genus Odocoileus; species Odocoileus virginianus. The sequence continues at coordinate 39,348,616 of NC_069694.1, read as the reverse complement.
TAAAAATGTGTTCACATTTTGAATCTGTAGGAAGAAATACCAACAATCACATGAAAAGATGTTGTGCCTCACTCATAATAAGATGGAAATTAGAACAATGTGATATAATTTTTCACCATTCAGAGAGGAAAAGATTTCTGCAGTATTACCCAGTCCTTGAGTGGACAGGGAAATGTAGGCGAGTTCCCTTTGGATAACAATTTGGCATCATCTATAAAAATTTAATGTGCATATATTCTTGGACCCAGCAGTTTCATCTCTCTGAACTTTTTCTGGTAGCTCTACTCATTCAGACAGGCAAAGATATGATTGCAAAGAGGTTTAATGCAACATTTGTATGTTGTGTTAATATATAAACACCCACATTTTAATATTTGCATTTTTTAAAATGGGGAAAATATTTTCATCCGTCATCAAGATACTTGTTACATAAGTTATGGCATAACAACTCAATAGATTTTTAATGACAGATTTTAATGTGATAGGTCTAAGTTTTCACAATGCATAATAAGTGCAAGAAATATATGTACACATAGCAAGATCTATATAAATGCAAGAAAATATTCAGTTATTTCCTTGGAAGAGTGAGAATGAAGATCAGGAGCATTTGATTTTTTTTACATTAAAAACTTGGGATGGAGAAAATATTTTTTTTGTGTGGTCAACCTGGTTTTATGTATTTTGCTTTCTTTTTTAAAAATATGTTTTTGAATTGAAATGTCATAAAATAGCTTTTGAATAATATACTTGTGATTATAGTTTCTGCAGTATATTCATACTAGACTTTTCTTATGACTGTAATAAATAATGAAAAAACACACCCAGCAAAAGCTCCATGTCAGGTGGTGAAGCTTCCGGAGACAAAGCCTTTGCTGAAGCCTCAAGGCACTGACCATAACTAGCTGTCTGAAAAGAAATGGGCTCCTTGTAAAAACCTGTCTCCAGACACCACACCATAAATTTCTGAAAACCTGCTTTCTTTCCTGCATAGCCAAAACTATGTTATATGCTTTACAAAATGCCATATAAATTTGATTTAATACTTAAATATGTTTTAGTTATTTGGCTATTGGGGAAAAAAATTCTTGGGTAAATATTTTCATTAAATGAGACTCTCTTTTTTCCCCCCTGTTCAGGAAAAGATAATCATCATTAATGAAAATTACATCAGACATGTACATAATACTCTTAAGCCTCAAGGTCATGACATACAATTTGCAAGATATTTCTAGGAATCATTTGATCCATTAAGGATATAGGCTCTTCTCATTTGGAAGAACTTCTGACATTATTCAGCTACTTAAGTCAGAAAGTAAAGATCTCATATTCTTGTGACCCCATCCAGACAGCAATAGTTAATATAATTACATTTGATATCTGCCTTCAAAAATGATGAGATCAATTGGTCTATAATCTGTTTATCTAAAAGAGGTGAAAAAGAAGAGGGGCAAGAGCTGGGAGAGATACAGAGAGACAGAGAGAGTGAAGGAGGTGGGGTCCAGGGGAGATAGAAGGAAAGAGAAGGAGAAAAGGGAATTCAGAGGAACAGAGAAAGAATTTTCTAAAATACAGAGAAGGAAAATGAGATCAATGCCTGTAAAACAAAAACACAAACAAAACAGTTACTTTGGAAATTTACACTGGAAGTTTTGAAGAATCATTTTCTCTAAGCCATTTATGTTACATCTGAGGAAACTGAAATCCAGAGGAATTTCTCAAAGATGGAGTCAGATGATCCTGTTTCCCTTCCCTACCTTTCATTTTACACTGTTAATATTTATGTTACTTATCTTACTGGTTGAATATTTAAGAGTAAAATTAAAAGATTAGAAATTCAACTTATTTAAACAACATAAAGGGCTAAGGCTGTGAGTATGCTGGTAGATATTCACTGTGTCAGTCTACCCGTTTGAACTTGCAACAGACATTTTGGGTGCCTCATCTATACAGAACATTGTGCTGGATTCTGAGTATATGGCAGTTAATGAAAGAAAAAAGGCCAGTGTGTTCATGGCATTTTAGTACCACAATATCTTAGCTGCTTCCTAGAGGTAAGGTTTCTCTTTAAATAGTAACCAGGGTAATTTTTCAGGCAACACTGCCTCTGACTACTTTCAATTATTATGGCACAGCTAGATTATCCTTGGGGCTTCCCACGTGGCTCAGTGGTAAAGAATCCGTCTGCCAATACAGGAGTTGCCAGAGACACAGGTTCGATCCCTGGGTCAGGAAGATTCCCCTGGAGTAGGTAATGACAACCCACTCCAGTATTCTTGCCTGGGAAATTACATGGACCAAGAAGCCTGGCGGGCTACAGTCCATAGGGTCACAAGGCATGATGGAGCACTTACACTCAAGAGAATCCTCATGCATGCTGGGTTGTTGACCTGAGTTCACATTGCCTTTCTCAACACTGGTTTCTCCAGCATAGACCTGGATAGAGGACAGATCTATCCTTCTTTAACTTTTCTTTATGCATGACTCTAAAGTATGAAACATTTTGCCTTAGTGTAACATACATACTAAAAAGCAGAAACTTTACTTTGCCAACAAAGGTCCATCTAATCAAAGCTTTGGTTTTTCCAGTAGTCGTGTGTGGATGCGAGAGTTGGACTATAAAGAAAGCTGAGCACCAAAGAGTTGATGTTTTTGAACTGTGGTGTTGGAGAAGACTCTTGAGAGTCCATTGGGCAGCAGGGAGATCCAACCAGTCCATTCTAAAGGAAATCAGTCCTGAATATTCATTGCAAGAACAGATGCTGAAGCTGAAACTCCAATACTTTGGCCACCTGATGTGAAGAACTGACTCATTGGAAAAGACCCTAATGCTGGGAAAGATTGAAGGTGGGAGGAGAAGGGGATGACAGAGGATGAGATGGTTGGATGGCATCACCAACTCAATGGACATGAGTTTGAGTAAACTCTGGAAGTTGGTGATGGACAGGGAGGCCTGGCGTGCTGCAGCCCATGGGGTCGCAGAGTTGGACATGACTTGAGTTAGAGATGTCTAAACCCAGACATGCAGTGAGGAGTTGGCAGCAACAACCCACTACCCTCTTTCCAGATGGACAAAGGCCTATACTGCAAGCCCCCTGCCCCAGGGTGCCAGTCTTTCTCTGCTCTACAAGGCAAACCAATCCATCTCTAAAATCTTTAGCATTGATTCTAAATCTGGTTGCTTTGAAGTCCCAGGGAACTTTCCATTCTCTCTAGGGTTGTGCCGATAAGTGCAACTTCATATCTGGCCTATTTACATCCCCAAAATACAGCCATCTGGGTTTGGTAACATTAGGATCTTCCCACATAACCAAATTTTGAAGGCTAGTGATAGCTTTGGGAAAATAGTGGAGGAGAACTTTCCAAAAATTTCATAGCATAAAAATTTAATAATACTTGATTGAAATTCTTTATTCCTATTATCACTTCTTATTCCATCAGCATTTTAGTATCCATCATCACATATTTACTTTATTTGTTTACTGCTTATTTGACCATGCTGAGTGGCAGATAGGATCTTAGTTCCCTGACCACGGATCAAACCTATGCCCTCTGCATTGGAAGCACAGTGTCTTAAGCATGAAACACCAGGAAGTCCTGTTCTATTTTAAAGTGACCTTATTTTTACATCATTTAAATGTAAATGAGGCAAATCATTTTAAATCATTTAAATTTATTTTTACATCATTTACATGTTTATCAGTACTATTTTCAGGCCACTATTGGCTAACCATTTATTTAACAGATTCAACTGTTTTCTGTAAGAAAATACTCAAGGAGGAATGAGTGATTTATTCTGAGGAATTAAATGAAGCCATTATGCCCCCTGAACCAAGAACGCAACTGAAACTAGCAATAAACTTTCCCTACTCTACGGGGTTCTCTACCCACAGGTTGACTCAGGTTTCAAATGTGGGTCATTTGGGGTTAAGTTAAATTGTATGAGGAGAGAGGGAATGTCTTTGCTCAAGTTCTCAGAGAATTGCAATTTAGAATATTCATCAGGAAATTGCTCTATGGTGTGAAATTGAAATGTAGCATTGGGCTTGAGCCTTTAATGTGAAAAGTATGTGTCCAAAATTTTAACTAGATGCTTTTTAAATATGATCCTCTACTCATTTTGGTAAATCCTTTCATTTCTAAATAGGAAATTAACTCTTTTTATTTAAGCAATTTTATTTAGCTCAAAAAACACTTTTTTGAGCATTTTAGTGGAAACAAGACAGTCCACTATGTTCAAAAGAGATTTAAAATTAATGACTGTGGTACTAATCGCCAAGGAACTCAGAGAAATAGGCAATACACAGACATCTTTATACATCTACCGAGGGACAGACTGAGTTGATTGCTAGTAGGAGGGTATATAAATGGTACAGGAGGACAGAAGTGAGAAGAGTTACATTTGATTAGAAATATAAGGATTATTTGAAGAAAGTACAAGTTTAACAACCATAAGCAAAGCTCCTTAAAGCAATGACCTCCAAGAGAATACTTGTCCAACATTTCAGTTAAGTAAAAATGGATCAATTAGAAAGAAAATATTGAAATGGTTTTTAATATTTGTGATCTAATTATTTGAAATATTTATTTCTTAATGAACCAGATGCTTTTGTTCAATAATGTGTGATGGTTAATTTCTGTGTCCATGTGACTGGGCGCCAGGCGCCCAGATAGTTGGTGAGATATTATTCTGGGTGTGTCTCTGTGGCTGGTTTTTGAATGATGTTAACTTCGAACACCAGGAAAGATTGAAGGCAGAAGGAGAAGAGAGTGTCAGAGGACAAGATGGCTGGATGGCATCACTGTTGCAATGGGCATGAACTTGGGCAAACTCCGGGAGATGGTGAGGGACAGGGAGGCCTGGCGTGCTGCAGTCCATGGCATTGCAAAGAGTTGGACACGACTGGGTGACTGAACAACAACAACTTTGAATCACTACTGACTAAGGTAGGTTGCTCTCCCTAATGTGGGTTACCCTTGTCCAATCAACTGAAGGCCTAAATAGAAGAGAAGATTGACCTTCCTGGGAGCAAAGGCAGCACCCAACGTCTGATTGCTTGAGCCAGACATTAGTGGTTTCCTGCTTCCAGACTGGAACTTACACCGTCAGCTCTTTGGGGTCTCCAGTTTGCCAACTGCAGATCTTGGGGCTTCTCAGCCTCCTTAGTCATGAGTCAATTCCTTAATCTCACTCCCTCTTAATTTCTCCCTCCCCACCCTTCTGCATCTATTGATTCTTTGTTTCTGGAGACCACCTAATTAATACAAATGTGTATGGTTAATCCATAAATTTAAAAAAGTACATATTTGGGTTATAAAGGATTGTCCAACTTTTTCTACTAATAGATATGTGTATTCAAACATACATACACATATGATTATTAAAGCTGGAAAGATATTCTTCATTAGAAAAATCAGAATGTGACAATTGACAACTGCCCACAGATATTATCTTTTTAAACAAAAATTTTACTTCTGCTTTTTATTGAGACTTTCTTTACTCAGATATTGCCTTCACTGCCCCATTGGCTGAGGTTTAATAGAGACTTAAATACAAAATGGGAAATAAAAAAGAACTAATTGAAAACACATGACCCCTCACCACATACACCCCATCATCACCACCACAACAATAACAGACATAAAATCAAATCAGGCATTTAAAAGTCAGATTTCCGGTATGATCAAAGTTCATATGCATATAAAATTTCTGGACACTGTCCTATCCACACTTTATCTTATAAACTAATCACAGTCCATTACAAGACAGTTAAACTCATACTTCTTAAGCACTTTACTTTATGTTCTTTTAAAATATCTTCAATTGTTAAGTTTATCTTAAATCCTGATATACTGAAGCTAGTGATAACTGTGTTGTCGTATTTATAATTAATACCAAAAAATAATAATTCTACCTTGTGTACTAAGTTGCTCAGTCATGTCCGACCGACTGTTTGCCACTTCATGAACTGTAACCTGCCAGGCTCCTTAGTTTTTGCTAAGTACCTGACAGTGAGTTTTGGTTTCTTGTTTGAAGAATGTAATGGGAAGGATTACGCTGTTGACACATAATCACCATGGAGGACTGTGGCTGAGATTTCACTATATGAGGCAAGAAGTAATATTGTTTCTTTTATTAAGCCACTTTTAGTCATGCTTTAAGTATAGCAGTTGTAAAAATTCCATGTATAAATAAGGGAAAATATATTTACGTTTTTGGAATAAGAGATGTGGTAGGTATCATAGATGAAAAGAAAAGCAGTTACAAAGACGTCAATGGTAAAAAGACAGGATATGTGTGAAAATCTGAATACTCTGATCTGTGTAAAATGCATGATGTTCAGAGGGTGCAGTGGCAAGTAAGCCTGATAGATATGGAGGAGGTGTGTTGCCTAGATTCTTATTTGTCATGGCAAGGACTTATGATGATTTTTATAGACCTATGGTTGAGAGCAGAGGGTTTTGTCCCAGCACAGGCATTGCTACTCTAGCGACAAATATCTGTATCAGGTTATTTTTCATGCCTACACACTTTACTTACCATTAAGTATTTCCTTTCTGGTTCAGAAATAAAATTCAGAAAGAACTATATTTCTTTTTTGATCAATTTCATACAAAGGGAGTGGGGAGAGGGGAGTTTCAGTGTGAACTCCATCTGCGCTCTTGACTCAGAAGTCCCTGATATCAGTCTTCACTCCGCAGTGAGTGTGTTCTTTTTGGATAAAATCATGTTCATGTAAAAAAAAAAAAAAAAACTGATTGATCCTCATATCCTACTTTTTCTTTATGATTCAGATGCCCTACGAGAGTTGTTCTCATGCCTTTCTAAGTATTTATCATATCTACATGCTCTGGGTTCAGAAATTTCTACTCCGTTAGTCTTCTGCTTATTAAACATACTAACCTTTTTTTCTTGTGATACTTTGTTCTGAAAATGCTTGTTCCTCAAATCTTCACATGGCTTGGCTACTTCTCATCATTCAGAAGGGATTTTCCTAATCATTTTATCTAATGTGGCACTGCTTTGTCATTCTCTATCAAATTGCATTATTTTTCACAGTGCTTAAGAATATTTAATTTATTCCTTTCCTTTTTACTCTGTGAAAACAAGTACCTTATACTCTGTTTTCAATGACTAGAACATTCAAAGATAACTTTGAACAAATGAGCTATTGAATGAGGGACTGGGAAGGCAGTAAATAAAAATTTAAAGAATAAAGGTTAGATTTTATAAATACAGTAGTGCCTAAATTAAAGAGAGCATGCATTATTTACATAGAATTCAACCTCAATGTAATGATACTCTGTATTATTCATTTAGAATTCAATCCATTCAAAAATGATTTAGAATTTACTAAGATGGTGTCAGAGAAAATAGAAATGGAAAGTAGAAATAATACCTGTAGCTGATTCATGTTGATATATGGCAAAAACCATCACAATATTGTAAAGTAATTATCCTCCAATAAAAATAAATTAATTTTAAAAAGCGTCATCAATATAGGCAGGTAATTTAATATGGGAGAAAACCATACATTGGATAAATTTTAAAAAACTGGCTTTGAGTCCTCAGTTGGAATATCAGGGAAGATGATTATGTCATTAAGAGAGACTGGGTATCCTATAGGGGGCATGTGTGGATGAGAAAGTGCATCTGTGCAGAATGCGTTGTGTGTGACAGCTCAGCCGGACTCCCAGGTGGAGATGTCCAGTGTGCAGTTGAATCCATGGGCTTGAAGGCTGGGGAGGGGACACAGGTTTGGAGACACAAATCTGGGAATCATCCTCACCGAGGTGATGATTGAAGCTGTGGGATCCCATGAGATCCGTGGAGCATTTCATCCTTACTCCTCCTGGACAATCACAGAAATCATACCAGGGGCAAGTTTTTCCTTGGGAATTTATAGGCCTTTCATAGGCATCAGTGAAAAAGGCTTTGATTTAAAATGAGAAATGGCTGACCTTTAGACACTGGCATGGGACAGCGATTTCCCTTTCCTAGCTATTTCATGAGTGTGTTGCTTGTGATAAATGCTGGCCAGACCTACAACTCTGAGTTAAGGGCGTGTGGGATGTAGAATGCTAAGCCTGTTTAGGGAGCACAGATCAAAAATTCAAAGGAGAATAAGGAAATAGTCATTTTAATACTAAAAGTAACATTCTTTCCAATAAATTATTTTCTACTTTTTTTGTGGGAAACTACACAAATCTAACATGACTTTTCAACAGAATAAAGATATCCATCAGTCAGGGTTTCTTATTGTTCATATTAGGACTCTTTTCACAATGTGTTTGAAAGCAGATTCAAAAAGTCAAATCATTAGGATATAATCACACATCTGATTATCCTGGTGCCTAGAAATGAGAAGAAAACCTGAGTAAAACACATGGTTTTGAAATGGAATAAAGAAAGTATCAAAAAGTCCTATTGTTTCTTTCATGTCATGTGCTCAGTGGCTCAGTGTGTCTGACTGTTTGAGGCCTCACGGACTGTAGCCCACCAGGCTCCTCTGCCCATGGAATTTTTTCAGGCAAGAATACTGGAGTGAGGTTGCCATTTCCTACTCCAGGGGATCTTCCCGACCCAGGGGTTGAACCCACGTCTCTTGTGTCTCCTAATTTGGATGGTGGATTCTTTACCACTAGTGCCATCTGGAATGCCTCCTGTTTTGCTGGGATTTTGTATTGACTGTCTCTCTCTGACTGTTAATTGCATGATTCCTGTATGCTGACATCAGTTGGTCTTTGGACATCTGGACTTGTTTATCTCTGACATTTCTCCTATCCATGACCTTTTAACAGTGCACTTTTTAAAAGTGTTTGCTCTTTTGGTGAGTTTCCATTATCACCTCACAGGATAAACAGACCTGAGAAACTTAAGTTTTCCTCCTAAATTCCAGTTTATAGCCCATTTAAACTGTGATATTATGGCATTCTAAATCACAGAAACAACTTTAGTACTTAGGAAAAGAGCTGAAAGTAAGAGCTGAAAGTAACATTAGGTTTTTATATGCATTGAGAAGAATATTGCTTTCATAGTATTATAGGTATGAATCATAACTGATATTTCAGATGCTTGGGAGTATATTTTTAAGAAAATAAAGGAAAAGCCAGTAGATATGATTTATTTAGACTTCCAGGGGATTTTTCTACAGCACCACATTAGGGGATTAAATAATTTTGACAAGTACAATGTAAGAAACAGATCACTACTATGGATTTTTAAAAGTGGTTGTGAGAGAATACTTGTAAACTTGTAAACTTGTCCAGAAAGTTTCAGGTCATTTAAAAGCCTACCTTGATGATAGTGTTAATAACTTGTGAGGAAAAGTGAGCAATAAGCTATTAAAACTTGTGTGTCCTGACACCCTAGTCCACGCACTGCCAGTTTCATCTGATTTTGGTTAAATAGGAAATAACACAAATTTTAGATTATATTTTTTTAAAAAGAGTAACAAAGATAGAAACAAACTGTATATTAAGCACCAGAATAACCTTCTTGCAAACTTTCTTTTTGCCTAAATTATAGAAACTTATTCTCTATTGATTGCAACCAAAGACTAATACTGATAAGAATCAGTTTGTCTCTCCCTTTAAAAATTAAACACTTTTCCTCTTATTATGTAAGTGACAGGTCTCAGTATAGAATACTTGAAAATGCATGAAATTTCACCAATTGGATATAGCCATTATTTTCCCTTATGTTTTATGTATAAGTGTGTCTATGTATGTTACAAAAGATTGATTTTGTAGGTTAGTTATCATTTTCCATTTTCTATTCTTGCAACTTGGTTTAACTTGAGAATTTTCCAATAAGCTATTCTTAAAATTTCTCTTACATTTTATTCTTTGAATATATTAAACTTACTAAAATATATCCAAAATACTGCTGGGAATACCAATATTTATTCATAACTTTTTGCGTGAATGTAATTTATCTTTTTTATAGGCCAAATTACATCCTTCCCAAATTCATATGTTAAAGCCCAAACAGTACCTCAGAATGTCACTGTATTTAGAGTTAGGGACTTTAAAAAGCTAACTAAATTAAAATGAGGCCATGAGGGTGAGTGGGTTCCAATATGACTGATATCCTTACTAGAAGAGGAAATTTGAACCCCCAAAATACCAGGAATACATGTGTACAGAGGAAAAACAGTATGAGAATGTTTGCTGGCAAGAAGGTGGCCATGTGCAAGCCCAGGAGAAAGGCCTCAGGAGGAACCAAACCATTGATCTTGGACTTCTTAGCCCCCAGAATATGAGAAAATAAATTTCTGTTTTTAAACCACCCAGACTGTGGTATTTTGTAATGGCAGCCATATAAAACTAATACAACATTTGTGTGCAAAAGAAGTCTAGTAAACAGACTCATCACACATAGAAATGCTAATTGAAAACATGCAAGGTATTCAGAGTGTGGTTCAGGACAACCCTTCCTAATCTGCTTCAGCTTCCAAATCCCTTACATTTTAGAATGGCTATCCTATCCTCAAACCATGTGAGAATTCTGATGCCTCTTTCTCCTTAAATCTAATGACTTATGATTTAAGTAATGTGATGCTTAAGCTATTTTTGCTGTGGCTCTTAAATCTGAACTTACTTTCAAATGAAACAGTCATTTAGTACTTTTGTTAATCACTACCTCTCAACTAAAACAACATCACAGCTTTTAAAAAAATTCTCCAAGACAGTTCTTTCCTGTGCCCTTTTAAATTAAAAGAAAGTTCCTAAAGCACAGTCGGAATAATTATTGTACTCAGAAATCTTTATGTTTTGTTAGTTATTCTTTTCCAGTAAAATAGCAATAAATGCTTTTCAGACAATATCAGGAAACATATATATAAATATATATATATATATATTTAAAATGCACTACTATTCTTACATGCAGAGTTAAATACTGGTAATGTCTGTGATTTTTTTCTTCAGATTTTTATTTTCTGCTTACATGATGGTGATCATGGTGATAGAGTTGTTTGCAATGCTTGCATATTACAATTGCTTATAGAAGCAATGCAACCTGTTAGGAAAGTTAGAAAAATATTGAAAGTCCACAAAGAAGGAAAGAAGATTATCCACCAAGAATTCTACTCTGCAAAGAAAAATGATAAATACCAGTGAGATTTTGATTCATCCCTAGCAATCTTTACTCTTTTCTTTCTTTATAGTTGAGATCATCATACAGATTTAACTAGAGTTAAATAGACATAGTCATCATTCCTAAATAAAAACAAAGTGAGTAGAGGTTTATTGACAAATATTATCTACCACTGGATATATTTTAGCCACACCAATTAAATAGCAAAACATGTGGACAAAAAATTCTTGGAAAGTGTAGTATGATTTTTCAAAGGTACTGAAAATCAATATTGAGTTTCTTAGCCATATAAATGGCCATAAAAGACTTTTCCTCCCTTAAATTTTATTCTTAAGGGAAAAGGAACCTTTTTGTTTTAATCTCCTAAGCCATATGCTAAGTATATAAATAAAGGACTTCATGGAGAAGGGCTGAACCACAGTAAAAGTAGTAATTATTTAAATTTCTTCAAACATAGGAGAAATCTTTGTCAACTATGGTGTTAAAGAGATTTCATCTTGCTAATAGTGAACTGAATAATTAAAGTCAAATCCTTCAATTTAGGAATCCAGCGAATACTGTTTATAGCGTATGGTTGGATGGTGCTTGGTCGCTCAGTCATGTCTGACTCTGTTGCCTTTTGGACTGTAGCCCACCATGCCCCTCTGTCTGTGGGGTTTTTTTTTCAGGCAAGAATACTGAAATGAGTTGCCATTTCCTCTTCCAGGGTATCTTCCCAACCCAAGTATCAAACCCACATCTCCTGTGTCTCCAATATTGCTGGTGGATTATTTGCCCACAGATCCATTGAGGAAGCCCCTAAAATGCATGCCTGGAGAAATAGGCAAGACACAACTCGAGAGGCCCAGTTCTACAGGGAACAGCTAAAATACCAGCTAGAGGAAATGTCAAAATGAAAGCAAAAGCAAACAACAACAACAAAAAATCCCTGAGTACAAACAAACAAAATATAACAGTATCTATAACTAATCTAACAGTTATGTTTGACCATCTAAAATCTAGCAAATTTACTCAGCCAAGACCTAGGAGAAGGCAAGAAACTGGAGAGGAAAGCCTAGAACTCGAATCTGTTTTGCTCTGAAGGTTGCTTATCAAATTAGAAATAGCAACTGTGAAACTGAACTACAGTTTTAGCAGCTTGGTAGGTTCTAGGAGAATAAGTAAGAAGAGAAAAAAGCCCAGGGTTCACTAAAATAAGGAATTTTAAACTGCCTCTGTATACACACTTTGAGATGAGACCCAGTAGGGCTATTCCTCTTGGTGACATTGAACCTGAAATGAACTAGCCTGTGTTCCAGGTTACTAGGGTCAGTTGGTGACTGTAAATATGATATTCAGACATAAAGTTGGTTTTGTTTGGTACCCTCCCAAAGCCCTAGCAAAAGCCACAAAGATCCTCTCTAGAGGGATGTATAATCATCCTCAGCCTCAAATTATTCCTCCAAATAATTTCCCAAATATTTTGCTGTCAAGGATAATAAAACACATGGGGAAACAAGACATACACAGTGAGTGAGAACCAAAGAAACCAGGCAATAACAATAAGTTAACAAGCACTTCAGCTTGTTATTTTAAAAACAAAGAGCTTGAAAATGTCTGCAGCATACACAAAATATAAAAGGTGGCATAGTGAGTTTAAAAAAAGAACTGACTAAAACTTGTAGAATTGAAAAGATGATATCTGAGGTTAGTAGATGCAAACTACATATTACATACAGAATACTTAAACAATGAGGTCCTACTGTATAACACAGGGAACTGTATTCAATCATTTCAGTTCAGTTCAGTTGCTCAGTCATGTCCAACTCTCTGTGACCCGATGGACTGCAGCAAGCCATGCCTCCCTGTCCATCACCAACTCTGGGAGTTCACCCAAACTCATGTCCATTGAGTCGGTGATGCCATCCAAACGTCTCATCCTCTGTCATCCCCTTCTCCTCCTGCCCTCAATCTTTCCCAGAATCAGGGTCTTTTCAAATGAGTCAAATCTTTGCATCAGGTGGCCAAAATATTGGAGCTTCAGCTTCAACATCAGTCCTTCCAATGAACACTCAGGACTAATTAAGTTTAGGATGGACTGGTTGGATCTCCTTGCAGTCCAAGGGACTCTCAAGAGTCTTCTCCAACACCACAGTTAAAAGCATCAATTCTTTGGTGCTCAGCTTGCTTTATAGTCCAACTCTCACATCCATACATGACTACTGGAAAAACCATAGCCTTGAAGAGATGGACCTTTGTTGTGAAAGTAATGTCTCTGCTTTTTAATATACTGTCTAGGCTTGTCAAAACTTTCCTTCCAAGGAGTAAGTGTCTTTTAATTTCATGGCTGCAATCACCATCTACAAAGTCTGACACTGTTTCCACTGTTTCTTCATCACCATAAAGTGATGGGACCAGATGCCATGATCTTAGTTTTCTGAATGTTGATCTTTAAGCCAACTTTTTCACTCTCCTCTTTCACTTTAATCAAGAGGCTCTTTAGTTCTTCTTCACTTTCTGCCATAAGGGTGGTGTCATCTGCCTACATGCGGTTATTGATATTTCTCCCAGCAATCTTGATTCCAGCTTGTGCTTCCTCCAGCCCAGTGTTTCTCATGATGTACTCTGCATATAAGTTAAATTAGCAGGTGACAATATATAGCCTTGACGTACTCCTTTTCCTATTTGGAATCAATCTGTTGTTCCATGTCCAGTTCTAACATTTGCTTCCTGACATGCATACAGGTTTCTCAGGAGGCAGCTCAGGTGGTCTGGTATTCCCATCTCTCTCAGAATTTTCCACAGTTTATTGAGATCCATACAGTCAAAGGCTTTAGCATAGTCAATAAAGCAGAAATAGATGTTTTTCTGGAACTCCCTTGCTTTTTCGATGATCCATCGGATGTTGGCAATTTGATCTCTGGTTTCTCTGCCTTTTCTAAAACCAACTTGAACGTTGGAAGTTCACGGTTCGCGTATTGCTGAAGCCTGGCTAGGAGAATTTTGAGCATTACTTTACTAGCGTGTGAAATGAGTGCAATTTTGTGGTTAGTTTGAGCATTCTTTGGGATTGCCTTTCTTTGGGATTGGAATGAAAACTGACCTTTTCCAAGCCTGTGGCCACTGCTGAGTTTCAAATTTACTGGCATATTGAGTGCAGTACTTTCACAGCATCATCTTTTAGGATTTGAAATAGCTCAACTGGAATTCCATCACCTCCACTGGCTTTGTTCGTAGTGATGCTTCCTAAGGCCCACTTGACTTCACATTCCAGGATGTCTGGCTCTAGGTGAGTGATCACACCATCATGATTATATGGGCCATGAAGATCTTTTTTCCGAAGTTCTGTGTATTCTTGCCACCTCTTCTTAATATCTTCTGCTTCTCTTAGGTCCATACCATTTCTGTCCTTTATTGAGCCCATCTTTGCATGAAATGTTCCCTTGGTGTCTCTAATTTTCTTGAAGAGATCTCTAGTCTTTCCCACTCTGTTGTTTTCCTCTATCTTTGCATTGATCGCTGAGGAAGGCTTTCTTATCTCTCCTTCCTATTCTTTGGAACTCTGCATTCAAATGGGTATATCTTTCCTTTTCTCCTTTGCTTTTCACTTCTCTTCTTTTCACAGCTATTTGTAAGGCCTCCTCAGACAGCCATTTTGTTTTTTTACATTTCTTTTTCCGTGGGGACGGTCTTGATCCCTGTCTCCTGTACAGTGTCATGAACCTCCATCCGTAGTTCATCAGGCACTGTCTGTCAGATCTAGTCCCTTAAATATATTTCTCACTTCCACTGTATAGTCATAAGGGATTTGATTTAGGTGATACCTGAATGGTCTAGTGGTTTTCCCCACTTATTTCAACTTAAGTATGAATTTGGCAATAAGGAGTTCATAGTCTGAGCCACAGTCAGCTCCTGGTCTTGTTTTTGCTGACTGTATAGAGCTTCTCCATCTTTGGCTGCAAAGAATATAATCAGTCTCATTTCAGTGTTGACCGTCTGGTGATGTCCATGTGTAGAGTTTTCTCTGTGTTGTTGGAAGAGGGTGTTTTCTATGACCAGTGCTTTCTCTTTGCAAAACTCTATTAGCCTTTGCCCTGCTTCATTCCATACTCTAAGGCCAAATTTGCCTGTTACTCAAGGTGCTTCTTGACTTCCTATTTTTGCATTCCAGTCCCCTATAATGATAAGGACATCTTTTTGGGGTGTTAGTTCTAAAAAGTCTTGTAAGTCTTCATAGAACCATTCAGCTTCTTCAGCATTACTGGTTGGGGCGTAGACTTTGATTACCATGGTATTGAATGGTTTGCCTTGGAAATGAACTGAGAACAAGAGATCATTCTGTTGTTTTTGAGATTTTATCCAAGTACTGCATTTTGGACTCTTTTGTTAGCTACGATGGCTACTGCATTTCTTCTAAGGGATTCCTGCCCACAGTAGTAGATATAATGGTCATCTGTATTCAATATGTTATGATAAATCATAATGAGAAAGAATATAAAAAAGAATGTATATATGTATAACTGAACCATTTTGCTGTACAGCAGAAATTAATGAAACATTATAAATCAACTCTACTTCAATGAAAAAGATCAGTGGATGACTTTCATGGTAATTAAAACACAGCTTTAAGGAAACTGTGTAAGGAAAACATAGTTGAAGAAGAAATTAGTGAATTGCAAGGAAGTTTAAGACAAATGACTTAGAGTGCAATTAAGGGAGGCAAAAGTGATGAATCAAAAGAAAAAAAAAAGCAAGCAAAACAAAAAGATAGAGTAGCAGACATAGATTGTTGAAAAAGTAAAACCTAAGTTAGCTAGAATTGGAATCCCATTGGGAGAGGTGAGAAAGAAAGAGACAGAATTACTACTTAACAAAATAACAGCTGAGAAGTTTCTAGATGTGATGGGCAACACCAATCAACAGATTTGAGAAACATAACATCTCAAGAAAAATAAATAGAAAACCAATTCTTAACTAGAACATGGTTTCTACACATAACTGCATACAATTGTAGTGAGGCACCTATAGCATAGGAAAAATTTATATGTGAGAGTCAATGTGGTATAAGACCTAAAATTAATATTGCGAACTGCCTTGACATCTGAAAGTGGGAGGGCCTCTTATGACCCAACCTCACATTCACACTCCTGTGTGGTGCTCCTGCAGATAAGACCCCCTGGCCCCAGCCAACAGCCTTGTTTTTCACAGCAACCAGGCAAGGTGCCTGCTTTTCCCTAATGCTGGGCTTCAGTTCCCTGACAGCCCATGGAATTATTCAAAGAAGACAATTACATTCTTCCACAAGAATAAGAGGGCGTTGCATGCTTCTGTTACTACAAACTTTGCCTTCTCCAACCCTGCTTTGTTCACTCTGTGATTGAGGGCAACCCCTGGGTGGTCCTGCATGACATGTGGTGTCTTCTTCTCCCAGGCTTTGAGTATTTGTTACTAGAACCCGCTGTTGATCTCATCTGCTGATGATCTCATCTCATCAGCATCAATGCCTTGCATTCAGCCATCCCCATAACCTAGATCTCATCTGCTGATGATCTCATCTCATCAGCATCAGTGCCTTGCATTCAGCCATCCCCATAACCTAGAACAAGGATCTCTCCTTCATTAACAGGTTGGAATGTCTATCAAAACAGTAAGCTTGTATCTGCTTATTGCTTTGTTTCTACCACCTAATATAATGTCAGGCATATTATAGGCTCAATAAACATTTGTTGTATAGGAAAGGAAAAACAGCAACAACTAAATAAACATCTTTTTGTGTAACCAAACTGAATAGCCTAGTTTAGGTTCAGAGCAAATAGGGAGTAACTTTCAGTTTTCTGACACCTTTACAGTTTTTGAGATTTTTAAATGATTCATCTCTTGTTCAGGTAAAGGAGCACTGCATACATTTCTTTTTTCAAGAAAAATAATCCATCAGAGATTGGTGGTTGCCTACTTGCATCCTTTCTATGCCTCCCTATCTTTTAGACATGATTTTATAGACATCCATCCTTCTTGGTTTAGTAAATCATGGCAATCATGTTCCCTTCACACATAATCGATTTAAGATGAGAGAACAAAGTGGAACACGACCTAATTCTGGTCAACAAAATGTGAGTAAGCATGCTCTGGGAAATGATTCTGTGCCCATAACAGCTACACAGGGAGCAATAATCTCTTGTCTTTTTTACCTAGTACACCAGTCCTGTTATTAAGATGAAAGTTAAACTGAAAATAAAAGAGAAAAAATGGAAAGGATTTGAGTCCTGGATGTTACTGAGTCATTGAATTATCCAGTCTAAGATCTACCATACTTCTGGGTACTTTATTATAGTTTCCAAGCCACTGTGCATTTTTCACTACAGTTGTTGTTGACATTACTTGCAACCCAAAGCATCTAAGTAATACATGTGATCTACATGTTATATTTTCTAAACTCTTGAATGTGTTAGATATTGTTATACCACAGTGTGTAAAAGATAACTGTATTTAATTAGATAAGAGCACTCTTTCAAAAAATCTCTGATACTATAGACGTTGTTCCAATTGTCTTCTGATAAAATTCTAAGATCAGTCTGATTTCTATTTACTTGTGGGGAAATACAATCTTTTATCTTTTCCTAAGAAGTTGTGGATTATATTTGTACTATATATTTAAAATCTTACTAGAATATTTTAGTTGGATTTCATTTTTAAATGGTTTGTTTGGAATTTAGTTAGACATTTAAAATTGTGCTCTGTGTAGGTTTTAATAATGAAAATGAGGATTATTTTTATTGCTTTACTTTGTCTTTGCTTTCTACTTCCTTCCCAATTTTCCTAGTAGCTTCTTAAAGAATGCCAATGATTGTTAGGTTAAATTTCCAATCTCTATCCTTGTATTCATTGTAGTAGAGTCCTTTGGTGTCCTTCCCAGGTTCCCTTTACTAGACCTTGTACCGATTTCCCAGGTGCTATAAGTATTGGCTGCTGATAGCTAACCACTGCTCCCTTCTCCTGAGATCACCTTTGGCTCACCCAGAAAAGCGTAGGATATTATTTGGGAATACAAAAAGCCAGCCTCCTCGCCATAAGGTGGGACACATATCATTTACCTTCCAAATGTCCCTGTAGGATGCACTGAACCTAGTCTGGATTAACCTCTTTGTCTGACTGCTTCCTTCACTTAATTTTGCTGTACATGTCTCTTTTCCTTTTAACAGGACATAAGTCATATTAGATTTGGTGTCCACCCTGTCTCAATATGACTTTGTATTAACTTAACCAAGTATATCTACAACAAATCTTTTAAGGTTGTTGCAAATAAGGTCACATTCTGAGGTACTGGGGTTTAGGGCTTCAATATATATTTTGCAGGACACAGTTAAACTTATTATAGTATCAAACTTTCTTCTAAGTGTGATTCTATTTGCCTAGATTTTTCTTTTTTCTTATCCACAGTGCTTAGCTCGCTGACACTTTAAAATAGTGAAGACATGAAAACCTGCAACTCATTTTTGTACATGATATTTGCTGTTCTAAAAGTGAATCCTCTTTCTGTCACTACCTATGGTGATTTACTTGGGAGACTTATACCTCTCATGTTAAAATGGAGCACCACTAGTTTACCCTTCATTTACTTCTTGACAAGTGGATTTTTTTCTCCAAAGAAGCAGGAAGTATTAGTAAGGAAATAGAATGAAACACAAAAGAAGAGATGGTCAAAAAGAAACATCTACAGAATTGTTGCTGGGTTGTTAAGACATGTTTCTAAACATGAGGGAGAGGCGGGGGTAGGAAAAGCTACGTTTTGGTAAACCAGATGTATTCAGAAGAATAGCAAGTCTCCCAAAAGTTGTGCTTTCCAGTTTATGTCCATCTGCTTTATCACTATCAGATAGTCTTTTCCCCATATTTTAGCATTGGATTATTGACTCTTAGTCCTTATTTTGAATTAAATATGACTTTTTATTTTTTATTTATATCAATAGATTGTACTCTTTCTGAAACAAGAAGCATTTTATTTATTTATTTTTATTTTATTTATATATTTTTTTCAAGAAGCATTTTTTTTTCATTATTTTTAATGAGTTTATTTTTTTCTCAATTATTTTTATTAGCTGGAGGCTAATTACTTTACAATATTGTAGTGGGTTTTGGCATACATTGACATGAAACAGCCATAGATTTACATGTGTTCCCCATCCTGAACCCCCCTCCCCATCCCATCCCTCTGGGTCATCCCAGTGCACCAGCCCTGAGCAATTGTCTCGTGCATCCAACCTGGACTGGTGATCTGTTTCACACTTAATAATATACATGTTTCAATGCTATTCTCTCAGATTATCCCACCCTCGCCTTCTCCTATAAAGTCCAAAAGTCTGTTCTATACATCTGTGTTTCTTTTTCTGTTTTGCATATAGGGTTATCATTACCATCTCTCTAAATTCTATATATATGCGTTAGCATATTGTATTGGTGTTTATCTTTCTGGCTTACTTCACTCTGTGTAATGGGCTCCAGTTTCATCCATCTCATTAGAACTGATTCAAATGTATTCTTTTCAATGGCTGAGTAATATTCCATTGTGTATATGTACCACAGCTTCCTCATCCATTCGTCTGCTGATGGGCATCTAGGTTGCTTCCATGACCTGGCTATTATAAACAGTGCTATGATGAAAACTGGGGTACACGTGTCTCTTTCAGATCTGGTTTCCTTGGTGTGTATGCCCAGGAGTGGGATTTCTGGGTCATATGGCAGTTCCATTTCCAGTTTTTTAAGGAATCTCTGCACTGTTCTCCATAGTGGCTGTACTAGTTTGCATTCCCACCAACAGTGTAAGAGGGTTCCCTTTTCTCCACACCCTCTCCAGCATTCATTACTTGTGGACTTTTGGATAGCAGCCATCCTGACTGGCGTGTAATGGTACCTCATTGTGGTTTTGATTTGCATTTCTCTGATAATGAGTGATGTTGAGCATCTTTTCATGTGTGTGTTAGCCATCTGTATGTCTTCTTTGGAGAAATGTCTGTTTAGATCTTTGGCCCATTTTTTGATTGGGTCATTTATTTTTCTGGAATTGAGCTGCAGGAGTTGCTTGTGTATTTTTGAGGTTAATCCTTTGTCTGTTGCTTCATTTGCTATTATTTTCTCCCATTCTGAAGGCTGTCTTTTCACCTTGCTTATAGTTTCCTTTGTTGTGCAAAAGCTTTTAAGTTTCCTTAGGTCCCATTTGTTTATTTTTGCTTTTATTTCCAATATTCTGGGAGGTGGTTCATAGAGGATCTTGCTGTGATTTATGTCAGAGAGTGTTTTGCCTATGTTCTCCTCTAGGAGTTTTATAGTTTCTGGTCTTACATTTAGATCTTTAATCCATTTTGAGTTTATTTTTGTGTATGGTGTTAGAAAGTGTTCTAGTTTCATTCTTTTACAGGTGGTTGACCAGTTTTCTCAGCACCACTTGTTAAAGAGGTTGTTTTTTCCATTGTATATTCTTGCCTCCTTTGTCGAAGATAAGGTGACCATAGATATGTGGATTTATGTCTGGGCTTTCTATTTTGTTCCATTGATCTATATTTCTGTCTTTGTGCCAGTACCATACTGTCTTGATGACTGTGGCTTTGTAGTATAGTCTGAAGTCAGGCAGGTTGATTCCTCCAGTTCCATTCTTCTTTCTCAAGATTACTTTGGCTATTCGAGGTTTTTTTTTGTATTTCCATACAAATTGTGAAATTATTTGTTCTAGTTCTATGAAGAATACCATTGGTAGCTTGATAGGGATTGCATTGAATCTATAGATTTTTTGGGGTAGTATACTCATGTTTACAATATTGATTCTTCCAATCCATGAACACGGTATATTTCTTCACAACCTCAGGGACCTCTGGGACAATGTGAAATGCCCCAACATTAGAATTATAGGAATCCCAGAAGAAGAAGACAGAAAGAAAGGCCATGAGAAAATACTCGAGGAGATAATAGCTGAAAACTTCCCTAAAATGGGAAAGGAAATAGTTACACAAGTCCAAGAAACCCAGAGAGTCCCAACAGGATAAACCCAAGGTGAAACACCCCAAGATACATATTAATCAAATTAACAGAGATCAAACACAAAGAACAAATATTAAAAGCAGCAAAGGAGAAACAACAAATAACACACAAAGGGATTCCCATAAGGATAACAGCTGATCTATCAATAGAAACTCTTCAAGCCAGAAGGGAATGGCAGGACATACTTAAAGTAATGAAAGAGGACAACCTACAACCCAGATTATTGTACCCAGCAAGGATCTCATTCAGATATGAAGGAGAACTCAAAAGCTTTACAGACAAGCAAAAGCTGAGAGAATTCAGCACCATCAAACCAGCTCTTCAACAAATGCTAAAGGATCTTCTCTAGATAGGAAACACAGAAATGCTGTATAAACGTGAACCCAAAACAACAAGTAAATGGCAACGGGACCACACCTATCAATAATTACCTTAAATGTAAATGGGTTGAATGCCCCAACCAAAAGACAAAGACTGGCTGAATGGATACAAAAACAAGACCCCCTATATATGCTGTCTACAAGAGACCCACCTCAAAACAAGGGACACACACAGACTGAAAGTGAAGGGCTGGAAAAAAATATTTCATGCAAACGGAGACCAAAAGAAAGCAGGAGTTGCAATACTCATATCAGATAAAATAGACTTTCAAATAAAGGCTGTGAAAAGAGACAAAGAAGGACACTACATAATGATCAAAGGATCAATCCAAGAAGAAGATATTAGAGTTATAAATATATATGCACCCAACATAGGAGCATCGCATTATGTAAGGCAAACCCTAATGAGTATGAAAGGGGAAATTAACAATAACACAATAATAGTGGGCGACTTTAATACCCCACTCACACCTATGGATAGATCAACTAAACAGAAAATTAACAAGGAAACACAGACTTTAAATGACACAATGGACCAGCTAGACCTAATTGATATCTATAGGACATTTCACCCCAAAACAATCAATTTCACCTTTTTCTCAAGTGCACATGGAACCTTCTCCAGAATAGATCACATCCTGGGCCATAAATCTAGCCTTGGTAAATTCAAAAAAATTGAAATCATTCCAGTCATCTTCTCTGACCACAATGCAGTAAGATTAGATCTCAATTACTGGAAAAAAAACTATTATAAATTCAAACATATGGAGGCTAAATAACATGCATCTGAATAACCAACAAATCATAGAAGAAATCAAAAAAGAAATCAAAATATGCATAGAAACAAATGAAAATAAAGACACAACAACCCAAAACCTATGGGGACACTGTAAAAGCAGTGCTAAGGGGAAGGTTCATAGCATTACAGGCTTACCTCAAGAAACAAGAAAAAAGTCAAATAAATAACCTAACTCTACACCTAAAGCAACTAGAGAAGGAAGAAATTCAAGAAGCATTTTAAATATAAATGACACTCCTTGCTTACCAAATTAAATCACAACTCCTTAGCAGTGTATGAGGAAAGACACTTCCTGACATCGCTTCAAACTAGTTTTCTACTCATATCAACTTGATATCGTTACACTAACCTGACAGGAGAGCTTACTTTGGAACCAAAGGCATTGAGATATTCTGAATAATTCATAACATTTGCCATGCACTAAGTAAGGTACTTTACATATTTTATTTCAATCAATCCTCAAACCAACCTGATGAGAAGAGTATTATCCTCATTAAATACTTAATGAAAATGGGCAGCAGAGAAATCAGATCATTTATTAGCGGCCATATAGCCAGTAATTAATGAAACAGAATTTTGCCCTTTACTTTGTTGAATTCCAAGGCCCATGGTATTATCCATAAACTGTGTTCCCCTCAATTTGAGGAAACCAAAAGGACATGATAACTCGTACTCAATGCAAGCTACCTTTGATATTCTAAGATCTGTTCTGTGGAAGGGAAGTATATTTTTTCCCAGTTGCTATTGTGGCAAATCAACAACATGCATGATGAATTAAAACAATGGAAATATATTGTCTTCTAGTTGTTGAGGTCAGAATTCTGAAATGGTTTTCATTGGGCTGAAATCAAGGTGACAGTACAGCTGCATTCCTCTGAGATTCTAGGCTGAAATTTATTTCCTTGCCTTCGCCAGCTTTTAGAGGTCACTTGCATTCCTTGGCTTGTGACTTCATTCTATCTCCAAAACCAGCAATGAACAGTCAAGTCTTTCTCTAGTTGCATCACTCTGACACCAACTCTCTCTTTCCTCCTTTCACTTATAAGGACCTTTATGACTACCCTGAGTCTCCCTAGATAATCTGGGATAATCTCCTCATCTCAAGGCTGGATAATTAGAAACTTTGATTACATATTCAACATTAATTCCCCCTTGCTATGTAAAAAAATATTCAAAGATTCCAGGGGTTAGAATTTGGACATCTCTAAGCAGCTATTTGTCTACTGCAAGATAGACACATGTCTTTACAGTGGCGATGCTCAGAGCTAGGCATTATGACAGTCACTAATCTATTTGGAATAGAATTCTTCCAACAAGTGTGAGTTCAAGGAAAGGGACACAGTTTCTGATTGAAAAGTGCAACAAAAATTATATAAAGCATCCGATCCCCAGACAAGGTAATTCGGATTCAGGAAGGTATTCAAAATTTGTCTGTGGAGATGAATTACAAAATAGGAGATCAAGACAAAAGTCTTGTTATAGGATCAGGTTACAGAATTGAGAGAAGTCTTCTCCAAAGAGCTTAATAATTTTCCAGGAACTCAAAACTCACTCCAAGCAATCTTGCCCAAGGCAACAAGATCAATGCCACATCCCACTTTCTGCTGGAAATAGTACTCAATATTTGTTCACATTTAGTCAGGATAATCTCAGAAAGTACATAGTATGGAGACTTTGGAAGGAATCATCAATGCTTATAGCTAACAAAGGGTGAAAGCTGGCATTTTCTTCCATTTAGATGCTATCTATCCATCAAGGTCAACTGAGAATGTCACATATACCTTGAATCCTACCCCAATTCTCTCCTCAGGAATCATCTCTCCTGGGATTGCCAAGCTACTTCCAAGCTTATCCGTGTAGCACTCACAACTCCACATCTACAATATCTGTGAAATGATACCTCCAGTAAAAATGTAGAATTCTGCTTACCAGATTTTATCTTTTAATAGAGTTTGAATCCTGAAAATTGTAGCTTCTTCTTAACATTTTTATTTGAAACAATTGCCATTATTGCTTATAAATACACACAAAAATATGAAAATATTTAGTATGTCATCTTGAGTATTTTCCATTCAAAGAATGGGGACAGATAAAGCTACATAAATCTGTCATTTGGTTTATGTTTTTGTTATCTATTTATTTACTTACATACTGTCTGAAAGACAGCTGAACCTTTAACTAATCTTGCTCACCTGTTAGCTCTAAAGAAAGTGCAGAAACACTGCCCAATTGTGGTGGTGGTGAAAATGACAGTGTAACAAAACAGAACCCAAGGTGCCTGGCTAGCATGATATCTGAACTGAGGATATTTTCTTTCTTTCTTGCTCTGCACCTCCCCCCCACCATTTATTTTGAGGGGGCATTTGGTTTGAGCTTTGGTTAGAGCATTTGGTTAGAGCTTTGGTTAGAGCTTTGGTTTGAGCATTTGGTTAGAGTTTGGTTTGAGCATTTGGTTAGAGCTTTGGTTTGAGCATTTGGTTAGAGCTTTGGTTTGAGCATTTGGTTAGAGCTTTGGTTAGAGCTTTGGTTTGAGCATTTGGTTAGAGCTTTGGTTAGAGCATGTGGTTTGAGCTTTGGCTAGAGCTTTGCTTTGAGCATTTGGTTAGAGCTTTGGTTAGAGCTTTGGTTTGAGCATTTGGTTAGAGCTTTGGTTTGAGCATTTGGTTAGAGCTTTGGTTAGAGCATTTGGTTTGAGCTTTGGTTAGAGCTTTGGTTTGAGCATTTGGTTAGAGCTTTGGTTAGAGCTTTGCTTTGAGCATTTGGTTAGAGCTTTGGTTAGAGCATTTGGTTTGAGCTTAGGTTAGAGCATTTGCTTTGCCTTGGCCAGGTTACTGTCAGTATCAGGGTAAATCAGTTGAAGGAGGATGTGGTTGTACAAATGCTCAGGCCTCCTATGGTGGCAGCTCCCCATGATGCGGGCTTTTCACAGGTGACTCAGCATTGGAGAATAAATGGGTTATTGTGTTTTGGCACCCATGGCTACATCCATAACCTATCAAGTCAAATCTCACTGGGCAATTATGGGATTCTCATAATGCTCCTTAAGTCCTTTCTTTGGCAGACATCCCACAGGTTATGACGTTTTGCATGACATTAAAGAAAAAAGAAAACAGAAAAACATAAGTAAGATAGTAGCAATAATAGCAGATGGACTATGCCAGTTAGTTTAGAAGATGAATGAGATGACCAAAACAGCAATTGAGAAGTCCACTTGAAATAAAATGATCAAAAGCTGCAATCAGTCACCCTCTGAGTGATGTTGATACAAGCTTAATGTTAGCGAACTAAAACTTGGGTATTGAATTGATGGTTATGATGGTTCTCAAAGGACCATGGCGAGACTAGTCACAGTCTAGACAGTACTGAGAATGACACAGCCATAGAGATAGAGCATGAACTGTATTCCAAATAGGAACAACTAGTGCTTGAAATATCATGCAACTGAAGTAGATTGGAAGAGAAAGACATGCCAGGTTCCCAATAGGAGGTCAGGGATTTAGGTTGGTAGTAAACAGGATGATGATTCAGTGAGTTGAGAAAGGTATTGCTGCAAAACTCCTTTTTTTCTCAAAACTCTGAGATAATTCTTCTGCATTGATAGGTTTAAAAACTATTGCTATGTTTTATATCTGTCCATCTTAATTTTTTTTTAAAGTTTGTTTAAAATATGATATTGGAACTACTAGTTTTGTTCTCTACAAAGTTCTTGGGTAAAGCTCATGCATGTTTATTTTGATATTTACTAATATAATGTTTGAAGTAACTTTATACTCTTGGCCCAATCCTTAGTAATCACAGAATACATTCTTTAAAAATTCAATTTTGATGATAAGTCACAAATGCAACTGTTTGTTAAGTATGTTTTGGTATGTAGCATCATTATATTTTCAAAGACAGTAATTAAGTGACAAGATATTTGACTTATTGGCCCTGCCTCCCTGAGCTATGTTTTTGGGCTATTTAAGTCATGAATCTCGAAGGGCAGTTCAGAGTACTTTGGCTAGGAAATAAAGCAATTGATTTTATTATGCACTATGTGAACAGTTTAAGAAGGATCACATTTACATAGCTGTCTGTTATGCTAATATTATAGTTTCCTAATTCCAATTCACATAAAATTATACCAGATAGTAGCAATTTCCATTAATTGATGATGAGCCTGTCATGAATCATTCCACTCCCTTCCTTTCAACAAACATTTACTGAGCATATAATAGATACCGGGTACTTTGCTAGATACAGATGCTACAGAGAGAATTACAAAAAACAAAGGCCCTACCCCCTTGAGTGGAGAGAAAGATACAGTACAAGAGAGAGACAAGAAATCAGAAGTTATAATATTGTGGGATATGATATAAGGTTATATAAAATGCTGAGGGTGCCAGGGACAGGTTACTTCTGCCAGAGAGGAGGTAGGGGAAGAGGTATTTATTAAAAGCTTGCAAAAGATCCCCCCCAAGCTTCTCTGATAGCTCAATTGGTAAAGAATTCACCCACAATGCAGGAGACCCCAGTTCAATTCCAGGGTCAGGAAGATCCACTGGAGAAGGGATAGGCTACCCACTCCAGTATTCTTGGGCTTCCCTTGTGGCTCAGCTGGTAAAGAATCTGTCTGCAATGTGGGAGACCTGGGTTTGATCTCTGGGTTGGGAAGATCCCTGGAAAAGGGAAAGGCTACCCACTCCAGTATTCTGGCCTGGAGAATTCCATGGACTATATAGTCCATGAGGTCACAAAGAGTCAGACAGACTGAGCGATTTTCACTTTCACTTTTCAAAAGAACCCACCTGAATTATGATTGGAAGGAAGGGAAGGAGCTTGCAATCCGAGGAAGGGAGATCAAAAGTATCTTCCAAGTAGGAATCAACAAGGGAAAGACCACAAAGCAAGAAAAATCTCATTGTGTTCAGTTGTCCAAAAGAAATTAGTGTTGCGAAGGAGAAGGAAGGGCAGATAGTGGAGAAAGGGACAAGGCTGTAGAGATCACAAACGGTCTTCAATTTTGTACTAAGAAATTTTGATTTTTCTTGAAGACCACAGACAGAAAAAAATGTAGAAAAGTTTCAAGCAGAGAAGTGGCCCTGTAGCAGATAGCATTTGAGTTGTCTTTCTTCCAGAGTCACTTTCTTCAGGTTCACCGCATGACTCTGACCATGCTCACCCCAGCCATAATTTGATATGCTGGTGGTCTTCCCTGACCAAAATTGAGGCAATTGTGTTATCTCTATTAAGGAGTTGACATTCTAACATACCAAGTTCTATGTAACATAAAAGACCGACGCTATAGAGTGGTCCTATGTTTGGAAAAGCAAAGTCATGATGTGCAATTGATTGAATGGCAGAATTACTGATAAGAAAATGAAAACTGTAATTATGACCAAATTGTGAATGTCAAACTTAATGATGAAAAAGGACATGGTGAGCACTATGGATGCTGATAGAGTTTGGGCTGTAAAACAAAACTATTAGCTAAATTCCAACATATTCAATGAAAGTAGAGACAGAACTACCAAATAACTGTATAGAAATAGTGAGGATGAGGTTATGCTACAGCCAACTGATAGCCTTCAAAAATGATTTTCAGTAGAATTTAACATAATTGTATATGGCAGCACCACAGAGAATACTTTATGAAAAGGACACATATAAAAAAGAATTTGTCCTGGAATGAGAGTTTCAGAAGGCACGTTGGAAAAGTTTGAAGAAAGGCAGAAATTAGATTAGGAAGAAGAAACAAGATGCATTAAAGTTGATTGTATGTGTACGTGTAGTGGGGGTCATCTCACCTTGTGTAATGAGGTTGAGGGCATGTATCAAGAGTTACATATAAATCACTCCTAAGTTGACAGGGAAATGTAAATAACTATGAAGTATTTGTAAGCAAGTGTTCTTGCACATTTTAGTTTTAATATACTATACGACTTGTATGAAAATATATGAACAGCCTTTGAACCAATGAAAGTCCAGTCTTCTTATGGGTGGGTCCATAGAGCATATTAAAAATGAGAATTATATCTTTTTTGAGGGAGATGGACTATTCCAGAAAAGCCTTGTTTCTGGATAGAGGACTGCCTCCGTGGGGTGGAAATGCTGCAGTGGAATCCTGTTTGTGCTGAGTTGAATCTGGGAATCCATCAGGTAACAGATACCAGATTCCTTCTGAAATGGTGGATTCTATATAAATATTAGTGTCATTATTATTAAAAAGCTTTTGTGCAGATGCATGATGACATTCTTGGTGGTAAAAGACAATAATTTCCATTTACTGAACACTTTCTATACTCGCACTGTGTAAGTATTTACAAGGTGATTTCATTAAATTCTAACAAAATTGTGTGAGTGGGTATGATTATGCCCATTTTATTAATGAGGAATTGGAGAACTACATGCTTAAATAACTTGACCAGTTTCTCACAGGTAGCTAGAAAGAATCAGAGCTGAACAACTCCCAATCTGTGGTGTCTCTGCAGAATTACCAGCAAATCAATGAGAAGTTTTCTGTATACCACAGGCTCTATACTGTACATATTTAATAATTCAGGATTGCTCTTCCAAAGGCTATTGCTGTTCTGTCTTTTCCAGACATTTATCCCTGAAATTTAGTAAACTAAAATTTTAGTTTTGGTGTCTTTTAATTATCCTCCCTGTAGCTAAGGGGTTCAGGCCTGTTTTATAAGAGGTGATCTTATGGTCTAAATAGGATTTCCTAGGAATGAGGTTAATTGCATTAATAATCAGCCTTTTCCCCCAGTTTAAATATTATGTATGTTTGTGTTTCAGTCATTTCAGTTGTATCCAACTCTTTGTGTCCCTAGGGACTGTAACCCACCAGGCTCCTCAGTCCATGGGATTCTCCAGGCAAGAAAACATGAATGGGTTGCCATGCCCTTCTCCAGGGGACCTTCCTGACCCAGGGATCAAACCCACTTCTCCTGTGGCCCCTGCCTTGCAGGCAGATTTGTTACAGATTTGTTACCACTGAGCCACCAGGGAAGCTCCTTAAACAGTATAAATACATGGAAATCTTTGTTCACTGAAACATCACATTTGATGTTGAAACAGAATTTGAGTGGAGGTTTGGGTGCACTAGATTATCTTTCATGTCAATTTTCACCTGTGTTCCTTCTCTTTTTCATTTAGTTATAGTCTCAAACAGAGTATCATGAAGTCAACCTGAAATTTTCCTTAAGGTCAAGATTTTACTTAGGACATTAAGATTTGACTTGTTGCCTCAAGTTTCAACTTGTCTTTTCTGTGAACTTGGTATCAAAGGCCTTGGAACAGTTCTCAGTTTAACTTTTTATTTCCTCTTAATTATTTCTAATATAAGCAGAAAAGTAAAGGTGCTAATTGGCCTCTTCAGAATTACTTTTTGCTTTTTAATTCTCTTACATCTTCCCTGAATTTTTACAGGAGATAGAAAAGGTTGCAATATGAGTATATAGAATGCTTAAAATATAGTCTTTCCCAGATAAGAGCAGCTTTTCCAGGCAGCTTCTAAGATTGTTCAAATATCTATGATGTTTTCTCTCCATCTGTCTTCAGCTGGTTTCTTTACTGCCTTCTACCAGTCTGAAGAAATTTTACTTCATGATCCTGACAGAGTGCTCATTCTTATAGAAGTTAGTCCCATTTTTTTTTAGACAATTATAAGACCCAACTTTTAAAAATATTGAAGCAAAACATAACAAGTTTTCCAAGTATTTCTTCAATAGCATAATTTTACCACAGTGTCTAATGAATTCCTTATAAAACCACAATTCTAAATTCAAACTCTCAGAGGTTGCTGTTGCTTTTAAACTATCTAAAATTGTTTTCTTTTGTCAACATGGATTTCCATTTCTAATTTCTTGGTTTTAAGTGTATCCTTTGTATTCCATGTCCGATGGCAACTGAGAATTTTCTGGTAACGTGTCAAATCTTGTGTTCTTCTCGCATTTAAAAGCAATACTGGATCTTATGCCTTAGAGAATCTTGTTTTTATGATGAAATAATTTTTAAAATCTAAATGATCATCATATTAGGTTTTCAATCCATTCCCACTTCTTGAGTTCTTTTCTTTCCCACTTTTTGCTCCTAAGTTCCTACTTCTAATTCTAAATATCCTACCTGTTCATATCTGTTAAAATAGATAAGTTAAATAATAAATTACTTAGTTTTTTTCTTTTTATACAGAAAAAATATAGAGAGAGGATAAATACATAGATATTACAAAAATGTCACCACAGCTGTTACTTAAATCTTAACACTTTCTTAATACATATATAAAGTAGTGGGGGCATGTTTTTGTCACATGTAAGGAGTTAAGAGTTTTTTTCAACTACACAGAAAACCAAACTCAAAGAGAGAACATGAAAAATTCTATCTCAGTTTAGGATTCTACAGCTTTAAAACCATGATTGAACAAACATCATGGAATGGAACGTACGTGCTTGATTATTTGTCTCTGAAGTCTTTTAACACTCACTGCAAAGTCACTTTAACACCCCTTAGAGATGCAGCCTACTTCTGCAAACTTCAAGCAATACTGTTTTAAGGAAAGGAAGTAAAAGAGACTTAAGTTTCATTGGCTTTGCTATTGTCTTGCTCAGACTTAGTTTCCTACACTCATGTGACTTACTTATGATATAACAGGGAAACAGACAACGGATCATCACTCTCTGGTCTCTCATTCCCAATTTCTAGATTGGTTCCTTTCCAGTATCCCATTCCATGGGGCTAGTTTCTTGCCTTATTCTCCAGTCTTTCTAGAGACCAAAGCATTTTCCCTGGTCCATGTGCTATTGGACCCGCCCAAATGTCGTTTTGTGTAGATGACATTCCGCTGAAGACCTCTCTGATGTCTTGCTCGGTTTAAATCTTTAGAGTTTTGCCTAAATCCAGTGTTCCCTGAAAATGACTTTCTGACTGCCCATAACCCAACTGATTACCTGTGCTTCCCTTTCAGAGCAGACTGGTCTCCTAGACCTGACCATCCTCTCTCTGATCCATTGTCATTTTCATAGGATTTTCTTTATGATGGTGCAGGAATGTTTCTGAAATTCCAGTCACACTATATGTTCTTAATCACTTAGCCAGTGATTAGCTGTTTTTTCAAAGCAAGTATGCTCAGTAGCTCAGTCATGGCCAACTCTTAGTGACCTCATGGATTGTAGCCCACAAGTCTCCTCTGTCCAAGGAATTTTTCAGGCACGAGTCATAGAAAAATGGTACCTAAAATAAAAATTTAAAACTCAAAGCAGAATTCCTATAGGAGAAAAATGAAGTAGTTTAAAAGGGGAAGAAAATGTAGCATTATAACTGCATATAGTAATATTACATTGTCATGGTCAGCATTTAGGTTTTTCATAAGGATGCCATGGTAAGGATGAACATCAGCGAGTGTAGTGAAATGAAAATAAAGCCTAAATATGTCAGTGATTGCAGTGTGAGTTTAATTTGAGATGGGGAAAAAGATATAACCTACTTGTCACTTATCAAAAATTATTTTACAAAATAAATTGAACTAAGACTCAAACATATATTTGTACATTCATGTTCAGTAGCATTACTGACAATAGCTAAAAGATTGAAGCAATTCAAGTGTGCATCGATGGATAAATGGATAATGAAAATACACTACATGCTACATGAAAGTGGTTTAAACAGTATCTTTAGAAGTTTATTCTTCAAGAAGTCTGATCACTTTGATTATATAGGTTTATACTGTTTTGACATCTCCTTTACATAAAATCAAGATGTTTTTACTTTGTAAGAGGCAATTGATAGACTAAACTTTCCCAATTCATTCTACTGCACTTTTGCTTAAAAAGATTTAATAGCCCCCTGCTGCTGCTGCTGCTAAGTCGCTTCAGTCGTGTCCAACTCTGTGTGACCCCATGGAGGGCAGCCCCCTACCAGCTCTGAAATAAATTCTTGATAATTTAGTTCCATTCCGGCATTTTTGTTTCTTTACAGCCACCTAACACAAACTTGCTATTTCAATTGATAATGTCTTCATCAAAAAATGCATCCATTCTAACATTGGGCTTATGCTCAGACTATGATTCTGTTCCAGAAGGCTCTTCACTGTTTCCCTTCTTCTCTTGAAAATACCAAACATCTGTTAACAGGGCTTCTAGCTCTAGAATTAAGAGAATAGCTAGTGTTGGGTTTACTATCTATCTATGGATAAGAGCAGGGTAGACTATAAAAGGGGACAACCTGAAGGCAGTGGAGAACAAGCAAGCAGGATTTGAGGAGCTACAATCCAGAAAGAAGAAGAGCAGAGATATTAAAATGACATGCTGGTATTCTGTCTGCCTACCAAAACAAAGCAAAAGTAAATCTAAATAAATCCGAAAGAAAAAGAAAATGTTAACCCTTTTAGATTAAGATAACAACACTGTGACATTCTTTAATTTTTAATCCTCTGACTTGAAATAACATGTTATGCAACACATTAAAAACACACAAAAACACAGTAAGCAAAAACCAAGAGAAAAGTAACAGACAACATAAATGAACTACAGGGTTGTAGAGATGTTAGCTTTATCAGACAGGGACTTTAATTATGATCAACATATTCAAAATTTAGAGTAGTATGTAGAATTTCAGCAGAGACCGAGAATGCATTAAAAAATAGACAAATGGGAATTCTGTACCTAATATTAAATACTGAGTAATATTGCAGATTCATTTAATATCAGATTAAACATAGCAGAAAGGAGGATTAGTGAACCAGAAAACAGACCAATAGTATCCAGATTTATCCACACAGATGAAATAAATGATAGATTGTACAGAAAATAAAAGAAATATATGGAATATAGTAAATATACAATAAATGATATGAAAGAGAATATGAAACAGTCAGTGTTTGAAAAATTTCTGGGTCAGAATTTCTCAAAACTAATGAGTGGCTCAGCTGGTAAAGAATCTGCCTGCAGTGAGGGAGATCTGGGTTCAATCCCTGGGTAGGGAAGATCCCCTGGAGAAGGGAAAGGCTACCCACTCCAGTACTCTGGCCTGGAGAATTCCATGTACTCTATAGTCCATGGGGGTTGCAAAGGATCAGACAAGACTGAGCAACTTTCACTTTCACTTTCAATGAAAGATATCAAACAATGTGACTCATGAAGTTCTCTGTTCCCCTGTCTCTACAGTATGGGAAAAAATATATTTGTGATGAATGATAGACTTCAATAAGAAAGAAGAAACACCTTCCGAAAGGAAGCAGAAGAGTCTATCTTCCTGACCCTGGAGTTGACAGAGATGTTTTAGACAGATTACAAAAGTATTAGCTGTTTTTGGCATTATTAAAATCAAAACTTCTGTCTTTAAAAGGTGCCTTAAAGAGATTAAAAGACAAGTTGCAAACCAGGAACAGAAGACATTTGCAATGAATTATTTGACAATGGATTCACATCTAGAAAATTTATAAAATGTAAATAAGAAAAAACAGAAAACACAACTAAAATTAAAAAATAGGCAAGACTTGGAAAAAGTTCAAAGTATGACATCTAACTGGTCAAATAAGGATATGAAAAATTGTTCAACATGATTATTCATCATGGAAATGCAAATTAAATCCACAAGATGATATCTTTATACTCACTCCAAAGGCTAAAACTAAATAGACTGATCACATGCAGAGTGGTAAGTATGTGGTCAGCTGGAACGCATATATATTACTGGTGACTGTACTAGTTGGTACAACCACTTTTAAAAAACTGTTTCAAATATTTAGTTAACCTGTACATACATATACCATTTAACCCAGAAAGTTCACTTTCTTATATATAGCTAAGAAAAACATTCCTAATATCCACAAAAGGAATATATATATATATATATATATATATATATATGCTTATTTGTAATAATTGAAATTTGATATAATAATTAAAATATCCACCAACAAGAGAATGGCAGTGATCAACAATATGGATTAAATCTCACAAATGTGATATTGAGAAAAAGAATCAAGATACAGAAGAATATGTAGTTTATTATTTACTGTATGAAAATCAGAAACAAGTTGAACTCATATATGATGACAGAAGTCAGATTGGTGATAACCTAATAGGGGAAATTTGAGGTGGGCATAAGAAAGCTGTTGGGATGCCAAAATTGATCAAAATTTATACAGCTGGTGATATATGGGTTTTTATAGATTTAAAAATCTGAATCTGTGTGTTATAAGATATGCCAGTAAAATAATAAATATACATCTTGATACAGTTTCACAAAGTCAATATAGCCCCTTCACCTGATAAAAACATTATCTGCCCCTTAAAGTTCTCTTCATATCCCCTACTAGTATCTTCCATCCCCAGGGATAACCATTTTCCTGACTACTGACACTCTGGATTACTTTTGCCTGGTTTTGAACTTCATATTAATTGAATTGCTTGTAGCTGTTTATTTAGTTGCTTTTC
Source organism: Odocoileus virginianus (assembly GCF_023699985.2). Classification (NCBI taxonomy): domain Eukaryota; kingdom Metazoa; phylum Chordata; class Mammalia; order Artiodactyla; family Cervidae; genus Odocoileus; species Odocoileus virginianus. Next base: position 39,313,912 of record NC_069694.1, on the reverse strand, counting down.
AGTATTCCACTGAATGAATATACCACAATTTAATTTTCATTCATTCATTCTACTAAAGATGGTATTTATGGTTTTTCCAGGGCAATTATATGTAGCCCTTCTAAAAGCCTTCTTGTACGTGTTTTTGATGAGCATAGTTATGTATTTCTGTTAGACAAGTTCATCTGAGTAGAATATCTGGGTCTACCAGGATGTCTTTATTTCCCCAAGATGAAGCAGAATTATCATTCAGTGTAAATTCCTTTCAGCACTTAACAGTCATTAAGTTTACCATCTCTGAAATCCAGAAGTGCTTCTGCATAATCAGTTAGTTGTGCACTTCATTGGTCTTCAACTCGCTCAACTACTTCTCATGTTTACTTCTTGTTCTTCCCAATGGGAGTATAAGCTCTCAGAGAAAAGAAAACTGGATCTTCCATTCTTTACAAACATGATTAGGGAGCTTTCCTGGTGGCTCAATACCTAAAGCTCTGAGCTCCCAACGCAGGGGACACTGGTTTGCTCCCTGTTCGGGGAACTAGATCCTGCATGTTGCAACTAAGAGTGGGCACTGCCAAACAATAAATAAATACATTTTTAAAATGTGATTCGTCCCTTCCTCTTCTCTTTGGCATTAAACACTCCTCACCCCTAGTTTCTTTTGCACCTGCTTAATATTTAAGTCTCGTCTTCCAAATTCTCTATTTTCCTAGTTATCTGTTTTTAATTATTATTTTTTTTGAATAGTGCTATACTTTTTTATTGCTCCAGTGAGCACCTATTCCTTGGAATTTGGTCATAAGCACTATCCCTTGTTTCCCAGGCTCATCTTTATCTAAGATTTATTCATTTATTCTTTGTTCCTCCTTTGCTCCATGACTCATTATCTCAGAGCGTCCCAGTGGAAAGGGAGTTTAGACATATATTTTAAGTACCTATAATTTTAGCAGTTTTAAGGTAGCCTCAGTGAGGGATACAAAGATGATGACAACAAGATACACACCTCTTCTCACAAATTAGCCTAGTTAAGAAGATGCCAAGTAAATTGAAATAATGAGGTCTGATTAGGACCATTACATATCATTAGCTGTGAAAAAGTTATAAGGCCCAATCTTATCCAAAATAAAGCACAAAGGTGCAAAGTAAATGAAGGAAATCCAAATTAGTTTCACCTTTTCTATGATGACATCACTGAATAAAAAGCATATATAGGAACTTCCATGGCTGTCCAGTGGTTAAGACTCCATGCTCCTACTGCAGGGGGCATTGGTTCTATTCCTGGTCCAAGAATTAACTTCCCACATGCTGGGCAGTGTGGCCAAAAAATCAAAAGATAATTTAAAAAGTAAGGAGAGAATTATGTATATTTATATAATATAAAATTCATATAATTATAAAAATATAAAATTTAAAATTCATATAATTGAAAATATATAATTTATATCATTATACTATAATACTCACAATATAAATATTATATCTATATTATATAGATATATGTTTATTTATAAATATAATGTATTTCTATATAATTATATATAGGATATATATATGTGTCAACTATGAAATCATTAAAATGAAAATTCTTATTGTTTTCATATACCTGTGTAATAGCCCAGCTTCCCTTGAAATTACAGACAAAAGCAACCACTCCTGCGCTAATGCTCTTTTGGGGAGTACAGAAGTTGAGGCGGAAGAACAAATATAAGAGACATCACTGCCTACTAGACCACAGTTTCCTGGAGATCTGATTACACTGTCATTCAGGATGTTTTCTTAGAGACCATATATAATCACTGAAATTGCAAATAGTCCATGATGGTCAAGGAGGAAGGCAGAAAAATCTATCTGTTGAGTCCCAACTTCCATGATACAAATTTCACCATGCAGCATCTACTTCCCAAACTTCTGGGTTGTATAAGTATGGATGCCAACTGGGTGTTGAGCCATCTCATGGCACAGTAGTATTAGGGAAACATGGGGGGAGCCAGGAACCATTGAAACTTGGATGTGAGCAAATAGGTGTAATTAGGAGCTGTCTGTAAGACAGGTTATAGGTCTGTGGTGGTGCTAGTGGTGGCAGAAGTAATCTGGCAGCTTACACTGGAATCATGTAAGCTGTTACCGAGGCCTACTCTGACCCCAAAGCAGAGCCAGTGCATGAATCTGGGGTGTCATATAAACAAAGAACTCCTTTTCAGATCCATTCATTCCTAACAACATCCCTGTCTTATCTAAGATACTCCTCTCATTTCTTCCTCATATAGAAGTGCAAGTCTGATTCATCAAGGTGGCCAAACATGTTACCTTTCCAAAAAACCTTCAAAGGGATTGGCAAGGCAGGCTCCAGTACCGTTGCTACAATTGGTTCCAGCCGATAAGTGATTCTCCTGCCCTCCCTTCACTATCTCTCATTTTAGATTTCTCTCACTCTCAGCTAACACTCTCGCTCACCTGCACTGCTAACCCACTAGGATGACCCAGATCTTCATTCCCAAGAGGTTTTAGCCTATAGTTGCCCTTATCAGGGTGTGGTTGTTACATTTCCTCATTTACATTTGTCATAGGAGTGCCATAAGACACCAGGTAGTCCCCTGCATTCAAAATATTCCTCCTCCCTGTCTTTGCTGCATAACAGACAAGTCAGGCTTCATTACCCTCCCCACCTCCTATCCCCAGGAAAGTAACTCCTTTCTTTGTTTAAAAAGAAGCCAGGTGATACCTGCAATCTCAAATTTAGTGTAACCTATATTGTGTTCCCTTGTCCTCCTCCCTTGAGTACACGATTGGGCACCCAAAGAACAACTCCCCCCAGCCCCAGAGATGCTGTCCTCAACTTGGCACCTCAGCTGAGCCCTCAGAAGAACTTTCCACCTTTGATCGGGCTGGCTATTCCTGGATTATGGGGTTCATGTAAGTGAAAGCATTAGTTGCTCAGTTTTGTCCCACTCTTTGTGACCCCATGGACTGTAGCCCACCAAGCTCCTCTGTCCATGGAATTCTCCAGGCCAAAATACTGGAGTGGATAGCCATTTCCTTCTTCAGAGGATCTTCCCAACCCAGGGATCAAACCCAGGTCTCCTGTATTGCAGAGAGATTATTTACAGTCTGAGACACTGGGGAAGCCCAATAAGTAAGCGGATATTATAGTCAGGAGCCCACGGTTGTATGTCCTTCACTTTAGAATTGGTACATTGGTCAAAGATGTAGTGTAGGACACTATTTTCACAGAGCAGGCATTCTGTTAGCACTTGAAGGATGGTGCAGTAAGACACCCTGCAGATGGGGACTGAAGGTCAGCTTTCAGTAGGAATGCTCTGCTGCTCTCCCTGAAGTGGAGAAAGTTGACATGCCACCAACTGGCCAGCCAGTCTCTCTGAGGAACGGAGCCTGGCTGAGGGCTTCATGTTGATATACGCTTCCCGCAGGTTGGACATCCGACGGGAGCAGGAGTTGGATCAGCCTTGGTGAGGAAAGTGCAACTTGTCAGGCCCACGCTGAGTCTACAGCTTTGCCTGTCTTCTTCCATTGCTTCAAGTCTGCCCCATGGGATTTGCGGGTGGGCAAAGAGTAGTTTCCACAGCATCTCATGTCTAAAACAGGAAAACTCAAGGCATGAAGTGAGAAGCACATGGCATATGTTTGAAGCCTGTGTCAGGAAGAAGTTGCTAAGCTGAGCTCCAGGTTTATAGTGGTATAGGAGTGTATGCTGGTGCTAGGCCTAAACACAGAACAGATGTGTAGATCATGGGGACGTGCAAACTCAATATGCTGTGTCCTGATTTTTCTGGTGCCTTAAGCAGATCCTTATTTGCTTATTTGTAAGTCAGCCCTGCAAACATAATAAAAGGCAGAATATGTCATATACTAAGATCAAGACTGACATTCAGCCAGTAAGTCTTGGTGTCAAACTGCCCAGTGGGTCTGACGAGTCAGGTTGCCCTCTGATAAAATTTGAGAAGGCATAGCTGCAGGTTAAAGAAAAGATTTCTAAAATGGCATCGATAAAAGAAAGGCAGAAATGTTGGAAATAGAATGCATCACGTTGGAATCACTAATCAACTCACTGTTTTTCTTAAATGATAAGTTAAAGGGAGGACCCTAAAAAGGCTGGAATGGAAAACAAAAAATTTCTAAAATTTGATAGTTAAAGGAGAGCTATCAAAGCTTTCATGAGGAGCAAAAAGATGATCAGAACTTGGCTTTAGAAAAACAAGTTGGTAGTATTATTTTGGAGAAGAAGTGTAAGGGTTTGGAGAAAAAAAAAAAAAATGACTTCAGCCTTAGTTGAAGCACAGTGAGACTTGAATTTCACTCACATTAATGGGAATGGTGGGGGGACAGCCCAAAGCAAGGCACTACTTACTAGGCTTATGCATGACTGGATGGAGGAGGGGAGTTAAGATATATCAAAGACAATTTGAGATGTCAGCCCTAGCTTACTGACATGGGAGTAAGGTCACCTTTAATTTTGATCACAATGAATTTGAGTTGTTAGAATAGAGAGTGATTTACACATATGTATGTACTTCTGTGTTCACATATATATAGATGTCTGCATATAGCTGTTGTGGAAATGAAGATACCCAGATCACCCTTCAAGGAAAGTCTTGCTGGTTAGCAACAGGGCACCTGGTTGGAAGTCAGCATCCACCTGTCTTCACCATCAGATTTGCCTTAGCATCATAGAACTCCTTCACTTGAGGTTACATCCCTCCGTGAGTAGCTTGCCCCCAGTCTCCGAGAGACACAGGAATGTAAAGCTCTGGCCTTCATGACCTGGGCACGATCTTGTGGTGGGTTAAGACTTCCTTTGGAGTTCCTTGCCAGTTCAACTTTTTCCTCTGCCTGTTTCTGTTGATTAACCCTTCCTTTTTAGTTTTTGGTCCTTAATAAACTTTATGCACCTAAACTGCATTTCAGCAGCTGCTTCTAGAAAACCCAATCTGTAACACTAGTGTTGTATCATTTGGGAGTTCTTTTAGATGCAAATAATGGAAAAACCATCTAAACATGTCTAAAAACATGTTATTGTCTCATAAAATAAAAAGGTTCTGAAACATGGCCATTACAGAATTGACTAACAAATGACTCAATGACATCATCATATCTATGAGCATCTTTCCATTCCCTTATGATAGGTGTTTGTTTTTATTTTTGTTTTTTTGCATGAGTTGTTTGTTTTGTTTTAATCAGAGAAGAAACTCTCCAGGTCCCAGTGGCCTGAATTGAGTCATATACTCATAATTTATAAGGAAGCTGGAATAGCAATTTCTAGTATGTTCAGCTCTTAGAGAAGAAGGCAGTCTGCCAGCAAGGATACATTTGGGAAAATAAATGGTTTGGGGTGAGTAGCCATCGATGTCTACCACGAAAATGTCTGAACTTGATATCATAAATGTAGTATGGAATACCTGATTTTCATTATTCCCTTTAAATTGTGTTAGACTCTACATGCCCATAGTTCTGGCGTGTAGGAGGAAATTTACTCATAATCCCCTGGTGTGAAGATTCTTGATATTATTTGATGCTAAAGCATCAAAAAAAACCTCTGGTCAGCAGCTGACACTTGTTTTCATCAAAGCACCCATCATTTTGTGCACACAGAACTTTCAGGTGTAATATGTTCACTGCTTCTATGCCACTCACTGCTGACCCATATGACTGGATAGTGGGGCCAGGAACCTTGGAATCATGTGCACTACCCCCTAGACACACCTTTCTTCCACATCATCCTCTTCAACGTCTTGCCTTATCATCCCCATAAGACAAGTGCTTGTGAACAATGGGCTGGCTCCTTATAAATGTAAGACCTGCCCATCTCTGATCTCTGCCATCTAAGGGAAATGTGTCCCTCAAGTCACTCTCCTGCCTTCTCCATCTTCTTTCTCTCTCCCTTTCTCTTTAAACATCATGGATAATCTTTTCATAGAGTTTCAACAAGGAAAGTATATCCCGCAAAAACCCTTGAGACAAGGAAATGCTTAGGGCTTGATTATTGCTCCAAGTTATAGGAGAAGGAAAAATGCAAAGATCAAAACATGAAAGAATAATAACTGATCCCAGCTTCCACCCCAGGTTTGCCAGAATTAGCAAATTACAGTTCAGGAAGCCTAGCTCACTTTGAACTTCAGATAAACAATTCACTTTTTTTTTTTTTTTTTTTTTAGTATGAATTTGTCCCGTAAGTTTGGAACAAATTTAACTGGGCATCATGCATTTTTTCTAGCAACTTTAAACCTCCCTTTCCCCATAAAAAACAGATGCCAGCTAGTATAGTTGTTAATGTTGGTGTAAAGCTTAGAAGAGAGGTTGCTATTATAAACATAGATTTCAGAGACTTCCCATTAGACTACAGCTGATCCTATGTAAGATGACATAAACTTCAAGGGGATGGAATGTACAAAGAAGAAAAAGGACTCTTTGTATTCTTCTTAAAGTCTTTTATAATGCTTGACATATATTAGCAGATCTCAATAAAATTTTCTGCTTAAACAACAGATTCTTTCTCCCCTGTTTTCATTATCTTTTTAGGAGATTATGTAATATAAACATAGGTAGTAATTACTGTGACACCTTATGAAGTCTTAAGAGTGGAAAAGAGATTCATATTAATATTATACTTTCATGATTATTCAGATTGTCCATGCATGTGACCTGGACGCTTTATTAATAAAAGATCCTCTCATAGATGAATAATTAGAATAATTGTTTTGAGAAACCAATGTCTGTTTCCAAATGCTCTCAGACTGCATGTATCAATAAAGCCTTAAATTTCAAATAATTTAAAAATGTACACAATAGATATACTTTTCAGGTTTCTTTAATGATTAACTTAAATTTGTCATGCTCTTCAAATGGCACTTCTTGGGAAGATCCAGAGCTGTTGTCTAGCAGTCAACATTAAGTACAATAGCAGACCAGATTCTAGAAAGTATGAAATCTAATTTTATTGATATGATATGCTTGACAGTATAGTCCATATAACTGGCTTTTCCCTTTGGGGTAATCAAGACCATAGAGAGAGCTTAGTACCTATAGGCTGGGGAAGGACACCATCAAGCACAGTTTGAAACTAATAGAAACTGCAGCTGTGGAGACAGGGCCCAGGTGGCCTAGAGATAGTGTTGAGTGTGACTGGCCTTGCATTCACCGCTTCTAGGGGCCAAGAACATCACAGGGTTCCAGGTAGCACTGACGAGAGCCTTGCCTTTGTTCCAGCTCCCGCCATGCATTCAGCGGCTCCCTCCAGAGCATTGTATTCAAATGCAGGGCTCGCACTCATCAGTTATTTTAGAATCACAGTAACTTGGCAACATTTCCAGAAAATAAGAATACCGAGCGTCTAAATTGCCAGTAGAAATGGTTTTGAAATGAAGCAGGAGGAAGTTTCCTCGGATCAGAAAGATTGTGCAGTGAGTTTGGTGGTGATTATTATTCCATCTGTTGATGTGATTATGGAAATTCTGGCTGAGACTGTGAAGTCTTATGGACTCTGTCTTCCCTGTACTCCCCAAAGAATGGAGAGCTGCCAGCTATGCAAAGTGCTGGAAAGGGATAAAAGCAAATCACTGACCTTGAGTTACTGTTCAGGAGTTCTTCACCCTTTTGATATAGGTAGAGTGAGTTTGTTTCTGTATATTTACACAGCCTTGCAAAGCTCTTCAGATGTTCTTAACCGAGATATTTTTTTTTTGTATGCTGATCTCTGAACTCCACTGCATGGTGCCCAGAAAGGCTGATGAAGCATAGAGGGGATGAAACAAAAAGCAGCAATAAGTTTAGTTTTAAAAAAAAGGGGGCTATTATATGCACATGGCCATGTAAGCAGCTAAGGAAAATGTGAGTGGACCAATGCTCATGCCACACAGCCCAAACCAAAAAATAATTCTTGTGAGAGAAACAATTTTAAGGTACTAATAATTGGTACTTTCAGTTCTTATATATTTTGTTAGCCATAAAGATGGACAGGGAATGTAAAAAATTCTTCTAGTTAAAAAAAATTATTTGACTTTGAGTCATTGATTTGTTTTTAACAGAGAAGACCAAAACTAAGACTGTCCTTATACAACATCAGATTTCTCAGGGAGAGGAAAAAACGCCATGTCACATGGAGTCTTCCAGGTCTGGGGAACTCTTGGTGTCACGGGGATTTGGTCTGGTTTCTAAGCTGCTCCTACCTTAATGGTTTGGGTTCCTTAAGGTATCTTTTTCCACCGTCTGAGTGGTTCAGTGCAGTAAGATGTTTTCTCTCTGAAAATAATAGAATGAGCAATTGTGCATGCCTCTTTAGGGTACTAACCATGAGGTGCTTTGTAATTTTTGTGATTCAGCTTCTCCAGTGAGACATAAGAACTGACAGCATTGTTAGGGAAATGAATCCTCTGTGCATCTGAATTTGTTGTTGGAATATCTTTAAATGGGAAGTGACTCATTTCAGCCTCTGAGAGACAGTTGGGTAAATTCATTCATGTTATCGTTCACTGAGGCTATTTATTACCTAGAAGTTTTCTTTTTCACTTCTAACTCATTATTCCTTCCACTACTCCAGGGAAGCAAGCCTGAGGCCAGAAAGCAGTCCATGACAGTTGGAAACAAATGGTGGACACCAGTGTGCATTGTTATAGATCCATCGGGGTCAATGTAGGATGACACCCAACCATAGCTGAAGGTCTTCAGGGTTGTGCATCTCCTCACTTCAGAATGACAAGAAAAAAGTTTTACTTCATCTCTTGCCCAAGCCATTTCTTTGGTCATACTAGGGGAACTCTAATCCTAGTCATGTTTGAAAAATTAAAATGGCCTCATTAATCCAGGGCCTAAATAAAGCCAGAGTGGGTTTAGAGAAGTTAGTCTGGAGGCAAGTAAACCTGTTATTTTAACTCAAAGTTGAAAGTATGAATGAAATTGGTAGCATTATTACTAATACTTTTTAATGCCGGATGTGTGTTTCACATGGAATATCATTGTGATTTGGAAACATGGACAGTGTTGTCAAACCATTAATGAATTTAGGAAATGCTGTTGGCTAATTGCTCATAAACCAGTCTTTAAAATTGTTTCCTCTTTCCTAAGTGTTTGCTTCTAAATATTCTAGAATGACATCTGTTGGGCCTGGGAGAGAAATGAGTCAACGGGTTGTCCCATGGAGCCACAAAACCAGTGAAGCAGGGGCACTTAAATTCTTCAGATAGTCACCGTTTCTTCAGCATTCTTTTTCCTTCTTTTTATTTATGAGTCCTGAGGTTTCTCATGTCTGTTTCCCAAATATTGATAGTGAACCAGAGCAAAGCTGGTCTTATAAGTAGTTGTTGTTGTTTAATCATTCAGTCATGTCCAACTCTTTGAGGCCCCATGTACTGTAACCCGCCAGGCTTCTCTGTCCATGGAATTTTCCAGGCAATAATACTGGGGTGGGTTGCCATTCCCTTCCTCCAGGGGATCTTCCTGACTCAGGGATCGAACCCACATCTCCTGCCTTGGCAGGTGGATTCTTTACCACTGAGCCAGCAGGGAAGCCCTCTTATAAGTGGTACAGTTGACATTATTTGAAGATGTTCTTTTTATCATCTTAATGACTATTTATTAAAGACCTACCAACCTGGGCCACTATTATAGTCACTCTGGAAACAGCCATAAAAAATCAAACATCCCTGACACAAGAAACATATAATAAACAAATAAATAAAATTTTTATTCTGTAGGAGACAATTGCTGCTATGGTAGAAATAATGAAAGGAATTGGGGAATCCTGAGCGTAAAGAAGGAAACTTCAGTTTTAAGTAAGGTGGTCAGGAAAAACTTTACTGATGAAAATAATTATTTTTAACCAAAACTCATAATTGTGGTGGTTTAGTCACTAAGTTGTGTCTGACTCTTTGCGACCGCATGGACTATACAGTCAATGGAATTCTCCAGGCCAGAATACTAGAGTGGGTAGCCTTTCCCTTCTCCAGGGGATCTTCCCCACCCAGGGATCAAACCCAGGTCTCCCGCATTGCGGGCAGATTCTTTACCAGCTGAGCCACAAGAGAAGCTTTTAGGTGAAATAAACCAGCTGGGCTTTACTCTCAGAGAGATGGATAGTCATTGTTATGGCTTGGCTTAAATTCTAACAGTATCATTCAGCTGCTGGGTTGAAAAGAGAAAGCGAAGGGGCGATGGTGGGAACAGGAGACCAGTAAATAATCTACTATGATAACAAAACTGGCAAACAATGACTGTCACTAGGGCCAGGCTGATTGATGCCCACGCTGATGGAATTTACAGCTTGACTAGATGTAAGATAGGAGAGAAAGAAAGGAGTCAGAGTCCAACAGTTTGGTCTGAGCAATTGTAAACATAAGAGTTTCCATTTATTGAGATGGGGAAGCATGAAGATTCTTCAAGTCCTTGATATTTGCTCCTGGGTCTTGTCCCTTGGTCTGTTACAATTCAGGCAGAGAGACACTTCATTTCACTTCCACTTACCATTTCCCAACCATTTGAAGTTCTGAAAAATGTAAATCCTCTGGCATTCACCTTGTAACTCAGAACACGGACAACCCAATAACTTTTATGTTTTACCAACACAATTATTTTTCAACATTTTGCAAAGAGAATAAAAGCATGTGTGTCTGTGTGAGTCCATTTTGTGGTGGTTGTTTAAACATGTTACTGTCTTGAAAGCAAGATTGTCAGATACATCCCTCAGAATTTCACTTTGCCCCAGGCAGAAGGCACTTCGAAAGCTTGAGTCACTTGCATGGATGACTTTTAGCTACACTATTGTTTCCATCCTGGACACTTGTTTATTTTAGGCCTCGTGACAGATGAGCTCACCCAGATCTTAAAATGCAGAATTTAAGGTTGTGTCAGACTATAATTTTATGCTAACTTTGTTTATTCCCCTCTTCAATTACTAAAGTTACCACCCTAGGCTCTGGAAAATAACCCGAGACAATGTTTGTTTGGTGGCAAATTAGAAACTGACGTTCCAGCTCTCTCTGAGTGTGACTATGTGTATGCAATTTAATTATATTGAAACGAGCATCATGGTCTCTAAACAAACTTTCCTTTATTCTAAGACTGACTTCATGTTTGGGAAAAGCAAGGGAAAGTGGTAAATGTCTTCTAGAGTGGAAAATTTCAAACCCGAGCTACAGAGCAAGAATGCACATGTGTATATTTACACAGAGCATCATCATTTCTCTTGTCCTCACTGGAGAGCTGAAGGCAGAGGAAGTGAGGACTTGAGTCATCCTCAATTGAGTTTGAGGAGTGGATGGTCTCAGGCCTTTATCTTTGGGCAAAGCTGTAAATCATGATTTGACTGACTGGGAAAACATTTTAAATGTAGAATAAGATAACAGACGATCCAGAACATCTACTTTATGGACACAGTTTTATTTTCTGCATTTGTAAATCTATAGTTCTTTCTAAACAGAACAAAGTGGTCAATTTCCACAGGGGCTGTACTGGCACAATGGTACCAAGTGCTTAGTTTGGGAACAAAGTCATTAAAAATAACTATGTACAAAGAACTCAGTCATAAATAATGAGCCACAGAGGAGCCAAAGAAATCCAATGGCAGTGAATGATTTACTTCAGTGTATCTGAAAGTCAGCTGCAGACTCCTGGCCCTGCCTATGGGAGTCCCCAAGGAGTGCCTTCTATTCCTTACTGCTTTCTTTCTTCTCTCCTCTTTTCCTCCCCTTTCGCCCCACCTTCCTCTCCTTGAAAAATGATGGCTTGCTTTCCTTCAGGCAATTAGTAAGAGAAAGAAAGAAAGAAAAGAAATATTAAAAAGTTCCTAAGGCCACTTTACCTTTCCACTGGGCTTCAAATTGTGATATAGCTGTTCTGTAATTTCTTTTCCTCCATCAATACTATTTTTAAAATGCGGTTTTCTTTAGAACAATGTTACAAAGAAAAAGAGGGAAATTGACATTGCTTGGAAGCTGAAATAGTAAGACCATTTAAGACCTCCATGATCTTGCTTGCTTTTTACCTTATCTTTTCCTCTTTTGAGTTTTGTTCTTCTAAATACTTGTGGCTTCCTCTTTGACTCTTCCTCTCCTGGCAGACGTCAGTGCGACAGGAAACTGTCTCATTCATGTGTCATCCGTGTCTAAAGAGTGACCTCTTCTTGCCCCCTGCACAAGCCTGGACTTTTCAAAGTTCCAAGACTTAGCTTACCCTGGTCTCTCGATGGCTCACAGTCTTTTCTGTGAAGACTTTCCTGACTCTCTGTCCTTCCCAAATAGAATTAGCCACTCCCTTCCTTGGGTCTCAATTATATGCTATCAAGGCAAATATGATATTTAGTTCCTTAAAAAACACAACTGCTCTTCTTTTGCTAAATGAAGGTCAAGAATGTGTTTACCTTCTTTACTCTGTGTTCCTGTGTCTATCATATAATAGGTTCTTAAATGATCAATGGGTATTTATTATGCCAGGTACCATCAATTGCTTTCTTATAGAGTGTCATTTAATCTTTATAGCACTTCTGTGATTACAAATATAATGTTTGTTCCCATTTCCAGTTTTTGATGTTTTGTGACTGAGAAAAATGAAGCCCAGGGGATGTAACTGGCAGGAAGTCACAGGTCTATTTACTGGTAGTGACAGCATTCAGCTACCATATTCCCTCTTTCTGTAGTTCTTTAATTTGACTGTGCATCAGAATCACCAACAGGTCTTGCTAAAATAGATTGCTGGGCCATATCCTTAGAGCTTCTGATATGTGTGTGGTCTGGGTTGGGGCCAGATAATTAGTATTTCTAACAAGTTACCAGATAAAGCTGATGCTGCTGATTCTGGGCCCCTACTTTATGGACCTGAGGCCTTGCATCATCTGCACATCCTAATCTGTGAGCAGCTGTACTCAGACTGGGATGGTCCATGGCTGAAACTTAGCAAGGAGTCTAAGACCTTATTTGTATATCAAGGATGTCAGTAAACTGAATAGTTCTAACAGTCCATCCATCTATCTATCTTTCTAACTAACTGTCAGTCTATCTGCCTACCTACCTGAATTTTTAAATGCAGATGGATGCTGTTCTATCTAATTGTTTATTGTTGTTGTGGTTGTTTAGTAGCTAAATCAGGTCCAACTCTTTGTGACCTCGTGGATTATGGCATGCCAGGCTCGTCTGTCCTCCACCATCTCCCAGACTTTGCTCAAATTCATGTCTGTTGAGTCAGTAATACTGTTTAACCATCTCATCCTCTGCTGCCTCCTCCTTCTTTGGCCTGCAGTCTTTCCCAGAATCAGGGTGTTTTCCAATGAGTCAGTTCTTCACATCAGGTGGCCAAAGTATTGGAGCTTCAGCTTCAGCATCAGTCCTTCCAATGAATATTCAGGATTGATTTCCTTTATGATTGACTAATTTGATCTCCTTGATGTCCAAGGGACTCTCTAGAGTCTTCTCCAGCACTACAGTTCAAAGGCATCAGTTCTTTGGCACTCAGCCTTCTTTGGTTCAACTCTCACATCTGTACATGACTACTGAAAAAACCATAGCCTTGACTACATGGATCTTTGTTGGCAAAGTGATGTCTCTGCTGTTTAATACACTGTCTAGGTTTGTCATAGCTTTCCTTCCAAGGAGCAAGTGCCTTTTAATTTTATGTCTGAAGTTACCCTCTGTGGTGATTTTGGAACCCACTGACAGTGCTTCCACTTTCCCTCTTCTATTTTCCATGAAATGATAAAACTGGATGCCATGATCTTAATTTTTTGAATGTTGAATTTTAAGCCAGCGTTTTCGCTCTCCTGTTTCCCCCTCTTCAAAAGGCTTTTTAGTTCCTCTTCCATTTCTGCCATTAGAGTAGTGTTATCTGCATACCTGAGGTTATCGGTGTTTCTCCTAGCAGTCTTGATTCCAGCTTGTGATTCATCCATCCCTACATTTTGCATGATGTACTCTGTATAAAAGTTAAATAAGCAGGGTGACAGTATAAAGCTTTGTCGTACTCCTTTCCCAACTTTAAGCCAGTAAATTTTTCCATATAATGTTCTAACTATTGCTTCTTTAACCACAGACAGTTTTCTCAGGAGACAGGTAAGATGGTCTGGTAAACTCTCTTGCTTTCTCCATGATCCAATGAATGTCGGCAATTTGATTTCTGGTTCCTCTTCCTCTTTGAAACCCAGCTTGTATATGTGGAAGTTCTCAGTTCATGTACTGCTGAAGTCTAGCTTGAATAATTTTGAGTATTACCTTGCAAGCATATGAAATGAGCACAACTGTATAGTAATTTGAACATTCTTTGGCATTGCCCATTTTTGGGATTGGAATGAAAACTGACCTTTTCTAGTCCTGTGGCCGCTGCTGGGTTTTCCAAATTTGCTGACATATTGAGTACAGCACTTTAACAGCATAATCTTTTAGGATTTTTAAATAGTTTGGTTGGAATTCTGTTACCTCCACTAACTTTGTTCATAGTAATGCTTCTTAACACCCACTTGACTTCACATTCCAGGATGTCTGGCTCTGGGTGAGTGACTACACCATCTAGGTTATCTGGGTTCAATAATCTACAAACTCATTGAAGTTGTCACCTTATTGGTGGGAGATGGTTATCAATATATATTGTTTTCTTCCATGCATCTTGGAAACACAATTGCTTCATGTAAAGAGTAACAACTTGTCATTCCCTATCCCCTCAGCTCATATAAGAGGTGCCCAATAAATACATTTAAATATATGAATGAATTTTATCCTCATCACAACCCTATGAGTTGAATATGGACACGATTTCTGTTTTCAAGGCTTTGAAAGAATTGAGTAAATTGCCCATTTGAACCAAGTTGCCTGACATCCTGGTATACATTCTTGTTGTTGTCCAGGCACTAAGTTGTGTCTGACTATTTGTGACCCCATTGACTGCAGAATGCCAGGTTCCTCTGTCCCCCACTAACTCCTGGTGTGTGTGTGTGCTAAGTGGCTTCACTCATGTCCAGCTCTTTATGACACTATGGACTGTATCCTATCAGGCTTCTCTGTCCATGGGGATTCTCCAGGCAAGAATACTGGAGTTGGTTGCCACACCCTCCTCCAGGGGATCTTCTCAACCCAGGGATTGAACCTGTGTTACTTATGTCTCCCACATTGCCAGGCCAGTTCTTTACCATGAGTGCCACCTAGGACATGCTCAAACTCATGTCCATTGAGTCGATGATGCTACCTAACCATCTCATCCTCAGTCTCCTTCTCCTCTTAACCTCAATCTTTCCCAGCATCAGGGTCTCTTCCCATGAGCTAGCTCTTTAGCATCAGGTGACCAAAGTATTGTAGCTTCAGCATCAACATCAGTCCTTCCAAAGAATATTCAGGCTTGATTTCCTTTACAATTGACTGGTTTAATCTCCTTAATCACCCCATATTGGAATGTTCTTTTATTGACCGGATGAAGTCTATTGTCTTAATGTTAAAAGCGGGTTCTTGAAAGAGCAGAGATGAATAGATAGTAAAACATCGCTGATAATGAAATGTCCAAACACATGACAAATTACCAGGGATATGAGTATGAAAAATGATGTGTACTTCTAAGCTATCAGCAAGCAATTGAAAATACCTTCTTTTATGAGAGGGTCAGGATGGTTTTATTTTGAGATCCATACTTACTGATAAAATTGATTGCAGTATATGCAGGGAGAAATATTTCATTCTCCTCTATCTCTGACAGAAAGTGAAAAGAGGAAACACTGAAAATAGGAAAATATGTGTGATATCTATAGAATAGCAGATACGTAACTAGCTGAGCAGCCGAAGAATTAAATCAGAGGTATGTTTTGGCACTTTTTACAGGCGCTGCTCACTTCCCTTAGATTCTTGTTCTTTTTTATCATGTAGGCCTTGGATCTAGAGACCCTTTTCTGTCCCTGTGCCTGACAGTTAGAGATTGTCACTAGCAAGACTTTTTCTGATTACAGCAGGAAATCAGATGGACACTCGGAGAACCAAAGAACAGGGAAGCTGGGAATCCGTGTAAGACTGAGCCAGCTGCCCCTGCAGAAGCTCTGAACCTGTCTGAACCCATAACATTAGGGACTTAACCTGCCAATGTGATTATGTCTTTGCTGTAAAACCTACACCTCTGGATAATAAATTAGTTACATGGGAGGCCTGAAATTCTTATGCCCTTTCCTTCAGGACACTCTGGTCCACTCTCTTTGTCATTGCCAGGGGTAGACATCTGCCATTAGAAATTGCCCTTTGGTCTGTTCTCTATGCTCTTATAGAATCTGATTTCTATTCTTGTAGAGATTGTCTCTTAGGATAACATTGAACATCTTCAGATTTATCAGAAGGTTTTAGAAGGAGATGGGTAGCCTATAAGTGAAGCTTTGAAAAATTACATCTCAAAGTCTGCAGAGTAACTATCACTGTGTTTTGGGTGGATGACAAAGTTTGGGGAGGGGGGGTGCTAAGGTTTCCCTCTAATTGCCACTCATTACACTGGACCAAGACTCTGTTCCAAGCTCCAGCAAGACCTATAATGCTGTCAGCAATCTGGGACCACCCACTTTACATATCCCAGTGTAACTTAAATAAGACCAGGAGAAGGTCATTGGTTGAATTATATGCTGGTGTCTAACCACAATGGAGGTGTGAGCATTAAAAGATTTCTTTATTTCTCATGGTCAGATTTCCTTTTCAAATTCTTTTCTTCATAAAGAGAAAAAAAGAAAGATACTAAAACAAACAAAAACTGCTCTTGATATTCTATTACATCTTCATAGATATGGGAAATAAGCCATGGAGACCCAACATACCATACTGAGAATTATAGAATCAATTGAAATAAAAGAAAACAACACAAGTATTTTAAAATAGAACTTAGTAAGACTTTTCTGAAATAAAATACTATTTCAACATATGTATTTAAGAAGGATACCAAGAATTCAAGGGAATTGTTCCCATCTGTTCTTGAGGAATCTATATGTGAGCAAGATTTAACCAACCAAGAAATGATTGGAAAAGCCACAGCAAAGAAGTTTGTGGTGATTACTGAATCTATTTATCTATACACACAAATATTGAGGCAAATGGTAAGATTATGAGAGTGAGTCAAAATGTAAATACTATAATCTGCTGTAATTAGAAAATTAGCTGAAGTTATATGAGTAAATGTTCTGATCTCATCTTTAACAAATAGTGAAGATACTGAGTATATTTAACAGTACCAAGGTATAATAGATATACCTGTGTACCACTATTGGATTCTTAGGGAACCTATGAAGTATTTTTAAAGTTGTGAAAAGAAAAAGAAAACTCTAAAATACTAAAACAGTAAAACAGACTCCAATATAAAAAATATTAATTAAAAGTATAAAAAATAAAGTATAATTTTTTTTAAAATCCAAATAAATAAAATACTGAAATGGAATAAAATCAGTCATATCAGTAAATGTAATTAGACTAAACTCACACAATAGCATAAAAAAGACTAGATTTCAAAGCAAAATGCTAGGATAAAACAAAAGAAGGAAGTTATGCCAGGCAAATATTAACAGAGGAAAGCAGGGTGCCCCACCCAATATGAGACAAGATTTCACTATGAAAGAAATAGAGACATATGTGAAAGAATTTCCTTCTTGTCTACCTCTCCTAAGAGCATTGTACCCAGATCATTTCACCAGAGAATTCTAACAAATTGTAATAAGAGAGATTAAATGAATCTATTCTAGTGCATTATAAAAGAATGGCAGGCCTTAAAAACAGACACACACATTTGTTTACATTTGCAAAATACATTTCTGTAATGCTATCCAGGAAACACTAACATTGAAGGGCGGAATCGCAGAGCAGGAGGAGACAGGTGTTGGGGTTGAGAGACCTCTTCATTGCACATCCTTTACTACCCGTAGGAAAAATAAAACAATTGGATAAAATTAACGTGGTCCGTGGTAGTAGAGATGCTCATTTTGTCAAAGGGCTGCACCTTCACTAGATAAAAACTAAAGGAAGGTCTATCCTTTTTCAAATCTCAAAAGACCTGCTATAGTCTGCACTTAACTGGCAGGACCAGTCTTGACAAGGAAGTGAAGAAGAAGAGATGGTGGTCTAAATGGATCAATTCTCTGAGTGCTATCCATGTGCCAACAGGTAGAGACGACCTCACTAATGGCTTTACACAAAGCATCCAGATTGTCAGGGCCAAATATTCCTGGCAAAGCCCCTGATAATCAACAATACACCCAGAGTTGACACCATCCAAGTGAGAAGGAGTGAATTTATCATGAAGCTAATAGAGTTTCCCTTTCAGGGACTCGCGTTTATCCAGAGTATACTTGGGGACCATTTGTATGAAGCATTTCTGGAAAATTACCTAAAGTAAATCTTAAAGAGACCTGAATCTAATGATTCTGCAGCATTTTATGATGTGTTTCCTCACTCAAAAGAAATATTTACCTCTGCATCTAATTATGTATTTAAAACTTATGACTTTTGTATTAAAAAGGACTCTTACATTATGGAAGACTTAATCCCCACACAAACCTAGTCCCTGTGTATAGCCTGCTCTTGACTGATGACAGAGACCTAGTTTAGGGATCCTCTTTCCTACTACTTTCTTGGCCAAGTGTAACAGAAGGATCACTGGATTCATAGAGAATGTCAAGGTGCAGTGGAGGGCAGTGTGAGCCCATATGCTGTGGGCTCAGTGATTTCCTGGCCTTGGGCCAGTGCGAGGCTTATCTGTACACTGATGGCTTTGGGGGTGACCACCCTGTGGCCCCCGTGGGGACTCTCCAGGCCTCTAGGATGAATTTATGACCCATTAGCAAGCAGCTAGGACAGTAAGGACCCATAGGAATTTTTGACATATCAAACTGGGCTTCCTACTGAATTGAGCAGGTGGGAGCCTTGAGTCTGGGCACTCTGTAATATCAATTAAAGAATGAAATGGAGCCCTGGGCTGGTGGGAGTTGGCCATCCTAGTTATACTGAATTCTGAAATTCCATTAAGCATGCTAAATTGAGTCAAGGTGCCCCCATGATACCTTTCAGCTTACCAAAATATGGATGGGAAAGTGGATTTAATGGGATGCCAAACATCCCAGAAACCACTTCTTTATACCAATTTCCTGGCTTTTAAAAAATTCTCATACTGTTTTTCTTTCTTTAAATCCATTATGTTTTTCCAACCAGGACAAACAGTTGCTCTTCTGTAATGATTATTCCAGTCCTCGACTACCTTTCAGGCCTAAGGATAAAAAAATGTAAACTACCTAACCTATTCTCATTTCACAGTGTTATATAATAGCAGAAAGGGTCCTGAACATATCACTATTTCAAGAAAAAATTAATTGAATGAAGAAAGAAAACCATGCACAATTTAAGTTCAATCACTGTTTTATGACAGTGAGTTCAAGTGGCAGTGTAATCATGGCAAGCCTTTCCGTTATTGATCAGTTACTTATAAGGAGAATGTGTATCATGTCTTCTTATATTTAATCTTCAAGCAGGAAATATTTTAAATAATTGAAAGCTTTGGCAAGATAAATATTTAGTAGGTTATTCTCATTGACTCACGGCAGGATGGTAGGTAAGAGAAATAGAAAAAGCAATGCCAATTTTTTTTTTTTTCTAGTTTTTGAGGAATTTGTGAGAAAGCATCATTTTCTCCAAGCTTCTCCACTTTCAACCCCTGGCTGTCACCTCACGGCTGGAGAGCTGATAACTTTACCAGGCGGTGAGTGTCAGAGGAGGCGGCCAGTGCCTTCACTGGCCACTCAGGCAGGGTAGCTCTCGGGTTGTGGTGCTGTGCTTAGTCGCTCAGTCGTGTCCGAGTCTTTGTGACCCCATGGACTGTAACAGGCCAGGCTCCTCTGTCCATGGGATTCTCCAGGCAAGAATACTTAAGTGGGTTGCAAACCCTCCTCCAGGGGATCTTCTCAACTGAGAAATCAAACCCATGTCTCCCACATTTCAGGCATCTGAGCCACCAAGGAAGCCCAAGAATACTGGAGTGGGTAACCTATCCCTTCCTCAGAGGATCTTCCTGACCCAGGAATTGAACCAGGATCTCCTGCTTTGCAGGTAGATTCTTTACCAGCTGAGCTACCAGGAAAGCCCAACTGTCAGGTTACATGACATGAAGCACAGACCTCCCTGCCCTGTCACTCCTTTCCCCAATTACTTGGAGAGAAAATAGCACCACAGGTGATTCACCAGGTCTCTCCCCTGCATACACATCTTGAAAAACCCAGGAAGGGGCTCCAACAATAAGTCACCTGGTTATATGTTGTTTGCCAGACTTGAATAAATTTCCAGATTTCCCAATGAATTCCCAAACAATCCTACTCATTTACATAGAATTACTAAGTTGTGACTCTGAAGGCAACTTTTCTTAACTATCAATAATTAAAAATTGATAAATGTTAAAATCATAAAAGATGCACAACTAATTTATGTCAATTTTTTTATAGAAAATAGCATTATGAAAACTTTGTCGTAGAAAGATGTATTCAAAGATTTTTTGCAGACAAGAAGTGTAGGAAAAATGTTATAGAAATGTGTTCACTTGTTAACCATTAAGAATTATGTTAATTTTCTAGAGTTTTGTGATGTTTATAATTTGTTATAAATTCTTTTCTCATTTTTAATGTTTACTTCCATATCAAATTTTGTAGCTATGACAGTGTTCCTTTTCTTACAGAAAGTGAAAGTGTTAGACCCTCAGTTGTGTCCAACTCCTTGTGACCCCATGGACTGTAGCCCACCAGGCTTCTCTGTCCACGGGATTCTCCAGGCAAGAATTCTGGAGTGGGTAGCCATTCCCTTCTCCAGGAGATCTTCCTGATCCAGGGATCAAACCCAGTTTCTTGCAATGCAGTCAGATTCTTTACCATGTGAGCCACCAGGGAAGCTACTCAGCGAGTTGTATATTCTTTAGATACCACAAAACCTGATCTACTGCATCCGGAGGGTTTGTGGCTGTTTGGATGGTGATTGGGAGTTATTGCTCCTTGGTCAGTCTTGGTTCAAACCCTGCCCTCAAGGCTTTCTACCTATATGACTTTGACATTCTCTAAGTCTTGCTGGCTAAGTTAAAATAATATTAGTATCTATCTCACTGGATCAGTAAGAAAGCATAACAGATGACACAGTGCATATGAACACAGTTGATAGTTCCCAATACTTCTGTGAATGCTTGAATAGACATCAGCCTTTCTTAAACATATAAGGCCCAAATAAAGCTCTTCTTTGCTCCCTTAAACTGACCTCTCTCTTTGCCTTGCCCACAAGTATTAACAATCATCCAATTTTCAGACCAAATACCAATGAGCTTCATGCTGTATGTTTAGTTCCATTAATCAACTCTATTGACTTTATCTTCAAAGAATGACCCTTACTAACAGTTCCTCATCTCTTCCATCCCCACGGCCCTAGTCCAAACCGCTTATGTCTCTCTCATTAGTTCTGCAATAGCCTGCAACGGGGCATCTGGCTCCCTGGTTTGACTTGTCCCTCCTATCCCAAGTCTGTTCTCTTAGCTCCCAAATGTCACTTTTAAGTCATTAACTGGTCACTCTTCTTCTGAGGCTTTAATTGTCTATCTATACTACTCCTAATCAACTTTTTCTATCTGCTCTCTCATCACTCATTCTATTTACTTTTATAAGTCTATCACCCATAGATTTCTCTGTCATTTTCACCTTCATGGGACATATTGAACATGACTCTTGAGTCCACATCTCCAACTCAACTCTGGAAAACTCAGCCTAGAAGCTGGTTCTCTATTCCTTGGCCTCTTCCACCCATTCTCCATTCTGCATGAACCTCAAACAAAGCCACTCTACTTTGTGCTGACATTTTACTTTGGCCTCAGGCGGAATCTCATCACTTAGAAATGGCAATACTTCAATAAAATTTTCAGTATTATAGTCTGTGACAAAATGGATCATATTTTCAGTCTGTCACTCATCCCACCATTTCTTCTCTCTGAGTCCACTGAGTCATCCAACTCCTATACTCTTGTCTTCTGCCCCAGATTCTCCCTCTCCTGTGAAGTCACTTTTCTTCTTATCCAGTCCACATCCCATGAGACCTTACAGCAACTTTTGCTAGAGAGAACATCTGTTATTTTTGAAAGTGGTGGTGTGCTTCCTTGTCCTTGCTAGCGACACGTTGAAAGAAATCATATAATCATGTAGACTGTTTCTTTAGTTTGGAAGTTCTTCTGTGGGTCTCTGATTGACTGCTTTTATAGTTCCCCACAAGAATTCATACAGATCTTCAGCATTTGTTTAGATCACTTTAACTCCTAGTTTCTTTCACTCTTCAATAGTTAACCTTGTCTCCTTCTCAAAGAAGGACGAAAGAATGGATATCTTTAATTCATTCAGCAAACAGTTATTAAGAATCTACTGTTGACTGGGCACTGTTTTAGCCACTCAGATGTGTCACTAAATAAATCAGGCAAAGTCCTTATTCTCATCTTTAACTTCCCTCTGTCTATACAAAACAAATTCAGAAAATATTGAACAAGTATTTTGAGGTATCTATTTCATGCCAGGAATTTCTCTTGGTGAAAAGAATACAACAATGAAGAGAATAAATAAAATAGTCTTTCTTCATAAAGTTTTTATTTTAGTAAGGGGATAGAGAGAAAGTTAGTAAACAATTAATTTAAAAGGTATGTACCTAAAATGTCAGATGAGCAAGGTAAGGGGTAGGAAGTAGTAAGATATAGAATGTAAAGTTAATGAAATTATTCATTAAGTTATACAGCTTTCAGAATTCACATGCAGTTTGTAAAGAATGAAAATTGAATAACCAAACTTCAGACTCTGTACCCATAAGGTGTGTGTGCATGGTCAGTCGCTTCAGTTGGAGCCTGACTCTTGCTATCCCTATGGACTATAGCCCTCCAGGCTCCTCTGTCCAAGGGATTCTCCAGGCAAGAATACTGGAATGAATTACCATGCCCTCCTCCAGGGAATTTTCCCAACCCAGGGATCAAACTTGAGTCTTCTGAGTCTCCTGCATTTCACACAGATTCGTTACCCACTGAGTCACCTGGGAAGCCATACACACAAGGAGAGTTGACCTAACTTAAACAGATGAAAAATGGGAAGATTGACTGACCCATCTTTCTTCCTTTCTTTGTCCTTTCTATAAGGCCAAAGTTGAATAATAGCAGTGATGTTCAAAGGTCAGGGACCATCAGTTTTCAGGTTAACAAATATTCTAAAAGTTTTAGGTTCGCATAAATTTTGTGATCTCTAAAGTTATCATTGGCCTCACACACATTTCTAAAACCTCCCCCATCTGGCCATCTGCACCTCCTTCTCCAGCTTTCTATGCTACCAAGCAAGAGAACACAACCATCTGTGTTCAACAAGTACACTCAGTTGTGTTACTGACAGATTTCCATGAATTTCAAACAGAAAAAAGGAAAGCAAGGAACTTAATTTGTTTTTCCCAACACCTACTCTTCAGCTTCTTTACTAAATGTCCTGAACATATGTTTATTAGTTGCTATGTTTCATTGCACTATTATTCCAACTGAAAATAAAATTTTTCTTTAATTGTACATGTCTAAGTTTAAAAAGCTGTTATTTCTGAACAGAATTAAAACTTAACAAAGTTTTCTATACCTAATGGAATTATGTAGAAGAATTATATTGATCTTTGGCCTCCTGGAATCCATTCAACCTTCCCTAATGGTGCCCAGTTTTCCTCTGGGGAACCACTCCATTTTGTCCCAACCCTTAGCATATGGGTTATAGTGAAGTTGACTCAAATTTCAGCCTCAACAGTGACCTGTGGTACAGGCCTGGGTAAACAAAAGTCCAGTAATGGTTTGGAGAAAGCCGTGTGATTCAGGCAGGTCCAGTAGGTCTATGAGACTTTTACTTTGACTGCTGAGAGAGAATGAACTGCTCCATCCAACCAAATGTTGATGAGCATGAATTGCAACTAAAACTCTTCTACACTGCTGAGTACAAGGTAAAATGGTACAACTTACAACACTTGAGAGAACTCCTCATTTTTAAGAGAGTCAAACAGGAACCTATTGTAAAACCTAGACATTCCTTTCCTAATAATTTAGGAATAAACAAGAAACATATATCAAAATTAAACATATCTGAATGTCCATCAATATGTGAGTGAATAACCAAAATGTGATACTTGGCATTCAATGGAAATTTGCTTGGCAGTGAAAAGAACTGACTTATGATAAATGCAACACACTGAATGTTCAGTGGGAAAAAAAAAAAACTAGATAAAAAGCATGCACGGTATATAATTTAACATATTTAAAAGTCTAGAAAAGCGCAAGTTAATCTGCAGGGACAAAAGCCATATCAGTTATCAGTTGTTGTCTACAGCTGGGTGTGATAGGAAATATCTGTGGAACAGGGGCAAGAAGAATTTTTGGGGGGTCATGGGAATTTTTTTGAAATTGATGATGGTGGTAATTCACAGAGTATGCAACTGTTAGCATTTATTGAATTTTGCACTTTGATATATGCAAATAAGTTATGTCAATCAAGTTGGCTTTAAAAGTGAAAGTTAGCTCGATAATAAAATACATAAGATCAGTCTGTTTTTATCACCATGGCCAACAATTTCAATCACCTTTTGTCCATTTAAGTTTTACACAGTTTCTCCAGTGATGCTGTTATCTGTGCAAGAATTAATTCAGTAGACTCCTAGTTACACAATTTGTTCCCAATTTTATGGACTTATTACAGACAATTGTTTGAAAGTAACTTTTCAAAGTTCTGAAATTGTCTGTGCTCACAGTTTGACCTGTGATGTACTGGTAAATGTGTTACAATTGGATTCCCAAAGAAATAACCTTATTTCTTTGGTGTCTACTACACCTTCTATGACTAATCTCAGGCAGCCAATGTCATGTCAATGACCAAGAAATTGGGAAGAGCTGCTCACTGTAGCCTTGGCATCAACACGACCCTCCCCCAGCACAGCTCTAGGTTGGATTATCCAGGGTCTGTGGTACTCCAGTCACTATGTGTAAGCATTATACCTGATAAACACGATCCCACTGATTATTTAGTCAAGGATACAGAACTTAAGTTTGTCATTCCCTTTGCAAATTGTTATCTTAATTGTGCAGAATTTTCTCTTTGGAAATGCTTATTTTTATGTGTAACTTTTCTATCTTAAAAATGCTTAATGCAATTAAAAGGACTAACTAGTGTTTTCTTTTTATAACATTTAATTAATCTGTTTCCATTTGCATAATTACATATACAAAGTTCAATTAACTAACTTTTTTTACGTTTATGGTTCTCTTTATGCATTATTAGAATTTAACTCATTTCATGAATGTTACTGAAAATAATTCTGTTGCATAGTAGATGGTGTTAAAAAATTATCCATTCCAGGTGCTCAGAATAAGAAATACAATACTGAGTAGATTGATTATGTAATTCTGGAAATGTCAGATATAAGCCAAATATCATTTTAAATGAAAATTCCAAATGTGGACACAATTTTCTATAAAAATAAAAACCAGACTTAGTACTAGATATATGATTTCTAACATGCATAATTATTGCTCCACCAAAAAATTAAACTTTAATGAAATTTGTTACTAGTTTCTAATTCATACTGCCATGAAAACTTCTTCGGTTTTTATTTTTCAACTTCTTTTTCAATAAAATAAATACATTGTAATTGAGAATATTTATCATCTGTTCTAGATTTAAAATTTTGAGCTACAAATAGATGTTATCATTTCAGCCTTGGCAAATTTTTGCAGAAAAGTTAAAATGATCTAAGGACCCAAACTAGAAGGGCAAATTCATGTTGTATATCTCAGTCTCTAAAGAAGCTCCAGACAATTTAATCCATAGAATTAACTGAATCTTCCAACATTTTTTACAAACTTAATATGAAGCTGTCTCTTGATTTTTGAAAACTGTGGTTTTTCTGGAACCCAATAACAATAGATAATATAATATAGGTCACTGTGTTAATCATTATATTAAATCACCTCACCTGTTTAATATAACCAGAATCTTTTGATGTCTCCATTTGCAGATAAGGACACTGAGGTATAGAAATTTTAAATAACTTGTTCATAGTCACAATGTTAATTTGTGAAAGCAGAAAGGGAAAATCACTGTCTGTCTAACTTTAAAGCTCAAGTTAACATGAATGCTAATAACTCTGGTATTAAATATTAAGGTGCATAGGTTATTTCTATTTCATTTTAACCTGTGTTTATGAAACCCCAAACCTTCCTGGTAAGAGATTCGAAAATTCAGAAATGGAAATTTTAACATGAAAAGGTTTGGAGTCTGCTATGATTCCAGTCAAAATTTCCTACAAATATTCTTCTGAACTCAGAAGCAAGCATACTTATAATTAAGGTTACTGTCTTTTTTTTTTTTTTTTAAATCTCCGTCCAGGTAATCAGTATATGACAGAAACTTACCCTGAAAATGTCATTATTTTCTAGAGTAAAGAATAGATCTGTCATGGCCATCAATTCAGAATACCATCACAATGATGAAAAGAAACTAAACCATTCATCTACTCAGTCCATTTTTTTTTTTAAGAAAGAAAAAGACCTTGAAGATAGGTTTTCTTGCTAATGCTAGCAACTGCTGTGTGCTTCCAATGTGAATAATGTTCCTAAGTCATTTTGCAGATAGATAAGGAAAAGGATGAGGAAGGCAGAGGACTGTGCTTCTGTGTAGAATTAATGTGGTTATGTAAAATTTATGTCACATTTAGGTAGTGTTTTTATGCATAAAATCCTTGAATTCAAAGTAATTTTACAGAAAAGAGATACATGCATGGAATATTCATTTCAATGAATTAAGCATGTCTGAAAACCTTCTTTTCATATGAGTGAGAAATACTAGGTATTAGATGGTGGTCTGCAGTTCTAGTTTATCATTCACTAGCTAGGAAATCTGGACTAATCTCTTAACTTCTCTTAGCTTCGGTTTTTCATCTGAAAAATGGTGATAACATAGAGTTCATAAGCTTAGTGGTCAGCAAAGCACTCCTCAAAGATCAGTAATAAGTATAGCTCTTATTCATCATTTCATTACATGTTATTCTCTGCTCCTCCGGCTCTGAGTAAGCTCAATAATTTACTGCATGGTTTTGAGGTACATGATGAAAATTCTTTATGTTCCTCCACTCTTCGACTACTACTTACATTACTTGTTGTTACTGTTTAGTCATATCTGACTCTTTAGCAACCCCATGAACTGTAGCCCTCCAGGCTTCTCTGTCCATGGGCTTCCCAGGCAAGAATACTGGATCGGGTTGCCATTTCCTTCTCCAGGGGATCTTGCTGATCTGGGGATCAAACCTGTACCTCCTGCATTGGCAGGTGGATTCTTTAACCACTGAGCAACCAGGGAAGCCCACTTATATCAGTTAGTTCTTCCTTAAATGTGTTGACTTATTTAATACATCCTGATATATCTACCTTACCTTATCTATTGAATAAATGCTCTTCAATGCACCAGCTTTTGTTCATATGCTATTATTGTGGTATAGGTATCTATTTATACATTTGCATCTCCAACTTCACTGAAAACTTCCAAAAGCAAATACTGCATGCTGTTCATTTTTCCATCTTCATCATTTTAGCACAGCATCTGTTAACAAATGTTTGTTGAATTGATGAATAAGCATTTATTTTTTCTTTATAAAGTGGTTGCTATTGTATTCTAAGAGGTATTTAAGCAATTTTGATGATCACAAAACAATGAAGGTTAAAAATAATAAGTTTGAGCAGTAGGTATATAATAGTATAGTAATAGAGAATACTCTAGTTGTTAGAAAATAAGTGTCAGTTTTAAGATCAGATCTTTAAATGGCTTCATTGCCAGTGAGGTATATGTTTTTCAGCATCTTTCTGTAAGGTTCTCACCAATCCTCTCCAAAAATAAAAAAATTCTATATGTAAAATATGATACTGGATTTTAAAACAGTGAGGATTTCACACTTTACTCATGCAATTTAGTCAACAGAAGGTTATTGAACTTAGAGTGAATCTCTTTGTGAGGGGCTCAGGATCTTTTAGTGGGTAAGAAGGAATCTCGCTCCCACAGAGCTCACAGGCCCCTGGAGAAGAGGGGCAAAGGGAAAAGTTACTGACAATTACAACCTGCAATGAAGGCTGCGAAAGGCAAGCAAAGGGAGCTGGCATGACATGGTAAACCCACACCAGGCCTTCTAGAAACTCTAGCAGTTCAATGTGACACTGGACTCCTCTCAAAGTGGGATCGCATTGCTTGTAACTTTCAATCAATATTATCTATCTTAGCTCTGAATTACATTTTTATGAAATTGAATGCATCTTGTGTGTGTGTGTGTGTGTGCTCAGTCGCATCCAACTTGTTGTGACTCCCAGGACTATAGCACACAGGTTCCTCTGTCCATGGAAGTTTCCAGGCAAGAATACTGGAGTGGGTTAGCATTTCCTTCTTCAGGGAATCTTCCTGACCAAGGGATCAAACCAGCCTCTCCTGCATTATAGGCAGATTCTTTACCCACTGAGCCACCTGAGAAGGCCTCATGGGGGTTCCTAATTTATTAATATTGCTCATTTACTGATTACTCAGTTATAAACTGGAAAAGTAATATTTTTCTGAACTGAAAATGGTGGTCTAATCACTAAATCCAGTGTTCTTTAGATGAAACATTTAGATGGATATTCAGGGTTGATTTCCGTTAGGATTGACTAGTTTGATCTCCTTTCTGTCCAAGGGCCTCTCAGAAAGGTTATTATTTCATTTTTGTATACCTCTACTCATTTTAAAGATTTCATCTTATTACAGAAAAAAATGTCTAATTTCCTCTGAAACTACTAGATAAACAATCTCACCCATCTTTTTACATGATAGACCCTCCTTTACTTGCAGGCAGCTGTTATCACTTTCTTAAAGCTTCTTTTCTTTAAATGAAACTTTTCAGTTCCTTTATCTTTGCCCCATGTTACACACTGGCCATGCTTCATCAATTCATGCGTATTGACTGAGAGCCAGACCCCCTGCTAGGCAGTACAGATTCAGGAGCAGTTAAAATATTCACCAATCTTCTCAGTCTTTGTATCTATCTCTTTTGGGTGAGCTTTATTATGGCAGTGTCTCACTTTAAATATATTTTGTTTGGTCGTGCCAGTGAATAGAAATGAGGCTAATATGGCCATATAAAAGCTATTTTATGCTGTTTTCTACAATTGGATTTGTGAGAATTAAAATCTTCTGCGACATAATTTTTTTCACATGATGGAATGTTAAGCCACAAATCTTTTTTTTGTTAGCAATGAATTTTTTAAACTCAGTGTAAGCTTTTATATCTCTGTGAAATTTCATGTTGTGTATTGGGCCTATCAAACTTTGGTTGCATTTTCATTTAGAACCCAATACGTTACCTGTTCTTCATCAAGTTTTTTTTCTAAATATGCTTCTATGCCTTCACTTATGATGTAGATTGTGCTGCATGCTCAGTTGCTTCAGTCATGTCCAGCTCTTTGTGACCCTTGGACTAAAGTCCATCAGGTTCCCTTTGTCCATGGGATTTTCCAGGCAAGAATACTGGAGTGGATTGCCATGCCCTTCTCCAGGGGATCTTCCCAACCCAGGGATGGAACCCACGCCTCCTGCAGCTGGTGCAGTGCAGGCGGATTCTTTACCTCTGAGCCACCTGGAAAGTTAAAACATATTAAAAGAAGGTCAACAACAGAGCCCTTATGCCATATCACCAAAGACGTTTTTATTTCCCATGATCTTTTGAGATAATTTTCTACCAACAACACATAAATCTACCTGCATCATTAAACATTAAGATATTAGAAATAGTTGTGTGAAATATTTGAGATATGTGGGCAAATACTCTTCTGAAATCTTCATTTTAAAAATTAAATATGATATGTATTTTTGGAAATCATATAGCCACCTTGTGATTACTACTCACTTTTAAGTGTTTATACATCATTGGTGATGGACAGGGAAGCCTGGCATGCTGCAGTCCATGGGGTCACAAAGAGTCAGACACAACTGAGTGACTGAACTGACTGACTGACTGATACATCATTGGAGAAAATTCTTTTTTAAATCTACATTGAATTTGCCTATTTATAGTTTCTGAAAAATATATATAGATATATTTCCCCTTTGAATGATCAAGGTATTTGTATTTTTGCAATATCATAGGACTTGCTATATTTCCAATTATGTGAAATGACAACTGGTATTCTACAACAATGCTTGCAGTTACTTTTGCATTCTAGATATAACTTATATGAACTTTCACTCTCTACTTAAGAGAGAGTCATTGGAAAGAAAGGAGAAAATACACTACTTCTAATGTCAAACCAGGTCAGGTCCCCACCTCAGTGTCTCCATTAAATACATGCGACATCTCTGGACAGCTAAATGACCTTCTCCTAGCCTTGATATTTCCTCGTTTAAAAGTAATGATACCTCTTAAATTTCTAGAAGTGCATGAGATGTGTGTATAAAATTTCACTTGTGATCAAAGCTGTTGAACTCATATATTCAATTTACTTATTTCTTTATACCCAGAGTCTGTAAGAGAATGTATAGTAAATTTCAAAAAAAAAAAAAAAAAAAACTAAACTAATTTTTTAATAAAGTAGTTGTCCATAAACATAGGTTTACTTTCTTCTTTCTTGCCTGCCTTGAGCCTGACTTTTTCTTAGCGAAGTTCCACCCTGTACACTTTGAAGAGCATTGTCTTTCATATGGAAAGTAGAAGTAAAATAACTGTTGCCTTGTTCTCCTTTCTCCCTTTTAACACCACAGCATCATGGCCAAGACTAACCCTTTCTTTATGATCAGTTTTCATATAAAACAGAAAAACAGACCTTTTTGTTGTCCTTAGTATATTTCACAAGCTGTAACTTATTCTGGGTTTTATTTAATATTTTTGTAATGAATTTTCTGGCTAGAATACTTCTTTATAGTCTTCCTGTAAAATGTGCCTTTTCTTGCATGATGTTGCATTCTTAGATAACTCCCTGTAGAGCTACGCTGATTGCTTTAGAAGTCACCTCCTTTTCCTTATTTAGGGGATTATTTATGATTGAATTGTCAGAATTTGTTTTCTTCCAGATTCATATCCTTTTTGAATTACCCTCTTCTTTTATGTTGCTGAACAGAGACTCCTGTTTCTTCGTGAATATTTTACAGCTGCTTTTCTAAAGCCCAGTGCACACATCAGACCATTCCCTGTATGTATCCTTCCTTTGATTTTATGCCAATGTTTATACACTAAAAATCAGATCTTCATTTTTTTTGCAATGATTTTCAAAGTAGCAGTCCCCATAGTTGCTTCCATCATGGTCTAGAAAATGAATTTGTTAGTGAGAAGAGTCACTGATGTATCAGGTTTTCTACTTTAAATGGAATGATGATTCTAAAAGATGTCTTTATGTATAAGTACTTCGATACACTGCTGTAATCTCTTATGTGTTAGTTACACTTTTGTATCCCTGTGTTTTGATTGCACTGTCCAACTTAACTAGCTCATCTGTCAGCTTCTAAAATAGCAGCTGCTAGTGCTTTTTTCTCCTATTCTTTATTTTTCACTCAAATGCCTTCCATTTGGAAGGTATTATTGTTATTTGGAAGGTATTATTGTGCATGCTAGCACAATAACCTCATGATTTTCCCTACAGTGGAATGCTACCATAACTTGAATAAGACTTGGTTGTGAGCTCTGTGAGATTCTTATCTAAAACTGTCAGCAAGAAGATGCTGGGTCAGGCCGAAGTGACACCATCATGATCCACCGAAATTTCAGGGCTGGCCATCAGGTGGGGATGAGATGAGCAGCTGAAGTTCACTATATAGTTTTGCTTGTATAAACCAAGCTAGAGTTCAATGGTGGGGAAAATACCACAGTGTTCATTCATATTATAGATAGAAACTGGAATTCAGACATACAGAACAGAGCCCTCTAGTCTAAGACAACAGCAACGACTGCTGAGCAAGGATGAGAAAACGAGAGGCTGTAACTCTAATACTTTGGCCACCTGATGTGAAGAGCTGACTCATTGGAAAAGACCCTAATGCTGGGAAAGATTGAGGGCAGGAGGAGAAGGGGACAACAGAGGATGAGATGGTTGGATGGCATCACCGACTCAATGGACATGGGTTTGGGTGGACTCTGGGAGTTGGTGATGGACAGGGAGGCCTGGCATGCTGCGGTTCATGGGGTTGCAAAGAGTTGGACACGACTGAGCAACTGAACTGAACTGAACTATATCTTCTTACCTGTGCCAGCATGCCACCCTTTCTAATTAGCTCAGTTCCGCATATAAAGCTTTCTTTTCTGGGAACCTTTGGGCACTGTTGGTGGGATTATAAATTGGTGTCGCCACTATGGAAAAAAGTTTGGAAGTTTCTCAAAAAATTAAAAATAGAACTACCATATAATCCAGCAATTCTACTTCTGGGAATATATTCAAAGGAAATGAAAACACTAACTTGAAAACGTATCTGCATCCCTATGTTTACAGCAGCATTACTTACTATAGCCAAGACATGAAAACAATCTAAGTGTCCATCAGTAGATGAATATATATATATATATATATATGTTTGGTGTTCAGTCACTAAGTTATGTCGTACTCTTTGTGACCCCATGGACTGCAACACATCAGGCTTCCCTGTCCTTCATTATCTCCCGGAGTTTGCTTAAACTCATGTCCATTGAGTCCGTGATGCCATCCAACCATCTCATTCTCCGTCATCTGCTTCTCCTGCCCTCAACTTTCCCAGCATCAGGGACTTTTCCAATGAGTTGGCTCTTTGAATCTGGTGGCCAGAGCATTGGAGCTTCAGCTTCAGCATCTGTCCTTCCAATGAATATTCAGGATTGATTTCCTTTAGTATTGACTGGTTTGATCTCCTTACAGGCCAAGGGACTCTCAAGAGTCTTCTCCAGCACCACAGTTCAAAAGCATCAATCCTTCAGTGCTCAGCCTTCTTTCTGATCTAGCCCTCACATCCATACATGACTGCTGGAAAAACCATAGATTTGACTTTATGGACCTTTATCAGGAAAGTGATGTCTCTGCTTTTTAATACACTGGCAAGTTTTGTCATAGCTTTTCTTCCAAGAAGCGTGTGTGTGTGTGTGTGTGTGTGTGCTAAGTTGCATCAGTCATGTCTGACTCTGTGACCCTATGGACTGCAGCCCACCAGGCTCCTCTGTCCATGAGATTCTCCAGGCATGAATAGTGGGGTGGGTTGTCATACCCTCCTCCAGGGGATCTTCCTGACCCCGGGATCAAACCCAAGTCCCCTGCAGCTCCTGCATTTGCAGGTAGATTCTTTAATGCTGAGCCACCGGGGAAGCCCCTTCCACGGAGCAAGCATCTTTTAATTTCATTGCTGCAGTCACCATCCACAGTGATTTTGGAGTCCAAGTTAGTAAAGTCTGTCACTGTTTCCACTGTTTCCCCATCTATTTGCCATGAAATGATGGGACCTGATGCCATGAGCTTAGTATTAATTCACTCTATTTTGTTTTATTTATTTTTTGTTTATCCAATTTTTTTCCCATTTACTGAGATATAATTGACATAGAGGACTATATAAGTTTAAGTTATACAGCATAATGCAATGATTATTGCATTAAGTTTAATGAACATCCATCATCTCATACAGTTAAAAAAGAAAAGAAAAAAAGACAATGTGATAAGAACTCTTTTGACTTACTGTCTTAGTAGCTTTCACATATAACATGTAGCAGTGTTAATTGTATTTATCACACTGCATATTACATCCCTAGTACTAAATATTATCTGATATCTGAAATTTTGTATGTTTCGACTACCTCCTTCTGCTCCAAAACTTCACCTAGAGAAACCACAAATTTTTATCTCTTTTTTCTATAAATTTGTTGTTTTTGACATATAATTAACCTACAACACCATGTTAGTTTTTGGTACACAACATAGTGATTTAATATTTCTATACACTTCAAAATCACCATCACAATGAGTCTAGTTATCATCTGTCATCATAAAAAGATATTATGTTATTGTTGACTGTATTTCCCACATTCCACGTTTCATCCCTGTGACTCATGTATTTTGTAAGTGAAAATTTGTGCTTCTTAATCTCCCTCACTCATTTCTTTCTTAGAAGTGTCTCTCATAGGAAATAACTGTTTATTTATTGAGAAATAAGGATTGGATGTAAATTCTAATTTATAATGTGTGCTTCTTTGAGCCTAATCTTAATTGAAATATTAAAACTTATTTTGCTTTTCTCTACATATTTTTGCTTGAAGAGAAAAGGATGAAAACCTTTGGGAATCATTTATAGTCAACTTTTAAAGCATTTTTAAAAGATATAACTTTGGCTAGTTAACTAATTGTTCTTTAAGCATTTATGTCACATGTTGACTTTTGAAATTTTGGTTATGCTATCAAAAATGTGTACAATAATCAGTTATGCAAATAGTAATTTTAAATATGACTTTTTACATTTAAACATCATAGCTGTAATATTATAATAATATTTATTTGAAATTGACATTCATTTGTCTAAATTTTTTGGAGTAAGTCTTTCTGTAGTCCAAAATGGTAAAATTTAAAGAAATTGAATGTGGAGTCACAGGTATTATATTTTTATAATCTTAGTTAATATTTCCTTATTCCTACTCACTATTAATAAAGAAGAAAAACAAGCCAGTGAAATTTACACAGTGATCTCCACCATGAATTAAAGCTGACAGTTAGAAGAGAGAATAAATATGGAGTGAATGCTGAAATACACTTGGGATATCACCTTCCTACATTGCCCAGAATGTTAAAGTTAAAGTTGACATAGGCCCAGAAGAATGAGCTCCTTCTGATTAGAGGGAAAAGGAGACAAGATTTGTGTCTGGGTAGAGAGTGATTGAATTTTTCAGTCTTCTGGAAAATTAAAGCCTGACCCAAACATACACTTCTGTTTTGT
Organism: Odocoileus virginianus; assembly: GCF_023699985.2. NCBI lineage: Eukaryota > Metazoa > Chordata > Mammalia > Artiodactyla > Cervidae > Odocoileus > Odocoileus virginianus. Next base: position 39,279,000 of record NC_069694.1, on the reverse strand, counting down.
TTCCTTTGAGACAGCCAAGAGTATGAGATAATAATTCCAAGCATTTCAAATACCAAGAGATGCTAAGACTGATGCATTGTTTCCTATTTTATGAGCTCAGGACAGGATGCTCAACTCATAAACACATTTAGGGAGCTCTATGGAACACAAAATCACTTACACAGCACTGTGAGCCTTCATTTTTAATTCGCCTCCAAATTAATTTTTATGACTTATCAGGGAGTCTTTCCAATTCCCTATATAGGTCATGAAATCTTGATTAAACATTTAATGAGATTCCTTGCATAGATCCATTTTATTTCCCAAGCTTCTTCATTCTACCATGTCTATTCAACTCAGTGGCCCATCCCTAAAATAAACTATTAAAGCAGACTCACTACCCCTTCATGGTTTTACAACATACAGTTTTTTAATCTTGGCCTCCATAGTTGCAAGGTGTTTAAAAATATGCCTTTATCTAACCATTGTTGGGAGCCTCCTAGGTAATAGTCACTGTACAGCAGGGTAATAAAGACAGATATGAATAAAAATGGTGATTTTCCCCTCTCAAATAATTCACAATATAGTTGGAGATCTCAAAAAAAGGTATTTGCAGTGTGAAGGTGAGACGAACATAAATTGCTGTGAAATACCTGGTGCACTCGTTAGTTTCTGGCACATCATTTTTCAGTATGGTGTGGATATAAATTCACTCAGAAATTAATCTGGATTTATCTGCTCAGTGCAGACAATACAGTTAGTTAGTGCATGGTCTAATCATCTTCACTCTTCTACCAATAAATGTGCAACATATCACATATCATATATAAAAAGTAACTTTTGTTTTATAATATTATTATGGTGATAGGTATTAACATGAGTCTGGTATTCAATATCTTGAGCATATGCTACAGATATTAATGTTAAAATAAGGTAAAATAATGATGGAAGAAGAAATAAAAGCATCACTGGTATAAGAATTAGAGCAGGGAACAGTGAGGAGGAAGCAACTAAATCTGCCTGAGGCTGAGGAATTAGGCAAGACTTGACAAGGAAATCTCATTTATAGTGAGACTCAAAGTGAGACATATAGTGAGACATATCGGTAGACACACAGCCAGCTCCTTAGCTAGGTAATTAGATAGACAGATAGATGGATAGGAGTTCATGGTCATGCAGAGACCTGAGAGAGGACACCCTAATCAGTAAGAAAAGTAAATGTGTGAAATTGTGACAGATGCCAGGGCAAACTGGGGTATGGTGAAAATTGATTTCTGCCAAAGGAAGAGAATCTTTATTACGCAAACAATGGAGAGTTGAGAATGTGAACTTCTTTCTCTTCTTTTGTCAGAGCTGCAAAAGGATTTAAGATTTGATTGAACGTTGTTGGTTGTTGAACAACTCTAGTTATTGCTATGATTTTTGAAGGTGAAATGGCTGAAAGTAGAAGACCAGTTACAACACCCTTGCTAAATATTTCATAACTGAGAAAGTGAGATCTAGTGTTTTGAGGAAGCAGGAATGGGTTCAAGAACTATTTTAAGTAGAAAGGGGGGAAAAAAAAACTTGGTAACTAATTAGATAGAAGGAATAGATAAGAAACAGAAAGTAAGACTTGGTAAGTGGAAAGTCTTGATTTATTCATTCAAAATAAAGAATAAAAAGACATAGATTTGTCCTTCCTTTGCAGTCCAGCACTTAAGATTAATGCTTCCACTGCAGTGGGACATGGATTTGATCCCTGGTTGGGAAACTAAGACCCTGCATGCCTTGTGGCCAAAAAAACGACATAGATTTTATGGACCACATGAGATTTTAAGTGTAACTATCAATTTATAATGCCTACAGTGCATCTAAACAGGAATATGCGAAAAAAGATATTATAAACATGAATTGGAGCACAAAAGATGGATAGAGGTTAAGTATAATGGCTATTTTGCTATGATAACAGTAAGAATTATAATTGAAGCTGAAGGGAGTAGACTGATAATAGACCACAAAGCTTTTTTTCACTAGCCTATCCTGTGTTTATTGTTTTAGGCCAAAATCACTTTTGGTAAATCAAATTGTTTTAGTTACCTTATTCAAATAACACAGTATTAAAAGCTAGAAGATCATTGTTTGAAGAATAGGACAGACCTTTAAATTTTCTCCATCTCAGTTTCCTGGTTCATAGAGTGTTTATAATAATATTTGTTTTACTGAGCTATTGAAAAATTTAAGAAAATATAAGATGAGAAAAAGATACATAATTAAATGTGTCTAAAAGAGATCCATTTTAAAGTTAAATCTGGATATAGTGAAAATAAAAAGATAGAAAAGATATACTATATAACCAGTTAGCATACAAAAACTGAAGTGGCTATATTGATAATAGATAAGATAAATGCATGAGAAAATGTATTGTAAATAGAGATATTACATAATGATAAAATGATATGTTTTTCATGAAGACATTGCAATCTTATGTACCTGCAAAACTGACATAAGAGAAAAATATAAACAAACTCAAAATTATGGCTATTTTAATATTCAACTCACTAATTGTTAGGATAACAAAAAATCAGAAAAAAATAGATTTGATAATATTATCATTCATTTTTGAACTAATTGGCATTTATAGAACAACACTTTACCAAAACTATGAAACACACATTGTCTTTAAGTGGACTTAAAATGGTCACAAAATTAAATCATACACTGAAACATGAAATAAATACTATATAGAATGTGCTGTCTCCCACACAGCAAAACTAAATTCCAGTAACAATATTAATGCAATTCAATAACATGATGTTTAAACACTCCCCTAAGTATTTTGAATTTAAATACATATTTCTCAATAACTCAAGGGTCAAGTTAGAAGTCACAAAAAAATTGAAAATATTGTTAAACAGATAATAATAAACTACAATATATCAAAATATGTAGGATGTGGCTTCAGAAATGAAGGAAAGTTTAAAATCAATGTTGTAAGTGTTCATCTTAAAAAATGAGAAAAAAAAGAGTGCATCAAACAAAATTAAGAAGAAAAAAGGAACTAATAAACAGAGGAAATTAATGACTCACAAATATGAAAATTAGTTCTTTAAGAATATCAAAAAGTTAAATAAACATTAGCAGGATTGATTGAGAAGAGGGAAAACACAAATTACCATATGAACTACTAATAAAAGAGAGATTATCCCTCTCTTTAAGTTCCATAGACATTAGACAAATAATAAAGAAATATTGTGAATAACTTAGGTCAATAAAACTGACAACCTAAATAAAATAAATTCCTTGGAAAAAAACACACAATTTTTCAAAACTGATAAAAGGAAAAATAATGTAAACAGCTTGATACATCTCTTAATACTAATGAGATTAAATTTTTTGTAAAAAATTTTAACCATAAGAAATTCAGATCCAGATGGTTTCATTGATGTTTCCTACCAAACATTTATTGAAGAAATAATATCAGTTTTATCCAAACCCTTCTGGAAAATATAGGAAAAGGGAACATATACAAACTTGTTTAATGACGTATGCTTAGCTCTATTACCAAAACTTGACAAATACACTAGAAAATCTAGAGTCCATTATATCTTATGAATGTAATGACAAAAATCTTTAAGAGTAGCAAAAATAATTCAGCAATTTATAAAATAAATAATTCACAATTCAGAGATGCTTGTCAGAAATCAGGAAATGTAATTCACCATATGAAAGTGGATAAAGGGGAAAATACCTAAATAAGTGTAGAGAAAGCATTGAACACAGTTTAAAACATACTCATCAAAGGTGAATTCAAAAGGAATTTCCTCAACCTGATATTGAGCATCTGCAAAAAATACCTATAACACATCATATTTAATTGTAAAAGAAAACAATGTTTTCTCACGAAGATAGAGGAAAAGTGTTTGGTCTCACCATTTCCATTCAACGTTGTATTGGAGCTTCTAATCAATACAATACGATAAAGAAATATTAGCCATAAAGTTTAAAGGAAAGAGTTAAAACTCTTTAACAAGTACCAAAATTGTTCACATGCAAAATCTTAAAAACTAAAAAAACAAACTTACAGAACTCAGAAATAATTTTGATAAAGTCAGTATACAAAATCAACTGTATTCTTAATACTAGAAGAAATACATTGGAAGGGAAAAGTTAAAAACCCATTTACAGTAACATAAAAATGTAAATACAGGATTAAATTTAGTTAATTAAACCACTGCACATTGAAAAATATAAAATAGTTATGAGAAAAAGTAGAGAAATGAACTATGGTCAGGGACTGAAAAACTGTTGAAAAATAACAATTCTCTCCATTGACCTATAGATGCAACTTAATTCCTATCAACATCCCAATAGATTCTTTTGCAGAAATTTAACAATTGATTTTAAATTTACAGAAATACAAAGGATCTTGGATAACCAAAATAATTTTTAAGAAGAACTACATTGTAATAACTTCACTATCTGGCTTCAAGACTTTCTACTAGGCCACTTTAATCATGCTAACACGAAAACAAAGTCACCAGTGGAACAGAGAGAGTTATTTGCTTTTTAGCAAAGGTGCCAAGGTAATTCAGTCGGGGTAGAAAAATCTTTTTAGGAAATTTTGCTTAGATAGCTGGCAAATGCATAGGAACAAACTTAAACACTTGTCTCATGACACGCATACATGCAAGTGAAATTCAGGTGAGTCATAGATTTAAATGTAAAAGTTTAAACTATTAAGCTTCTTTAAAAAATACTTTATGGAAACATGTATATTATCTAGGGTGAAACAGATCACCAGCCTTGGTTGGGTGCATGAGACAAGTGCTTGGACCTGGTGCACTGGGAAGACCCAGAGGGATCGGGTGGAGAGGGAGGTGGGAGGGGGGACCGGGATGGGGAGTACATGTAAATCCATGGCTAATTCATATCAATGTATAACAAAAACTACTGTAATGATGTAAAGTAATTAGCCTCCAACTAATAAAAATTAAAAAAAAAAAAAATTAAAAAAAAAATACTTTATGAACCTGGTATAGGCACAGTTCTTTCAAGATGACAGAGAAACACTACTAATAAAACAAAACAAAATAAATTGTACTACATCAAAATTAAAACCTGCTTGACCAAACAAGAAGGAAAAGGAAAGTCATAGACTGGGAAAAGATATTTTTAGTACATGTATCTAGCAAAGTCTTGTATCCTAAATATATAAACATCTTCTGCAAACCAATTTGCAAAACAGCAAGCAATTCAATTTAAAAATATACTTTGTTCTAGTTTTCTATCACTGAGTAATGAGTCACCCCAAGCTTAATGACTTGAAACAAAAACTATCGTTTATAATATTTTGCTCACAAATCTGTAATTTGTCAAGACTCAGAGGGGACAGCATGTAACTGCTCTACAGGGGGACAGCACAGGTGGCATGAAGACTGAGAGTAACTCAGTGCCTGGAGGTTGGAACAGATCATCTGAAGACTCACTTATTTACATATCTGGAAGCTGTTTTTGGATGGAGATTGCTATCTCATCAGAGACTGTCGTGCATAACCTGCTGTCCATGTGCTTCCCATGTGGCTGCTTGGCTTCCTCATAGCAGAGCAGCTGGGTTCCCAGAGTAAGCACCCTAAGAGAATGTGGAAGCTTCAGGTTATTAAGGTCTATTCGAAAAATTGGCACTGTTGAGCAAGTGGCATCTGTTGCCTATTATCTGGAGTAGAATCTTGAACAATTCTGCCCTCCACAGCTTTGTGTAGAAGTTGCCAAGGAAAATACAAGACAGTTAAGTCATTTGGAGAAGAGACACAGCTTGCTCCAGTAGTGGGTGTCTCTCTCCCACCGCCTGTGGGTTCCTCCTAGAACCCTGTGCAGGGCAGTTAGCCTGCACACATCCTTCCTGAGCTGAAGCAGAAGGGATACCCTTCCTACAAGGGGCAGATACTGTGGTGGGTGTGACCAGGTGCTATAAGACATGTTTAAGTAGGACAAAGGAGTACACATGGAGTCTAAAACAGGGACAGATACTTTCACACAAGCTGAAAAGTGCAGCACAGGCTGTGAGGAAGGAGGTGTTTGGTGAGGAGATATTTTGGTCCCAAGGCCCATTTTTATGTGACTAAGTAAGGGTTGGAAGACTGAGGCGCAAGACTCTTTCCCAAATGTCACAATGGGTTTTCCGCCATATTGGTCAAACTGTCACAGAGCCTGGATTCAATGAAAGGAGCTATCTAACCTAATGAAAGAAGTGTTGATGAATTTTGAGACAGTGGTTTAAGTCTGCCACCGTCAACCCTCTAGACATGAATGACTAGTATTCCTTTCCAACTGAAATACACTCCTGCATACATGTGTGCTAAGTTGCTTCAGTCATGTCTGGCTGTTTGTGATCCTCTGGACTGTAGCCTACCAGGCCCCTTTGTCCATGAGATTCTCCAGGCAACCCCGGGAGAGGGTTGCCATACCCTCTTTCACTGGATCTTCCTGACCCAGAGATGGAAGCTGCGTCTCTTACATCTCCTGCATTGGCAGGCAGGTTCTTTACTGCTAACGCCACCTGAGAAGCCCTTGAAATACACTCATGCCCTTCAAAAAACCCTTAAATACATATCTCATCCATTAATTCATCAGTCTAAATATGGAAGTCCAGGAGTTTGGCATCTAAATGAGGTATTGTTGGAGGCAAGGTGAATTTGTCCTAACTTCTAAATGGGGTTCATTTCAATATGAAAATCTGGGAACTAAAGAAACATGTTACCCATCCTGTACTCCCATCCCCCCCATTTAAAATATACTAGTGAAAGAGGCAAAGAGTAACTGAATAACTGCTACAGACACTTTCAAAAGGAGAGAAAACTGGAGATAAGCATTAGTTACCAGTCAGTAGGAATTTGGAGATCCAGCTGAGTTTAGGGTCAAATACTGCTCCCTGAAAATGATTGTCTGTAGTTCATTGTTTCATACTTTTTTTCTACTTAAAAGATTTTATGAAGTATCATCTTAGGTCTTCTTGAGTTCCTAAGAGTGGAGCTTAAGGTATCAACCTGGGTCAGATCTTTTGCTCTGGAATTTTTTCTTACTTTGAGTATGTTCTGCCATCTGGAAAGGCTGGGAATGAGGAACAGTTTTACTTTCAAATCCAGAAAGTCCTGGCTTCTTTACAATTAATAGGTCATTCTTTAACTCCTTTGTTTCCTCTTACATTTTATCACAAATAAGAATACATTCCAATATACATTTCAATATTCCACCTAGATGTTTTTTAGCTATATGAGGTATGTATGTCCTATGAGATGATGTCTATTCTTGTAAACCAAGTTTTATTGTAACACAGTCATGCACATTTGTTTATGTATTTTCTATGTTTGCTTTCACACAACAATAGAATAGTTCAGCAATTTTGATAGAGCTCCTTATACAGCCAGATAGCTGAATATATTTACTTGCTGGCCCTTTAAGAAAAAGTTTACTGACCCCTGATAAACTGATCATGGAGTTCATTTGGTAAATTTGGCAAATTTCTTTTTTCTGTGTTGCCTTAATTTCCAGTATTGCCACATATCTCACCAATAAATTATAAAGGTCCCCTTTCTTCCTGGTTCCAATATTTTCTTAACTTTCACTGACAGGCTTCTCTTAAGCTTCTGCTTGAGGTCTTTAGGATTTTATAATATCTTTTGGTTTCCTCTCACCATTTAATCACAAAGCCATTGTCACATGGTTTTTTGTTATAAAGCAACTAAAATATATTCCAATGCTGCATAGCATTTCATTCTATAGCTTCGTGTCTCCAAACAAAAACAATCATTTGTTTTCCTCATAAATCTACAGTCTCAGTGGAGACAGCTTTTCTCTATCCCACTTGGTATCAAACCTGGGTCTCCTACATTGCAGGCAGATTCTTTACCATCTGAACCACCAGGGAAGCTAAGGCAATTCAAATGGGGCTAAATGACCTGCTTCCAATATGGCGCATTCACATGATGCAAGTTGGTGTTGTCTCTTCCTACACACAGGGATCTCTCCACAAGGGGGTGGTGTGGGTTTTCAAACTGCACAATGGTTGAGTTTCAAGAGAGAGCATCCCCAGAAACCCAGATAAGGTACATAGCCTTTTATTATCTAACCTCTGAAGTTGCATAGCAACACTTGCACCGTACTCTATCAGCCAAGGCAGGTGCTAAGTTTCACCTGTTTTTAAGATGAAATGACATACACGCCTAGTGGCAGAATGTCAAGAATGCATTCTATGAGAAACACGTGTTATGGGAGATATTATTGTGGCTAATTTTATTATCATTATTTTAGAAATTGTATCTGCAACAGATTTCAACAGAGTCCTCACAAAAGAACATAGATGAGGGGTAAGCACACACAAAAAGATACTCAACATCATTCGTCAACGAGAAAATACATAGTAAGCCACAAGACACCACTGAACAGTTGCAACCATTTCATGTGACTAAAAAAGACTGGGGACACCATACTAAACACTGACAAACATGTGGAGCAATCCAAACTTTCATGGATTGTTGGTGAGGACATAATATGGTACAACCACTTTGGCAAACTGGCAGTTTCTTAGAAAGTTAATAGAAATTCCACACCTATGTATTTACTCAAGAGAAAATATTGTCCATAAAAGACTTGTATAAAATTTTTTATAGCTGTTTTATTTATAAAAGGCAAAATACAGGATTCAACCCAACTGCCCATCAATAGGAGGATGGATGAGGTATTGTGGTATTGTGGAAGCCCCAAGGTGTATTCATACAGGGATGAATAAATAAAAATTAGTAAGTAACTGATACATGTGACAATAGAAGTGTTGTCAAAAGCATTATGTTAAGGCAAAGGATCTGGATACAAAAAAAGTACATAATAATGGCCAATAATGATAGTGTAATTAAGAACAAGAAAAACTAAGGCAGTAGAGAGTAGAACAGTAGTTGCCTTTGGGGATGGAAATTAATTTGGGGTGATGAATACAATCTCTATTTTGGTCCTAGTGGTAATTGCCTGGGTGTATACATTTGTCAAAAGTTACCATGGATTTTTTTCCATATAAATGCCTCATTAAAATAACTTTAAAACTCATTGAGTTGTACACATGATTTGTGCATTTTTCTTTTGTATTAAAGTAAAAAACATTTCGAAGAAACTTTGAAATAAATCTGTGAGATTTTTTAAGAAAAAGTATGTAAGGTATCCTCCTGCCTATGAACCTGATCACCTCTGCCTCGTCTTTAAGAGCTGTATGGTTGTCCCTGAGTCACACTTGGTAGTTTTATATAACTTGAACTTTCTTGTGAGTTCCCAGTCTCTCTGTGATTCAGAACTCTGAACTCTCAGATTTCAACACCAACTGCATCCCTTGACATTGAAATCCCAGCTCTCACTAGTGTAGCACTTTTCAAACTTTATTGTGCCCAGGAATCTTGTCAAATGACAGGTTCAGACTCAGGAGGTCTGAAGTGGGATTGGAAAGTCTATACTTTTAACAAGTTTTCAGGTGATATTTCAGCTGCTTATCTGCGGGCTGCCTTGGAGCAGCAAAGCTCGCGTGCACACTGTTGTGGCTTTCCTCTGGCTCACAGTGCCCTGAGCTGTCTCAGACAGGAACCTTCCTCAGTTTCTAGCACCATAAATACAAATTATGACACTGCCCGCCAGACCACTTCCTATGCCAGGCCAGCCCCAGGTCCAATACAAGGGCATTTTCAACCACTATCAACATGGAGAGTGTGTACACATCTCATTTATCCAGGGATCAACTTTTCCACTTCTGTTAATTTTCCAAATAACTGAAATTTACTCTAATCTACATTCAGTATTATTTTTATGCATCTAACTCTTTGTAAGACTCATTGCACTTCCCAGAGTCATATTCAGAGAATACTAAAAATGATTGAATCTTTCATAGTAACTCAGAGTCGCTACAAGTTTGAAATGAGGTGATACAGTCTGGAGCTATTGAGATCTGTCTATCCATCTTAAAGAGGTCCTAGACTGCCATTCTTTCTGGGGTTTGGTGCACTTTTGGAAATAGTTTTTGTTTTCCTAATTCCCTGACAGACTCTCAGCTGTTCTTATTATTAGACTTCAGTTTGCCTGACTCTAAGAGGCATCTTTCTCTCTTCTAATTGCTGTTTTGATTGAATTATAAAAATTAAAATAAATTATCAAGCAATAGTATTATTCATTTGTTTAAAACAAAAGTAAAAAAGACTTGATGAGGACATAAATCTTCCTTCTGTTAGAAGTCACTGGAGATTTAGTGTCTAACTTTCACTAATTTGGTAACTTAGAAGCTAATTTTGCCTTCTTTTTGTTATGGGCTCTGTTCTACAAAGATGTTTATTTGTATTTAGTGTGTAGACAACTTACAATAGAATCAGCTGTGGTACTCAACTAAAATTAAGACTCTAGGGTCCAACCTTAGAGATGTTTACACATTAGATCCAGAGGTGGACCCAGGAGCCTGCATTTAGTAGACACCTTGGAGGCTTCCTGTGGCAAGCAAAATTCGAAAAACCACTCTTCCTGTATAAGTGCCACCAATCAGTTGAAGATCATGGTATCTTCTTTAAATTCTCTTTATAGTTTCTCCTTTATCTTTCGTCTTCTTGATTATAGCTGAGACTAAATCTTATAGCTGAGACTAAAGGCTGCATTAGAAGACGTGTTTATCACAATTAGGAAGTTTCTTATCACTTAATGACTCAATCTTCTCCATTTCTTCGGAGTGGAAAATCAGATGGGAATGGACTCTCTTGCATATCAGTCCTCTACACCTGGTCTGTGACCCTTCAAAGTTAAACACGGACTGGGAGAACATCTCAGCTGCAAATTCACAGATCTGCCAACAAATACAAGTTTTTCCCAGATGAAAAAATCAGATGTACAGCTTAAAGTTTGAACTGAAGCTCACCGTGTGGATGTGGAACCAATTTCCTTCATTCAAAATATTTATCAGATACCTAACAATGACTACCTCTTGTCCAATTTTTAAGAAGTCCTCTAAAAGTGACTCATCTTTTATTCTTGTATGTCTAAAGTTTCATAAGACATCAAAAGAAATCTAAGATGTTGTCTAAAGTACAAAACAGGCAAGAAAAGACATCTCTGAGACAAATTCTGGTGGAAGAAAAGCCCTCTCCCCCTCTGTCTCTCTGTGCCTATCATCCAGAAATTGACAGCTGTAGAAGGAAATGGCATGCTCATGGTCACTACCCTCAACTTGCTTCCTGTATTCATGTGTGCGTGCTCAGTTGTGTTCAACTCTTTGCAACCTCATGGACTGTAGCCGCCAAGGTCCTCTGTCCATGAGATTTCTCAGGCGAGAATACTGGAGTGGGTTGCCATTTCCTTCTTGAGGGGATCTTCCCAACCCAAGGATCGAACCAGAATCTCCTGCATCTCCACCTGGGAAGCCCCCTTAGTACATTTTAATAAGCATCTGACTTCCACTCTCTGTAAAAATTCACTTATTCCACAAATATTTATTGAGCTTCTGTGAGCCAGGAACTGTGCTAGCTACTAGCACAGGGTACAGGATCAAATAAGCAGATTAAAAGCTCCGCCTTTTTTGCTTTTTTTTAACTTTTACATTCTAGTGGGAAAAGTAGACAATAGAGTCAAGACAAAAATTAAGTGTATAATATGATAGGCAATTGTAAGTGCTAAGGGGAAAATAATAAAGAAGTGGAGATAAGAAATGTTGGCAGGATAGGTGATATCTTAGTGTGACCGGGAAAGGCCTTTCTGAGAGGCAAGTTTGGAGCAAATCCTGAAAGATATGAAAAAGCTACCCACTCGGGTGTCCAGAGAAAGAGAATCCCAGTGAGTGCAAAGTAGTGAGTGCAAAGGTCCTGCACTGAGACCATGGCTGTCCTTTCGTGGAAGTCAGGAGCTGAGTGAGCAAGGGGGTGAGGAGTAGGAGGAGATCTCATGCTGGGAGACTGGGAGGGGCAGGTGTAAATGATGTGGGGGACAATAGGTCTTCATTGTTGCCCGGCTCTTCATCTGACCCAGACAAGTCATGAGTGGGTTTGAGCAGAGTGATACGATCTGAATTGAGTTTAACAGGATCACCTGGCTGCCACATTGAGAATACCTTGGGGAGAGATGAAGGCAGAAGCAGCATGAATGGATTAGCTGCTGCTGCTGCTGCTAAGTCACTTCATCGTGTCCGACTCTGTGCGACCCCATAGACGGCAGCCCACCAGGCTCCCCCATCCCTGGGATTCTCCAGGCAAGAACACTGGAGTGGGTTGCCATTTCCTTCTCCAATTCATGAAAGTGAAAAGTGAAAGTGAAGTCGCTCAGTCGTGCCCGACTCGTAGCGACCCCATGGACTGCAGCCCACCAGGCTCCTCCGTCCATGGGATTTTCCAGGCAAGAGTACTGGAGTGGGGTGCCATTGAATGGATTAGAAGTTCTTGCAATAACCTAGGCTAGTGATGAAATTATTTCTCATTTTCTACACTGTTATCAAATTCCTAACACAGGCATTTCCTGCTCACTCTTAGTCATGATGCAGTCCGTTGGTAGGTGTAGAGGAAACTGATGGAGCCCCCTTGACCTTCCATCATGAACACCTTCATGTCTGCAATGCGGTGAACCTCTCTTCCTCTCTTCTAATCACAATGAAGGAAATTACCTTCTAATAAAAGAAAAGTAGTAAAACATACTGAGTGATTACTGGCTCTGAAAATAGATGTGTGTAATAGAGTTTTGTCTCCTCCACTTAAATTCTCTGTGACTCAGAAAAATTCCCTGTAGTTTTGTCCCTCAGTTTCTTCATCTGCAATCTGAGGACAGTGGTGAAAATTGCTTCAACAGATTGTGTGAGAACTAGAAAAAATTATGATAGTAGATTCTTATCATTGAGAACGGAGCCTGGCACATACTTACAGCTCCATGAAACTCAGTTTCAGCTTCCGTGTGTGCTCTGGAGCCCCTGTTGCCTCTGTTCTTGAAAACCACACCCCAATAATGAGTCTCTCTTTCTCTTGCATTTTCAGCATTTTCTTCCTGACAGGATCCTTTTCTTCAGTGATTAAATATGCTCATATCTCACCTATCTTAAAAAAACGTCCACTGGACCCTTTAATTAGCTCAGGTTTAATATTAACAAGGAAACCTGTTGGGCTCGCCCAGTGTCTCAGTTGTTAAGAATCCACCTGCAATGCCAGAGACCCAGGTTTGATCGCTGGATTGAGAAGACCCCCTGAAGGAGGGCACGGCAATCCATTCCAGGATTTTTGCCTAGAGAATCCCATGGTCAGAGGAGTCTGGTGGGCTACAGTTCATGAGGTTGCAAAGAGTCGGACGCAACTGAAATGACTGAGCATGCACACAGGCGGGAAGCCTGTGACAAAAATTGAAGTCTGGATGCCATATTTGAAAGGAAAAGTGAGGCAGGGAAGACATGAAGCAACATAAAGTGAGTATTCTCAAACAGCTTCACTATTAGCTGTTTCATCTGCGGAGGTTATTCATCAGACATGACTGTTTGACTCGTGAACTTTCTCTGGAAAGGCTGAAAGAAGAAAATGTGTCCCTAGTAGTCCTGAGGGGGAAGAAAAGTGGGGCAGTGGATTTGCCTGAAGGCTGTCTGGCTCTTGTTTCCCACTGTGCAGTGCCCGGTCTTTGAGGAATGAATTTCTCTGCCCTCCTTGTGATCCAGTGCTCTGGGATGCCAGAATCCATACTGGAATCTGCTAGTGCAGCCATGATCGTGATTCGTGCAAGTTCTGAAATGACAGGAGAAACCAGAAAATCCTCTGGTGTAACTGCTCAGCTTGGCTGTTTAAAGTAGCTGAGAGAGAGGGGGCCTGGTGCTCTTAGGGCAAGTGACTGGTCGGGCCCAGACAAGGAACATGTGTTGGTAAGAGTTGATCAGCTTCCACTGAGGTTGAACATCTGAGAGGCAAGCTGTTTCAAAGGAATATGTCATGAAGTATTTATGGCTGATACAGCTTCATGGAAGCAACTCCTGCCTCTTCAGTTCTTTACAAACAAACATCTTAGAAAAAATTGTCTAAATACTCTGGTTACATCCTATTAACTCTGAAATCAATCTTCACACTAGTTCTAACCCTATATTCAACTGGTTCCCATAATAACCATCAATGACTTCTGTGATCCTAAATAACATTTTTCGGTCCTTATGTTATTTGACTTTTCAGCATCTTTGTCTGCAAATTGATAATTTTCTTCTCTAATCATTCTCTGCCCTTGGCTTCCAAGGACCTCATTTAGAGTCCCTCCTATCTTTCTGCTTGCTGCTTTCCTTCTCACCCGCCGTGACTCTTTTAAGTGGTTGAGTCCTTGGGTGGCATTCCAGCTTATCTTCTTGCCTCTCTCTACATGCTCTTCCTTGATATCGCATCCATTCCATGGCTGTAATTACCACATATAAACCAGAGCTGCTTTCTACAAAACTGCATCTTTGACCCACTCCTCTCTTCTAGCCCCAAACTAACTACTGACTGTTTATTTTTATTTGGTGTTTTTATAGACACCTCAAACTAAACCTTAATCCATACTCCAAATGTAATACTTAACATGATCAAACTTTAACCCACGCTTAGCTCCAAAAAGCCTCTTTTGGTTCATTGTTTTTAGTAAGCAACTCGATCACCCATTTGATAATTCAGACCAGAAATTTGGAAATCATCCTGTCTCCCACTCTCCCTGTGTACAAATAATCACCAAATCTTGCAAATTTTACTTCCAAAATCTTTCTTAAATTCATCTAGTTCTGCCCATTTCTGCTCTAGGTCAAGTCATTTTTGCTTTTTGAAAACAATGACCTTATTGTCCGTTTCATCTCATGGGCCTCTCCAATCTATTTGCCACACTACTGCAGTATAAGTGAGTTTTTGAAAACTGTTTCCTAAGACCTACAGCCTCCCCCCAATAATAGCTTCCATTTCCTTTCTTCTTCCCAGCTGAGCAGAAAAAATCTCTCATATGTACTTGCAATCTTCATTTCCTGTTTCCCATCTCCTTATCATAATTGTTCCACTCCAAAAGAGTTTCCACCTCCCAATAATTCCCTTTCTCTTCTCCAATTCTTCCCAGTTAAACTAAAAAATATGCTCATAATTGCAGTCCACATTTTCTCAGGATAGTCCCCAATCTTCTGCTCATGCATTAAACCATTCTAAGATGACTTCCATCCACATTACCTGTTGAAATGTTGCTAAATCCATGGGGCATTGTAAAGGCCTCATCTTATTTAGCCTCGTTGAAACATTCCAGGGTGTAGGTCATCTCCACTTTTCTTGAGACACTCTTCTTTTTTCTCTGTCAAGAAGTTTTAAACTTATTTTTTAGAAGTTCCTTTTCTCTTTGTATACTCCTTATTCTTCATCCAACAATTAAATGTTAGAATTACTGTAGGCCCTTTTTTCCTTTTCAATTTTATCCATTGCATTTACTTAAAATAACAATGTGTACATAACACACACATAAATTTACATCATCTCTAGCTAAAGTTTGTTCTCTTATCTTCAGATAGATATATGCATGCCCTACTTATATCTCTTCTTGAAAACTCAAGAGAACCTAAAACTCAGCATCTTCTAAATCAAACTGCAAACTCCCTCTGAAAACCCTGTGTATTTTTATTGTTCTTTGTCACTGTGAATGGCACCACTAGTCTTTGAATTATGCAAGTCAGAGCCTTAGAGAAACACTTTACTACCCTCAATTGTTAATTCAATCCTTCATTGGGCCACCTCAACATGACCTTCTACATATCTCCTTGAATAATGTTTTCTTTCACACAGCATCAGCAACTCACTCCCATGTCTGGAATAATTCCCTGAAAACTTTTGACCCTTATGCTAAAGTTCAGTATCCTTATCATGGCACACTTCAGCATGCCCATCTTTCTAATCTCATATTGTATTACGTCCCTCTTGCTCATTTCTGTAGCCACAATGACCTCTTTTCTTCTGCCTTGAATGCAATAAGATATTTTGGTTTCTGGGCCTCCACAGTTTCCCAACAAAGTCTATCTTTGCTTGTCTAAGGTTGACTCATCTTCTAGGTCTTGAGTTAATGTCTAGTCCTCAGAGAATTCCAAATTAAAGAATAGAATTTCTTTATTATATATATTCATTATATAATTTACATTTCTTTTGGTAACTCTAATTATAATTTTAATTAAATGATAATTGTAATAATTAAATATTTATAATTATGTTTCTGTATTTTTTTTTGTTTTTAATTAAATCAGTTCTATGGACTAAATCACACCCCTCTCAAATTCATTTGTTGAAGCTGTAAGCCCAGTGAAATGATATTTGGAGATAGGGCCCTTGGGAAATAATTAGGTTTAGATGAGGTCATGGTTAGATAGCATCACTGACTCAATGGACATGAATTTGAGCAAACTTAGAAAGATGGTAGAGAACAGATGAACCCGGCATGCTACAGTCCATGGGGTCACAAAGAGTTGAACATGACTTAGCAAATGAACAACAACAAGGCCATTAGATTGACACCTTGAGAACAGACAGCAGAGAGCTGGCTCTTCCTCTCCTATCATGTGAGGATGTAGTGAGAGGGAGCACCTCTGCAAGCCAGGAAGAGGGTTCCCACCAGGAACTGAATCAACAGTATCTTCATTCTGGCTCAGAAGTTTCCAACCTCCACAACTGTAAGCAATAAATTTCTATTGTTCAGACCACCAGTCTGTGGTAATTTTTATGGCTGTTTAATCAAACTAATATAATAAATAAATTAATATTATTAATCAAATAATTTGCAAATAAGATATGCTTTCCCATCATAGATACTATGAGAGTGGGGACTAATCTGTCCTGTTTATTGTTTTATACCTGGCCCCTACACCAGTAATGGGCTCATAATAGGTATTCAATAGATATTTGCTGAACAAATGATGATTTAAGCTTTTACAAACTGTTGCATTTTATTTATTTGACTCTAGTTACTCTGAGACCTCCAAAATTGTCCACAAGTCTTGACCTCCAACTTATTTTTGAGTTATGGGTTCATTTTGTGATGTTGAACCTTAATTTTTTTGTATTTTAAACCTACCATCTCTTGTTGGAGTTCTGGGTACAGAACAGGAGTGTAACCAGAAAAGAACTGGACCAAGAACTGGCAGGCTGTTCAGGGCCTGACACTCACCTAGTCAGTTTCTGAGATTTTGTCATTCAGTTGCTCAGTCATGTATGACTCTCTGTAACCCCATGGACTGCAGCCTATCAGACTTCCTTGTCTTTCACCCTCTCCTGGAGTTTGCTCAAACTCATATCCATTGAGTTGGTGATGCCATCCAACCATCTCATCCTCTGTCATGACCTGCTCCTCTTGCCCTCCCAGCATCAGGGTCTTTTCCAGTGAGTCAGCTCTTCGTATCAGGTGGCCAAAGTATCGGAGCTTCAGCTTCAGCTTCAGTCCTTCCAATGAATATTCAGGGTTGATTTCCTTTAGGATTGACTGGTTTGATCCCTTCACTGTCCAAGTGACTCTCAAGAGTCTTCTCCAACACCACAGTTCAAAAGCATCAATTCTTTGGCACTCAACTTTCTCTATAGTCCAACTCTCACATCCATACATGACTACTGGAAAAACTATAGCTTCGACTATATGGACATTTGTTAGCAAAGTGATGTCTCTGCTTTTTAATATGCTGTCTAGGTTTGTCATTGACTTTAGTGTAGTGTTATACTAAATGAAGATCTCAAATTTATTAGCATAAACTCATCCAACTGAATGCTTTTCTTTTACTTCAAAGACTGTGTACAAAAAAAAAAAAGAAATTCCAGTTATTAGATTTGTAGATTTAGTTATATGATCTATTCATCTGATCAAGGAGTATCTTACTTGTGGCTTTCCCAGAGAGAACTTGATCTTCTTCTGCATGATCTTGAGTTATGTTCCTAGTTAGCACCTACAGCATAAGTAACCAAGGACAACTGACTAGACATATAAGAGAAGTTTAAAGATTTCTCTCAGAAACCCAGAGCAGGTAAACATTGCTTAGAGACATAGAGGCTTGAGAAGAGTTATTTTTCCAAGTAGATTTGGGATCAATAGAGGAAGTATCATTCGGCCTTTTGTGGAAACAAGAAAACAAAGTTACTGTTGAATTCTTTCACTAAGGCTTAGTGATTGTGTATGCAAATTGCAGGGTTGAATGTAGAAAATGTCTGTTCTGCTCTCTGAAGTAGGAAAAGCCTAGGCAGCTTCTGTGTGTGAGTGTGTGTGTGTGTGTGTGTGTGTGTGTGTGTTAGAGAGCAAAACTGCAAACAGAGAACTGGTAGAGTTTCATACTACACTGTACAGATTTAGAGACATTTTCCCGGGACCATATTATGTTTTAGTTGAATATTTTAGACATTTTAACATTCTCCATTTAGCTCCCCCAAGGAGGACAAGAAAAAGATTTTTGTGTGGACTGAAGCTTATAAGAAGTGATGATCATTATTAAGGAAAGGATATATAGTATGAAGGCAATTATTCATTTAGAATGAGAGAGAAAAAGCACAACAGATGATATATTTTAAAAGCTAAGAAGCACCAAAAATGTCACAAAGAAACATTCTATGTAGTATGTATTTCCTATATATTTTGACTTTGTAATATTTGATCACTACTTAATATGAGGAAAAATTTTGTAAAACCATTTATATGGGGAGAAGAGAAAGACAATCAGTCTTTCTCCATCTGGGTTGAACAAAATTTCTTCTAGGTTAGTTCCCAGGTGGCACTAGTGGTAAAAAATCCACCTGCCAGTGCAGGAGACTCAAGAGACATTGGCTTAATCCCTGGGTCAGGAAGATCCCGTGGAGTAGGAAATTGGAAACCCAATCCAGTATTCTTGCCTGGAGAATTCCATAGACAGAGGAACCTGGTGGGCTACAGTCCATGGGTTCGCAAAATTCAGGCACAGCTAAGCATGCACACACATACTATATACCTGTGACTGCACACACATGTATGCTTGATGCTTGTAATACTAATCCAAGAAATACTGGCAACCTGATAAATTCTATTTGTCATGATTCCTATCAGAAAAGAAAAAACTGCATGAATATATGGCATTTATTATCTTCCTGACAGACAGGAACAAAAGGAACCACATATTCAGCCTGTGATTTGATGCATTTCATGATTAGAATTACTCACAAATTACTATTTGACTTTATACATTTCAGATATTGTTTTGTTTCCACAGCCCACAAAATTCCAGCACCAAGAGCTGTCAGGTGCATTCATATCATAGTCAGACATAGGCCTATCCATGCACAACAGAAGGACAATCAATGCAGTGATGAGTGAAGACATTCCTGAAAGACATTGAAGCAGCTAGCCATAACTTAATAATACATAAAAGTGACTGCAAACCACACAAAATACATGCCACCAACTCCTAACTAAATTCTCAACCCAATTTTCTTCTAAGCCATGTCCTCATAATATCTATTCCAATGCTACCCAGCAGAAGAAAAAGGGAGACAAGAGAAAGTGAGACCATAATCCTGATTGCAGTTAAAACATCTGCCTTTTATAATTTTACAGCAAAAACTTAATCACTACACGTAAGCATTGCTGGGTCCCACTCAGATGACCTTAGATGAAATTAGTATATACAAGGGAAAATCTCTGAAGCATAAATTTCATTAGCTTTGCGGTAAATCTGCTTCTGCCCCCAGATCTGTCTCTGGTGGAAGTTTCATCCATCATTCTATGGTGTTTCATGCAGAATGAAGACTGTGGAAAGACAGTTGGTGGAGAGGAAGTCTGACTTCTTGGAGAGTGGAAGTTCCACATGGCCTTTTAAGGTGCCTTTATTCCTGAGCCTCGGATTTTGTCTTCTAGAGCTTTGTCTCCTGGAATGTCATGGGGGCAGTATGTTTAATACAGCAAATGCCTCTATTTTTCATTATTTTCACCATGAAGAAAATCAACAGAAAGAAAAGGCACTGCTCTTCCAGTAATACCCCAACAGAACTGTCATAGAGGCATGGTGTGGTTGGGCCACAGTGGGTCAGCATCCAGCCACAATGGATCAGCATTCAATTTTGTAGACCCAGAAACTCAAATTTGCCAGATCTAAAGAATTAAAACAAGCTAGTTTCATCAAAGAAGCTGGTTGGAGAAAAAACACAAATGCTAATTTACTAATTTAATAGTAAATAGTTACTGCTAAGGAACTGAGGCTTGCCATATGGGTCAACTTGATTTTTTTAGTTTTTTCTTTTTCCAAAAGAATTCTACTTGGGTGGCAAAGGTGTAGTTAGAAGACTATTTGGGCAACATAAAACAAGGAGTTATTAAGCTGATTAGACAGAATGCCATCCTAATGGAATTACACCTTGTCTCAAATTTGAGTGCTCATTAAAACACTTCTTTGGGCCTCTGGCAGCTGGTAAAGAATCCACCTGCAATGCAAGAGACCCCAGTTCAATTCCTGGGTCAGGAAGGTCCCCTGGAGAAGGGTTAGGCTACCCACTCCAGTATTCTTGGTCTTCCCTGCTGGCTCAGATGGTGAAAGAATCCACCTGCAATGTGGGAGACCTGGGTTCAATCCCTGGGTTGGGAAGATGCCCAGGAGGAGGGAATGCAACTCATTCCAATAGGGCTTCCCTGGTAGCTCAGAAAGTAAAGAATCTGCCTGCAATGTGGGAGATCGGGGTTGAATCCCTGGGTTGGGAAGATCTTCTGGCCTGGAGAATTCCATGGAGAGAGGAGCCTGGCTGGCTACAGTCCATGGAGTTGCAAAGAGTCGGACACGCTGAACCACTTTCACAAAACACCTCAGCCAAATATAAAGGAAAAAAAATCTAAACACTTAGAATATAATCATTACTTCAAGAGTTGGTGGTATTTTATTCTTGTTCTATAAATCAGGATGCAAATATAATGAGTTTAAAGGAATTCATAAACAACTATTCAAGCAGTTTGGAATGTTTGATACTGAAGGGTTCAAAATCATGAAAACTAAATGTCTTTTCAATAGCCTGAACTCATTGCCCCTTGAAAAGATCAAGATAGGCTTCATTAGCTGGAAGCTTGAAAATATAAATGGAATTAATGGAATTTGTATTTTAAAGTAGCAAAAATTCTGTAAAAGTGAGTTTCTGAAATACTGTTGCTGCTTTTTAAATCTTTGTTTTACTGATGTCAAGAAGGCCTACAAAGAGTCAATTAGAAACACAGATTCTTAGAACGAAGACTGTTGGAGTGGATACTGAGAGTGAGGGCTAGGAAAGGCAGCTGCTTCCTTTTAAAGATAGCAAGCACATATTTATTAAAAACAAACAAACAAAACCTTCTTTTCATAATTATCTAAATTAGTAATTATTAACTGACAGTAACCATAAGAATTACTGGTATGCATATATATATATATATTTTTTTTTTTTTTTCTTTTCTCCCCATATATATGCCTAGTCTCCACCCTGGACTTCTTAAATAGAAATTTTATGTTTGAGGCCTCAACATATAGGTCTTTGAAAAATTTCTCAGGATGACTCTAATATTAAGATTCATGGATAAACATGGGCAAAACTGTCAGTGGTATAGTGTCAGGCCAGTTCAGGATATAAGAATCCAAAACCTCCTAAGGCAGGAAATTTGGATTCTATGATTGGAAGTGTGCTCAGATGTAGCACTCATCTGCTTGTGAAATTCATTACTATGTCATTTCCTCTGACCAAAGTCTGTGTTTGGAGGAATGGGTCGAATCGTGTCCCAGCTTTGTTGCTCATCCAAGATATTTTTATCTTTAGTTATACAGGATGGGAAAATATTAAGCCAGTATTAGTTTAATGAAGTTGAAAACATTTATAAACAATTTTTATTTTGTGATGAAATGGAAATAATTTATTTTGAGAAGATTGGTTCAAATATTTACATTTTGCTAAAATTGTTTGCATTCTGGCAAGGTAAGGCATTTAATAATGGCTATGTTCTTAATTATTAACACCCTGGTCTTGTAACTATTTGTATTACTTTATGAAACATATTCTTAGTTTTCAGGAAACAAAAACTATATCTTACTTTCATATAGAAACTAATAGGTTTTTAAGTACTTTCATTCATACCATCTTTAATTTTTGAAATAACTCTATCAATTGGATAGTTTCAGAACTTAGAACTGTCATTATCATTTTATAGATGAATAAACTAAGACTCAAGAAAAAGCTGTTTCTATCCTAGTGTCATGCAACAGGGCTGGATATGAGGAATGCCAACTGCTTTGGGTAATTTACATATGTAAATCTCATGTATTATTTTGATAAGTGTCCATGCTCAGTCACTCAGTCATGTCCTACTCTTTGTGACCCCGTGGACTGTAGCCCGCCAGGCTCCTCTGTCCATGAGATTTCCCAGGCAAGTACAGGAGTAAATAGTCATTCCCTTCTCCAGGGAATCTTCCCTACCCAGGAATTGAACCTCAGTCTCCTGCATTGAAGGCAGATTCTTTACCATCTGACCCACCAGGGAAGCCCACTGGGAAGCTTGTTTTTGGCAATTACTTTTTCTCCATTTTAAGAATGAGCAAATGAGGATTAAAGGACTTGTCCTTAGTCATAGAGAAAATGACAGCCTTAAGACTGTCTGGCCCCCCAAAGCCCATGTTCTCATGATATACTAATTCTTTTCAGTAAAATGAGGATATCTATATAATTTCTAAGAACATATCTGGATGTCTTTCCTTCCCATCCTCCTCCTGTGTCAATCAATAAGCCTTCAATTGGATAAAAAAAAATTCCAAAAAAAGATTGCATTTTATTGCTGAAGGAAAAATGGAGCCGATAAATGTGGAGGAGATAATAAGACTCAATATAGGGCCTTCCTGAGAGGTTGGGGTCAGAACAGAGAACTCAATCTAGATGATATAAAAAATTAATCATTCTGCATCAGCCTCTGTGCTAAACTAGGGTGGGTAGAAGACCAAGACTAATGCTCTGCCACTGAGAAGTTTACTATCTAGTGTGAGAGGTTAATGATGTCTAAAAAGTGTGACCATTTTGGTCTTATTAGGTTGGTTCAAAAGTGATTGCAGTTGCACACTGTTGAATTTCACTGTTTGATATTGGAATACATTCTTAAATAAATGTGGTTATGTTATACATCATTTTAATGACTATTTCACACTTTATGTGTTTTGGGTTTTTGGTTTTTTTTTTTTTTTTTTTTTTGCCCAATGACTTATTACTTGCTGTTTATTTTATATTTATTTTAGACTAGGGAAAATGATGTTATACAAAAAGCAAATTTGAGTGATTTTCATATTAGAGTTCAAATTTGATCATAAAACAACAGGGACAACTCACAACATCAACAACAAATTTGGCTAATGCATGTACAGTGCAGTAGTGGTTCAAAAAGTTTTGCAAAGCAGGCAGGAGCCTTGAAGATGAGAAACTCAGTGGCTGGCCATTGGAACTTGACAATGACCCTTTGAGAGACATCATCAAAGTTGATCCTCTTACAACTACGGAAGGTGTCAAAGTACTCAATACTTACCATTCTATGGTCATTTGGCAATTTAAGCAAATTGGAAAATTGGAAAAGCTTAATAAGTGGATGCCTTATGTTGTTGTTCAGTCACTAAGTCATATTCAACTCTTTGCGACCCCATGGACTGCAGCATGCCAGGCTTCTTTGTCCATCACTATCTCCCTGAGTTTTCTCAAACTCATGCCCATTGAGTCAGTGATGCCATCCAACCATCTCATCCTCTGTCACGATCTTCTCCTCTTGCCTCTAACTTATTCCAGCATCAGGCTCTTTTCCAGTGAGTCAGCTCTTCACAGCAGGTGGCCAAAGTATTGGAGCTTCGGCTTCAGCATCAGTCCTTCCAATGAATATTCAGTGTTGATTTCCTTTAAGATTGACTGGTTTGAATCTCCTTGCTGTCCAAGGGACTCTCAAGAGTCTTCTCCAGCACCACAGTTTGAAAGCGTAAATGCTTCAGCGCTCAGCTTTCTTTATAGTCCAAACTCTCACATCCATACATGATTACTGGGAAAACCATAGCTTTGACTATATGGACCTTTGTTGGTAAAGTGATGTCTGCTTTTTAAAACACTGTCTGAAAATAAATAAATAAATAAATAAAACACTTTCTGGATTTGACATAGCTATTCTTCCAAGGAGCAAGCATTTTTTCATTTCATAGTTGCAGTCACCATTTGCATTGATTTTAGATCAAAAACTTATATCTGATACTATTTCCACATTTTCCCCATCTATTTGCCATGAAGTGATAGGGCTGGGTGCCATGATCTTTGTTTTTTGAATGTTGAGTTTTAAGCCAGCTTTTTTTACTGTCTTCTTTCACCTTCATTAAGAGCCTCTTTAGTTTCTCTTCACTTTCTGCCATTAAAGTGGTATCATCTGCATATCTGAGGTTGTTGATATCTCTCCCAGCAATCTTGGTTCCAGTTTGTGATTCATCTATGCCAGTCACCTGGCATTTTTCATGCTGTACTCTGAGTGTAAGTTACATAAGCAGGATGACAATATACAGCCTTGATGAACTCTTTGAGCTGACTGAAAATAAAAAAAAATTATTGTTTTGAAGTGTCACCTCTTATTCTATACAACAACAATGAACCATTTCTTAATCAGATTGTGACATGTGACAAAAAGTGGATTTTATACAACAGCCAAGAATGACCAGTTCAGTGGTTGGACCCAGAAGAAGCTCTAAAGCACTTCTCAAAGCCAAACTTGCACCCAAAAAATGTTCATGGTCAATGTTTAGCGGTCTGCTACCCGTCTGATCCACTACAACTTTCTAAATCCTGGTGAAACCATTACATCTGAGAAGTATGCTCAGCAAATCAAGGAGATGCACCAAAAACTGCAATGCCTGTCTGTAGCCATCGTTGGTCAACAAAATGAGCCCAATTCTTCTCTACAACAACGCCTGACTACACATCACACAACCAGCGCTTCAAAAGTTAAACGATTTGGGCTATGAAGTTTTGCCTCCTCTGTCATTTTCACCTACCCTCTCACCAACCGATTACTGCATCTTCAAGCATCTCTACAAAGTTTTGCAGGGAAAACACTTCCACAATCATCAGGAAACAGGAAATGCTTTCCAAGAGTTCATCAAATTCTGAAGCTCAGATCTTTATACTACAGAAATAAACAAACATTTCTCATTGGCAAAAATATGTTGATTGTAATGGTTCCTATTTCAATTAATAGTGGTGTATTTGAGCCTAGTTATAATGATTGCAGCCATGAAATTAAAAGACACTTACTCCTTGGAAGGAAAGTTATGACCAACCTAGACAGCATATTAAAAAGCAACAACATTACTTTGCCAACAAAGGTCCATCTAGTCAAGGTTATGGTTTTTCCAGTGGTCATTTTGGGATGTGAGAATTGGCCTGTGAGAAAGCTGAGTGCCAAAAAATTGATGCTTTTGAACTGTGGTGTTGGCGAAGACTCTTGAGAGTCCCTTGGACTGCAAGGAGATCCAACCAGTCCATCCTAAAGGAGATCAGTCCCGGGTGTTCATTGGAAGGACTGATGCTGAAGCTGAAACTCCAATACTTTGGCCACCTCATGCGAAGAGTTGACTCATTGGAAAAGACCCTGATGCTGGGACGGATTGGGGGCAGGAGGAGAAGGGGATGACAGAGAATGAGATTGGACGGATGGCATCACTGACTTGAGGGACATGAGTTTGAGTAAACTCCGGGAGTTGGTGATAGACAGGGAGGCCTGGCGTGCTGTGATTCATGGGTCGCAAAAGTCGGACACGACTGAGTGACTGAACTGAACTGAACTGATAATGATTTAAAATTCATGGTCCGAAACTGCAATGACTTTTTTGCCAGCCTAATAATTCTATCAAATCAAGATTTTCAAGTGAAGGTAATAAATATAATCCTCTATTGTTCAAAATAGCCTTCGATAGCAAAATAAACTTGAAATCTAAGTGGCTTAATACAATAAATATTTATGTAAGACTCATACAAATTCAGAACAGGTCTGTGTTGTTGGAGATGGAGGGCTTTGCTTCACAGAATTACCCAGGGACACAGACTGCTCCATCAGGGATACAGACTGCTCCATCAGGGATACAGACTGCTCTATCAGGGATACACGATCTCAAAGGTTGCCATGGAAGGAAAATAAAAACATAGAGGACTCATATGGGCTCTTCTATGCATTGTCCTGGAAGCAACATGTTACTTCTGTGTAAAGCCTCTGTCTAAAACTAGTCACATGACCCTGCATAATACAGGGATCTAGATGTTCATTAAAATCTTGGCTGCAAATTTCAGCTGGTTTTGGCAAGAGTCAGGGTGGAGGGTATAGGACTTCATAATCTGAGAAATCTCTTCACAGGTTAGTAGAGTGTTGTTTTGAGATACAGCATCCTAGGGAAGACCAAACTGAATAGCAGGTAGGTAGAGGCCATCCACTGGATCCTGCAAGAGAAGGACCAAAATGAGAATGAAATAGACACAGAGTAAGCAGCAGTTTCTTAAATTCCTGGGGAATAGCCCCAAAGACATTAGTAAGGTAATTCTTTCACTGAGTGAGTTCTGTGCAAAGAGGAATGAACCAGTACAGACACTATTTCTAATTTTAAGTTTATATGTTTCAATGAGTATGAGAAAACTGTGCCTGTAGCTGGCTTTCTTTATTTGGAAAAAAAAAATAAAGGAGAGAAAGAAATAACCCAGATTGTAGAGAATTAATTTCAACTTCCATTTGTCTGGAAGTTTGGAAGGAAGAAGTAAATAAATCACCTCATCATGCTTTTAAATTGTTTCAGATCTGGTCCTGTGAAAGATTCCTTTGAGTATTACGAAATGGCCACAGAGATGAACAATGCAAAAAGGATTTGCTAAACTGAAAATAAGAACTAAAATGGGTAGGGAAAAAAAGGAGTAAAATCTGAATAGGTAGCTTAGTTAAGCTGGATGGAACATATATAAACAGTGAGCACTGAAATGCCATTCACTTTCATCACACTTTTGTATAAATATGCCTGTGAAAAATCCCTGGCATATACTGCTCACTCATTTTTATTAGGTGTCATTTGACATAAAAAAAGAATATTTCCCTAAGATACTATTTCCAGCACACCCAAAATAAGACATCAGAGGAGAAATCTTGGACATGGAGTATGTAGTAACAGCTGAAGTAAATGGAAAGTTGAGTAAATAATGAAGTACTTTATATTTGCCTGTTTATTTCTGAGTTCATTTTAATATTCCAGAATTCCAAGGGAGTAGCCATACCTGTGCTTCATTAGATATAATTCAGTGATTTATCTTTCATTTATTGCCCAAAAGTTCTAGTAAAAATCTCGTTTCTTTGTTGATATGATCTACATGACTAATAGGAAAAGACCCTTAAGTTCAGTTTTGTATACAAAAGAATCAATTTATGGCAATGATTTTCAGAGCTTCTTAAGGGAGATGAGGATGAAAAATGGTGATTGAACTTTTTAACAAGAATGGTCCAACAGAAGAACTTTTTTACAGGATAATGAACTGCAGTCATTTCAACTGTTGGATATGCAAATTCATTCACCATTTGTCAAGTTTACTCCTGAAAAATGATGACATTACTTAAGAATTTGTTCTAAAATAATTTTTTGTAAAGTTTATCTATGAGCTACTGTGTTTTTATGATTCCTCCATATTTATGTCCTTGTATATCAAGACTTAAGAGGTTGAACCCTATCAAGTTGGTGTGAAGTGAAAGAATTGTTGATATGTTGAGGTGTAAAATTGTAATGAACCATTGAATATTCATTGGAAGGACTGATGATGAAGCTGAAGTTCCAATACTTTGGCCACCTGATATGAAGAACCCACTCATTGGAAAAGACCCTGATGCTGGGAAAGATTGAAGGCAGGAGGAGAAGGAGACAACAGAGAATGAAATGGTTGGATGGCATCATCAACTCAATAGAGATGAGTTTGAGCAAACTCTGGGAGATAGTGAAAGACAAGGGAGCCTGGCGTGCTGCAGTCCATGGAGTTACAAAAAGTCCAACATGACTGACAACTGAAAACAACAATTGTAGAATGTAAAAGCTATGCTCTTTGGAAGCTTCAAAAATCAGCTTGCCATGTCTGCTTTTTCATTTGAGGAGCAATAATATAATGTTAGCCTTGAGACACAAGGAATTGATTACTAGAGATACAGGAAGTGAGGAGGATATTTTACTGGCATTGTTGTATAGTGTTGTGTTAGTCATTCAGTCATGTCTGACTCTCTGTGAACCCATGTGCTGCAGCCTTTCAGGTTTCTCTGTCCATGGAATTCTCCAGGCAAGCATACTGGAGTGAGTTGCCATTCCCTTCTCCAGGACCCACTATTGATCCTCATATCCACTTTGGCTTTGCAGGGGAGGGACTTAATATCTCTAATACGTGAGTCTGTTTATCTTCAGCTCTTTTCTCAATACCTTCAGGAGATCCTCCAATTCCCATTTTAGATAGTGTTGAAAGTGTTAGTCACTCACTGTGTCCAACAATTTTTGGTCTCATGGACTGTAGCTCACCAGGCTCCTCTGTCCATGGAATTCTCCAGGCAAGAATACTGGAGTAGGTTGCCATTCCCTTCTCCAGGGGATCTTCCTAACCCAGGGATTGAATCCAGGTCTTCTGCATTGCAGGCGGATTCTTTACCATCTAAGCCACCAGGGATTTCAGATAGGGAAGTGACAAAAATAATTTTTTAGGTTCTATCTATACCAGAGAAAGGACCTGATATTTTAAAAAATCTGAAAAGTGGAACATGAAATAAAATCCTGAGAAAAAGAGTTGAGACTCTGTTTAATCTGCTCTTGACACTATTTTGGAACTCTTATCATCTGAATACTTTTTTGCAAAGTGGTTAATCACTTTGGAATAATATGACTTCTTTAAAAATCCTAACAACACAAAATATATCATTGATCTAAGACAATTTATTTCAGCCTAAATTACAAGTTTAAGGTTTGTTTGCTTTAATATACAATTTTAGAAGACTCTGGAATATGACTTAATGAGGCTGAGTAACTCAGTAGTGCCACCGAGGACTAAAGAGGAGCCAATTTGAACACAAGAGCTCATGCTCTTTGCCAGTTCATGATCACGTTTTTGTCTTCCTACCTCTTTAGGTGATTTTATTCAGTGACAAGCTGGCTGAGAGGACGAATCAGGTATGGGAAGGAAGTTTAATTTGGGAGTTCAATCATGATGACGGCTCAGTACCACACAAGTTAACATACACGCATCAGTGTTGGAGTCTTCATTATACAACTTATTCAGTATCAAAGAAGTCAATGGCAGACCTAAAGAAGTGCTTATAAAGAATTCTGAGATTGCTCTTGCGTGACCCCACAACAGCTTATCTTTCTGATTCAGCAAGGAATACAGAGGACAAGTTGTGGGAAAAAAAACAAAGCAAAAGCACCTTTTCATCTCTTAGGTTAAGGTGGTTTAGGTCTCTTCCCAGGTTTTCTTTTATTAAAGCACTCTTAAGTCATAGATTATTAAGTAATTATCTATCTTTCAAATAATTAAAACATTCAAGTAGGTAGGAATACAAAATGTCTTATAAATATTCTGTCAAAATATTGAATTAAGCAAAAAGTATCAGATCATACAAAAGCTTTGTTTTGTTTAAACATAGAAATAATGTTTTGCTCTGAGAAAGGTTTAAAGAAAAATAAACATGTAAATCCATGGCTAATTCATTTCAATGTATGATGAAAACCACTGCAATGATGTAAAGTAATTAGCCTCCAACTAATAAAAATAAATGGAAAAATTAAAAAAAAAAGAAAAATAAACAATTATGAGATAAAAACCATCTGCAACTCACTACCAGGAGATAAGCACTGTTAATATTTTCTATTATATATATATGTATATATTCATGTGTAGGTATATATGCATATGTACATACAAATGCCAAGGTACATGCAACAAAATATCATGAATGTATTTCCATATCCATAACAATTTCTTTGGTATTTTGTGGCAAAATATTCTATCTTAGTCTCTAATAATGTTGACAAATGTTTATAATAACATAAACTTTAATGGGCATCTTCATTTTTAGAATAAATTCATAAGCATATAATTGCAAGTTCAAAGAGTATGGTTCTTTAATATAGGTGTGTGTTGTTTTGGTGTATCAATAACTTTGATGTATGTTGTCAGGTTACAACCACCTGAAAGATCATACACCAAGAATAAGACAGTAACTTTCCTTAAATTCTTTTAAACCGGGACTTGTCAGAAAATATACTTAATTATATTGGGATGGCAAAAAAAAATGTTATATCAATTCTTGAACATCAGTATCTTTGTGATTTCTACTGAGATAAATATGCTTTTCCATTTTGTTGGTCCTCTATTTCTTCCATGATGATGTTATTTTGTCTGTGTTTAAGGGGCAGAGTCATTGTTTTATTATTTATTAGCAAGAGGTCTTTACATATGAAGGATTCAAATTGTAATTATGTATTATTTTTTTACAGGCATTTAAATTTGCCTTTTCATCTTATAATGTGTTGAATCAAAAATCTTTTACTTTCTATATAAGAAAACAAATCAACACTTTCTTTTAAGAACTCTTCTTTTGGTTTTATCCATAAAATAGCCTCTCTACTCTAGTTACATACACTTATTTCTCTTTCAGAATGTTATAATTTTGATTTTTACATTTAAATTTTAACATATAAGATATTATTTTGGTATTTGAAGTAGATAGCTAACTTTGATTTTTAAGATGACTAGTAACTTATTCAGTCACTAGGTCATGTCAGACTCTTTGTGACTCCATGGACTGCAGCACTCCAGACTTCCCTGTCCATCACTGATTCCCGGAGCTTGCTCAAACTCATGTACGTCAAATCAGTGATGCCATCCAACCATCTCATCATCTGTCATCCTCTTTTCCTCCTGCCTTCAATCTTTACCAGAATCAGGGTCTTTTCCAAGGAGTCAGTTCTTCACATCGGGTGGCCGAAGTATTGGAGTTTCAGCTTCAGCATCAGTCCTTCCAATGAATATTCAGAACTGATCTCCTTCAAAATGGACTGGTTGGAGCTCCCTGCAGTCCAAGGGACTCTCAAGAGTCCTCTCCAACACCACAGTTCAAAAGCATCAATTCCTCAACACTCAGCTTTCTTTATGGTCCAACTCTCACATCCATACATGACCACTGGAAAAACCATAGCTTTGACTAGATGGACTTTTGTTGGCAAAATAATGTCTCTGCTTTTTAATATGCTGTCTATATTTGTCATAGCTTTTCTTCCAAGAAGCAAGCATCTTTTAATTTCATGGCTGCAGTCACCATCTGCAGTGATTTGGAGGCCAAAATAATAAAGTCTGTTACTGTTTCCACTGTTTCCCCATCTATTTGCTGTGAAGTGATGGGACTGGATGCCATGATCTTCATTTTTTGAATGTGGAGTTTTAAGCCAGCTTCTTCACTCTCCTCTTTCACTTTCATCAAGAGGCTCTTTAGTTCTTCTTCACTTTCTGCCATAAGGGTGGTGTCCTCTGCATATATGAGGTTATTGAAACTTCTCCTGCCAAACTTGATTCCAGCTTGTGTTTCATCCAGTCCAGCATTTCACATGATGTACTCTGCATAGAAGTTAAATAAACAGGGTGACAATATGTGGTCTTGATGTACCCCTTTCCCAATTTGGAACCAGTCAGTTGTTCCATGTCTGGATCTAACAGTTGCTTTTTGACCTGCATACAGATTTCTCAGGAGGTAGGTAAGGTGGACTGGTATTCCCATCTCTAAGAATTTTCCACAGTTTGTTGTGATCCACACAATCAAAGGCTTTGGCGTAGTCAATAAACCAGAAGTGAATGTTTTTCTGGAATTCTCTTACTTTTTCTATGATCCAAAGGATGTTGGCAATTTGATCTCTGGTTCCTCTGCCCTTTCTAAATCCAGCTTGAACATCTGGAAGTTCATGTACTATTGAAGCCTGGCTTGGAGAATTTTGAGCATTACTTTGCTTGCGTGTGAGATGAGTGTAATTGTGTGGTAGTTTGAACATTCTTTAGCATTGCCTTTCTTTGGGATTAGAGTGAAAACAGACCTTTTCCAGTCCTGTGGCCACTGCTGAGTTTTCCAAATTTGCTGGGATATTGAGTGCAGCACTTTAACAGCATCATCATTTAGGATTTGAAATAGCTCAACTGGAATTCCATCACCTCCACTAGCTTTGTTTGTAGTGATGCTTCCTAAAGCCCACTTGACTTCACATTCCAGGATGTCTGGCTCTAGGTGAGTGATCACACTATCATGGTTATCTGGGTCATGAAGATCTTTTTTGTATAGTTTTTCTGTGTATTCTTGCCCCCTCTTCTTAATATCTTCTTGTTCTCTCAGGTCCATACCATTTCTGTCCTTTATTGTGCCCACCTTTGCATGAAATGTTCCCTTGATATCTCTAATTTTCTTTAAGAAATCTCTAGTCTTTCCCATTCTGTTATTGTCCTCTATTTCTGATCACTTGTTACTTGTCAAAAATTGCTAACGAAATAATCCATTCTACTCATCACATTTACTATCTGTTAAATTAGCCTGTATCCTGTCCTCTACACACACACACACACACACTTGTATGGGCAATGTATCTGTATCCATGTATATATGTAGATAGCTATATATATATTGTGTTTGTACTTTCTGTTTTATGCCATTGATCTCTGTAACTTGTTGCAATAACCACTGCTTCAACAAATTATTTTACTTTAAAAGTATTTCTCATCAATTTAAATGAAACTGACCCACCACATTACTCCTAGTTTTCCAATTTTTTTTTGCTAAGCCATTTAAAAATGTATTTCTCAGATTTTGTGTTTATTTTTCTCAACTACAGGACTTATCTTTTAAATATACCTAATTTTCTATTATCAAGCTTTCTTGTAATAAGCATCTAATTTTTTTCACAAAAATGCCTTGCAGTCAGGCATCAAAATCAAAGAAATAAAAATATTGTTGCATCCCTGCAGCAATGATTCTAACCAACAGAATCAACCATCAGAATTGACCATGTGTGCTAAAAACACCAGAGTTAAAACAGAGCAAGGAACAGGAAGTGAGGTAATGTGAAGTCTCCACTGTGAGTTCTTGGCCACACCCAATTTATTTCTGGAAAGTGCATGTGACATCTATTCACATACATTGCTATCTTTATACTGTCCAGGATATGCTAAATTGAGTAACAACTCCAAAGGCAGTCTGTTTTAGAAAATTACTTAGAAGGGAGAGTAAAATTAGGTTTTATACACAAAATAGACACTTGGAGGCTCTTCTGGGACTTGGTGTAGCTTAGGATAAAATAAGCTAGTGTTTTATGGTGTTTTGATCAGTGACTTGTTCTAACCACTCTTGTCGTGAGTCCTGCCCAGCACAGTGCAGCAGTGAAATGTGTGTTCTCCTTATGAACAGATAGAGTTGTAATTTGGGAATAGTTTTATTGGTGAAGCAGATGAATTAGTATTGATCCATTGACACTCTTTTGTCTACAGGGCTTCATGCCTGAAGATATATAAAAGGATGATTGGCTGAGATTAGATATGCAGCCTGTGACCGGGAAGAAGTGTAGAATTACTTGGCACACACAGGGATTTTAGCCAGGACTGTGACTGCATTACACGTTTTAATCAATTGCTGCTAACATCAAAGAGATCCCTGATACACTGAAGATCTTGTCTGATTGCTATTCGAGTCCAAGGACTCCTACTCTCTCAACCTCACTGATTTGTTACAAGAGCATTCTACCCACCCCAGTGCCTTTTCAATCACATTTCCTAGAGAAGAGTATCTGTGGAGTATTATAAGTAATTTTTCCTTTTCCTTCATCAGATTCCAGCAATAAGACTAGGAATGACCAGTGGGTTTCCACATGATTTTACTTAATTCTATGAGAAATATCCTGAAAAACCTCCTTGGCCATTAAATAAGAAGTCTTTTCCCTTACTCAGAGCATGATCTACTTTCATAAAGTTTTGCACTTATCTCCAGAAGGTGGTCTTTACTAATTTGGCTTTCAAGTTGGAAAAAGAGAAGTCGATTCCTTGTGAATTCTGCTTTAAAATTTAACCCTCAGGCAGTTAAAGCCTCTTTATCCAAACCTAGTCACTGTTTAATGAGGCCCCTTTATAATCACTCCAAAACACACTTTCAAAACAAAAGTTAGAAAGCCTGTATGATCCATTCTCAAGAAAGATCTCTTTCTGTTCAAAACCCGTCCTGACCTTTTTGTTGAAGAAGAACAAAATAATGTAGTAACAAAAACACAAATGGCTGCCAAAGGAAGAGGAAAAAAAAAAAAGAGTTCCTGTAAGGGACTGAAACAATAAATCTCCTCTCTGTTGAACTCCCAAAGGGAGTGTGTGCATTTCCTCCCGTTCTTTATCAGAGCCCCCGAAATAAGTAGGAATGGGCAGCGGCTGTTCACATCCAGCACACCTTTTCCATTTGCTAAGAAGGCCCTGCCAGGCTGGGAGGGTGTTGTCCCTGCCTGACTCTGGAGAGAGGAGGTGCTGTGACCGTCCTCGGGCACTATGAAGCTGCTTCAAGGCCCCATCTTTTATCTTCTTCTGGCCAGTATTTCTCACAGTGCGCAAAACCCAGGTACGGATTTCTCTTGTTTTTCTGATGATGTGGATTAGAAATCACCCGTCAGGCACTCTGAGCCTCAGTTTACCTCCAGGGAGTTTGCCCTGAAATTCAGATGCAGCAGTGCATTTGCTGAGCTGAACGTGTGCGTGTGGCTGGAGAGTGCCTGGAAAAGGCACCACAGAGAGGATGCTTGTTTCCACTGAAGGAAAACGTTTGTTGCGGCAGCGGCCTTCCAGTGTGTTCCGTGGCATCCAAAAGGTGCTGGGAATGTACAGTAGCCTTTCTGGAAAGCCACAATCTGAGGGTTATATGCTGGTTAAAAATGGGCTATTTCTCAAAAATGTACTCTTTTCAGATGTAAGTCTACAGACAAGAAGGCTGTCATGTATGGGTGAAACGCTATAATAATCAGAAATGTTCTGTTGCGGTTGCTGGTCAATTATTTGTCCCAACTGTTTTCTGCCTCTGATAGAGCGGTTGGATAAAGCTCCCTGGGGAGGTGAATCTTAAAATCTTGAGAGGGGAGAGTGAGAAAGGAGGAGAATCACTTGATTAAATTGTAGAGATGCTTGCTTTAGAAATAAGCACATATCTACACATATATGTACAAAATTTTGTGTAACATTTCAGGGAATTTATAGACATAAAAACCCTACTGATTGACTGCAGGTTCTGAAACTTAGATAAAGGATATATATACACCTATATAAGCCCTGACTATATTAATAACCATTTGCAAGTAATGATTACATTTGACTATTAACCCTTCCAGAGAGATGTACTGTAAGTAATTAAATTTAATCAATATTTATTAGGCTCCCACCATGTACTCAGCAGTACAAGGTATGCAAAAATGAGTAAGACATTGTCCTTGCCCATAGTGGTAAATACACCACTGGGAGAAATAAACATGCAATTCTAACACAAGACAGATTTAATAAGTGCAAAAACCAAAATACAAAATGCTATCATAAAAGAACACAGTTGGGACACATTAATTCTGACTCTGAGGAGCCCTGGAAGAAAAACAATTCTAATTTTATTTTTCCATTTCCTCCTCTTGGGGATCTTCCCAACTCAGGGATTGAACCCAGGTCTCCCACATTGCATGTGGATTCTTTACCATCTAAGCTACCAGCACAGCCCCGAATTTTATTTTGCGTGTGCTCTTTTCAAAAGTCCACTGATTACAAAATTCCAATTTGCAGTGATTATGTAAGAAAAAATAAACACACTCCTTCTTGAACAATATTTATCATTAATTTCTCAAAATATGTGTATACATTTAGGACAAATATCCAAACACTACAAAATCAAATTGATTACAACCCATCTGGGAGCTTCCAGATTTAAGTTGCAGTGGGTATTAAGACCAAAAGTTAGCTTAGATGATTTACAAAGTTCTGATTTTTTCAGAACAAAAATTATTCATGAGGTGACACAGAAATCAATGCACTAGCTTATAAATAACTCTGCAGTTCGCATGGGGGAGATTGATCGGAATTGGTGCTATGAGAAACACTGTTCATAAACACGTGTCAAGTCAATATAAATTCTGAACGTCTGAGTTCAGATGTTTGCCATCCCAGGTCTGCAAGCATCAATAAGTATACTACTTCCCTTGCATTGTTAAACTCTGAATGGATTACATGTATTTCTGAAAGCAAATTGGAATAGAATCCATAGAATCAGGCTGCAAAACCTGACTGTAAGGAAGATGGAAAGGTGAAGAATAACCCAGAGATGACCTGGCAGATTTTTTTCTGTTATGGTCATGTTAAGAAAATACCGAGGTCCGTTAGCTCACTGGCAAAGATCCCAACCTCTCTGTTAGTAGTATCTTCTTTCTAAGGAACTTTTAACCCAGCTGAAATAATTTCTCATTTGAGCAGAGACAACAGTTACATAATGACTATCTGCTTCAGCCTCTGTCAATGAGCCTTTGTTAATTTAAGGCAAGTGTCTGTAAAATCCACCCCATTTATCCTAGAAAAAGGAGCACTAGCTCCAGAGAGCATAAACTGACCAGCTGAGTGAGGTCTAGAAGAATTGGAAGAGATTTTCTCATCCACATATATGATTTTGCTGCACCTGGTTCTGCCTGTTTTCTGTTTTCCTTCCCAGATACGGTACAGGAAATGAAGCATTTCCTAAGCTGATTTATTAAGTTCTTTTCCTAATCCCCTGTACCGGAAACACATTGATTTCAAAGCTTTATATGTTCCCCAAGCTTAGAATACTTAACATACTTCATCAGCAGAGTTGATTATAGGGGTACTGCGGGAGGCATTTCATCTGCCTTAAATTCACAAGTTGTCAAGAAGGTCCATGCTTTTTTTTTTTTTTTTTTTGCATGGTAATTTATTCCTAAATAATGATCTTTTAGAGAAATTACTACCTTTCTTTTTATTTCTGATCTTTTTGTCAGTCTCAGATTTAAATAAATACAATATAGTCTTTTGTACACTTCATGAAAATCAAGGAAATCTTTCTGTATGGCAGTGAGTGACTTTTTCTATTACTTCGTTGGTGGTATAATATTTTATAATCTCTAATTTGGAGAGTTGTTCTATTGAAATATGTATGGGAGCTTCCTGAAAAAGACCTGTCCTTCTTTCTCAAGGTTTTCTAAATTGTATTTAAAACTGAACAGACCCCTACAGTGACTTTAAGCTCCTCAGGCTTTTAAGTCTAGATCGATGAGTTTTTGACTGTCAGGAATGAGAAAAATTAAATGAAGAAGGATTCCAAGAAAAAGGAGGCCCTGGAAGTAATTTATTTTTCAAGTGTCATTTGCCTTTTTGAACTTTGCATTAACTTAAGAAAGATTAAAATGTTTAAGGCTTTTGCAGGCAGGAGCAAACATCACATTATTGGTGTTTGAAGATGAATTTAACTGCTTGTTGAAATTTATTTGTTAGGGGTTGAACATTCTATTTCACAGGAAAAAAATAGATCGAATACACTATAAGACAGATACTATGCTAGACACTGTAGGTTTATAGAAATCAATAAGACTCAACTCTTGCCCTAGAAGAGGGGAAGAGGAGGATTAGTCAAATAATTGGCTCATCCTCCAACCTTAACTCTACCCCCAATTTATAAGTTTGATTATATTAGAAGTCTTAAGTAGTAGTAATGTTTATGGAGAATTCACAACTAGCTTAGTTTGGAGTGTAGGAATATCAACAAAGCCTTCATATAAAAATGGAAATTATGATAAACTTTGATACTTGAAAAACTGGAGATCCTGGATGGATGAAATTTCTTGAGTAGGAACTTTAAAGCACTATGTTCTAGTCTAGAAATATAAGGAGGTGATAGGTTGGACAGAGGTTAAGTGTTGGAAATATAGTCTCAGAATATGTTGAATGCCAAGGTTAGAAACATTGACTCAGATAGTTAACTATTTTGAAGACTCTAAATATGTTTGAGCATGGGAATTATGTATTTGGGGCTATCAATTGAGAAGATTAATCTGTCAGCAGGATAAAGATTAGACTATTATAGTCAGGAGAAATAAAAACTAAAGAAAATGGTGCAAATGTTATTACAAATCAATAAAATGAAAAGAAGGGTCAGTGAAGAGCTTTAAGGAGGTAGACAGTTTCTGATTTGACATGTTATTGACTGATTATGAGAGAGAAAATAACTGAGATGTAGAGAGAATGTTATATGAATAACAAATAGGGATATAGATTGGCACCAGGGCTGGGGAAAGATAGGAGGAAACGGTTTAGGTGAATTTGATTTTGGACATGGTGAGTTTGAAATCCTAATAAAATACTCAAATAGAGATGTCCAATGATAGATTAAATTTGTCTGGTGCATAGTGGCCCACCTGTGCCTGGAGGTGATGGTAAGGAATGAGTGTTCTTTACACTTGTTTCCCAAGAGTTTTTAGTCTTGTCCTGCCCAATGGAAGATTAGTAACATAGAGAAGCAATTTATTTCTCTTCTGGATGTTGATATTTATAACTGACTTGTGGCAATTATTTTCATAGTCATTTGTGTGCATATCTCCTCTACTAGACTATAAGCATCTTGAAAGTAAAGGTCATATTTATTATAATTTGTGTAGTAACAGTTTTAAATATAAGGATATAATAAGCTGAATGAATACATAAATGCATGACATATTATTCCTTTTTTTTTTTTTCATTTTTAATGTCTTCATTGGGTAATCACATTGTTTACTACCTTATCTTTGTGAAAGGGCTTCCCAGTGGCTCAGATGGTAAAGAATCTGCCTGCAATGTGGGAGACCTGGGTTTGATCCCTGGGTAGGGAAGATTCCCTTTGAGGAGGGCATGGCAACCCATTCCAGTATTCTTGCCTGGAGAATCCCCAGGGACAGAGGAGCTTGGCGAGCTATAGTCCATGGGTTCACAGAGTCGGACATGACTGAGCAACTAACCACACATCTTATCCTTGTGAAAAGATTATGGACAGGTATGAATCACAGAACATAACATGGAAACAAGTGAATTATTTTGATTCCTGGCTATGGAAGTGAGCACCAAATATAAGGAAAGGGGCTTCTTATCAAAGTAAGTCTTTTCCAAACTGTAACAGAGGAGATGATAGGGATAGGTAGACAATCTAGTATCAGGTGATAGTAATTTACAACAAATCTGGAAGGATAAGCTACTCTGACCATAATCATTGGGAGAAAGAGTATCTAAATAGAACTGATTCTGTTGGGTAGGCCAAAAACTTCATTTAGATTTTTCTGTAAGATGTGATAGAAAAACCCAAATGAATTTTGGGCCAATTGAATGCTTCGTCTCTTTTTTGGATGTCAAATATTTTATGTAATATTTTCTTAAAGTTATACATATTCAAGGAGAAACCTTGCTCCTCACTTCTCAAAAATACAAAATGGCTTTTTTTTCTTAAAGCAAAGTTCACAAAAGAGAATTTGGAAGAAAGTCAAATAAATATCATACATCATTAATTCATATGTTATTTTAGGTAGCATATGAGTTACTTCAGAGCAGATTATCTTACTTATTACCTTCTCTTAAACACTTACCGATAGAACTTACCTGAGATGGGTGATCTACTGTAAAAAGTGAACCAGTGTGGAAACAAATTAAATGGGAAAAGTATTCAGTTTCCAAGCCATTTATTTTGCATTTTTTCTTTACTACACTTTTTTTTTTTTTTTCATCAGTGATCTCTGTCTAAAAATAGAAGTGGTCATTCTAGAATTTTTATTTTCAAGAGATTCATAACAGTTGTCAGCAAATTGTCTGGCAGTTTTATCTTGCTGATCATAATTATTTATATATTGAGGGTAAAAAGATAAACATTTGAAGGTTTCAGAGAGCTTCTAATTTACTGGTTAATTGCCCATCCTTTCCTTTTCATTGATGAAGTATTTCAAGCTTCAGGGAAATATTTTAACTTGCAAATAATTGTCTAATCCAAGTTCTTTATATTCTTTTTGTCTTGGTCATTACTTTCCAACTTCCTCTTCACCTTTGAGAACAATTTGAGATATGCTTTTCTAAACACTGAATGTCAAAGCAGGAATTTACTCTAAGCGACATTCCATTCAATTCCAGTGTAATGAGTGTCTCCTTTCCTGTTACCGAATTCCTGTGGGTCACTATAGCTCTATCAGGTTAGGATGATAATGGCTGTTGAGTGTTTAAAGAAGTTCTTTTCATTGACAAATAAGATCTTTTTGCACACCATCAGCAGTAGCAAGGGAAACAGTAGTGATGTCAGTTACATTTAGAGAGGCCACTATATGATTCCCCAATTTCAGCAACCATAAAAAAGTAGTTTTCTAAACATCAATAGAGGTTTTGTGTCTTGTAGCATACATATCAGTAGGGATAATCATAACCAGTCTCTAAATAGAAGCAGCCACCTACATCCTCTCCGGATGTGTTTAGTCTAACCATTGCTATGGCAACCTGTCAGGTGTAGCTTGACAGTATCTTGTCTCACATGAATGAGTATCTCTTGCTTTCCTGTCTGATGTTGTTCTGATCCTAAGGCATGCTTCAGTTACAGAAGCGTGCATGGCACAGTTATGTATCTGAGCTAGACATATAAGAGCCTTAGCACTCTGCTGCTGCTGCTGCTAAGTCGCTTCAATCGTGCACTCTAGCCTTTGCCAAAAAGAAGAATGGGACCAGTGAATAAATGCTTTCCTCTTCTACGACTGCTCTGATTTCACTGCTTTAGTCATCTCCTCTTTATCCTGTGAGTACTTTCCTCTACAAATTGCACACAAACCCTTGTTTGGCCCTGCTTTTTGAGAAAGCCAGGATTTATAATTTTTTGATGGGAACATTTTGGTTTGGATGGTAATGTATATAAATTATACCAGAATTTCTCTGATACTCTAATTAATATTCACTACTTTCTTCCTCTTCACTTCAAGGAAAAAAAAATCTAAAAAGCTTTTGTTGAATAAGTTAAACAGTATTCCAAGCAGGTCCTTTTCTAAGGCAATCATCTGTCTGTATTTGAGTCAGTAATGAATTATATTGTAAGGTCGATAGTCAAAATGTCAATGAATTGATTTTACTCTTAATGTGCTGCTCATCTGAAATGTGGCTGCCCACTCCAGTGTTCTTGCCTGGAGAATTCCATGGACAGAGGAGCCTGGTGGGCCATGTTCCATGGGGTCACAAAGAGTCGGACACGACTGAGTGACTGACACTTTCACTTTCATCTGAAATGTAAAGTGATTTGTATTCTGTTTAATCAGTCATATTCTGACCCCAACCTAAATTAGTTGTGTCAAAACCCAGAGAATGGTGATCACAACTGTGTCTGGTCTAAGTTAACCCAGATAAATATTGTCACAACATCTACTGACATCTACTGTTTGTGACGGCTGGCACTTTACATGCCTTACTTCTTCTATCACAACATTTCAAGGCCTAGTTTATCATTTCCATTTTACTGATTAGAACACTGAGGCTTGAAAGTTATCATAGAGTGATAGTGCTTAAAATCAGAGAACACTGTTCTTCAAAATTTCCCTTCTAGCTTGCTGTCCTCCAATGTAGTGGAACTACAAAGTTGAGTTTCTCTGACTGAAAAGATTAAGGGTAGAGACTCACTACTTGAGTAATTTAGAAGCACTGTTGCCTCTCATAGCGCCTTCAGTACCTGTAAACATCAAACTAAGACTGCAATGCAATGAATGAATTTCTACTTGTTGATAATTAGCCTCTGAATATCTTGAATTCAATTAATTATTAATGATTGAGTTGAAAGAAATTTTAGGCATTTCCCTACCTACCCACTATTGTGTTGGTTGAAAAAAAAATGTTCTTTGTTCTAGTATAAATGTCAGTGAAGCTAATATAGGACTTAAAAGAGAAGGAAAGAAGTGAAGAGGAAATAACTATTGGTAATTAATTACCTAGTGTCACATTTATAATTCTCCTGGAGCCAGACAGTCTGGATTCAAATTCCAGCTCTGCCACTTACTATCTGTGTGAACTTGGGCAAGTTACTTAACCTTCAACTTTTTC
Source organism: Odocoileus virginianus (assembly GCF_023699985.2). Classification (NCBI taxonomy): domain Eukaryota; kingdom Metazoa; phylum Chordata; class Mammalia; order Artiodactyla; family Cervidae; genus Odocoileus; species Odocoileus virginianus. Next base: position 39,236,899 of record NC_069694.1, on the reverse strand, counting down.
AGCTATAAAACATGGATGAATACAGTCTTACCTCATGGGGACATTAGAAAGATCATGTGAGGTAATATATATAAACACCAAGAATAATATCCCAGCGTATAGTGACTCTATGTTTTGCTGAACTTGAGAACTCAGAATCCTACAGTTTATAATATCCCATTCCTTAGATAAACTACTTCATTGCCAAGTTGATTTCAATCTAGGATCAGCAAATATTTAAATAACTACAATGTGGATTCTCACAAAGGGAAAAATCAGCACATAAAAAATGTTCACAATAGAACTCATGTTGGATTGGAATATGATTGCCAGTTCTGTTCTTAACCACATTATATACAGGCATAATTTGACATATACAGACTAGTATATTATCTAGTATCCCTTTAAGGTTTGTAAGTTATTTAACTCCATGTATAAACTAATCACTCAAATTAATAAGCAAAATTGTATATGTATTTAATAAAAATTTCAACTTTCAGACTGAGATTTTCAACTTCCTCAAATATGATTTCCTGTCTTAAAGTATTGAGCATTGCTTACTCTGAGAGGTGGGATATGTTAGTGGAAGGAACTTTGGTCTTAATGTGAGAACCAACTTTGAATCTAGCTTCTTAGTATGTTAAAGTTGGCCAAGATCCTATATGCTTGTTATCCTCAGTTTCTATACCTAAAAATGAGAAAAACAATCATTGCTGACAGAATACTGGTGTTAAATGCTAAGTGGAAAACAGATTTTTAGATGTTTATATGTTTAGATGTTATATGTAGGTCATATATCACTATTAAAATTTAGTTATTAATATGCAACCTAATATTTAACTCATGGAATCAACAGATGAAGAACACATTTAATAAATTTAAGAATTCTTTCTAACTGGCTAGGCCTTTAACTGCCAACCCATTATAACTGCTTGAATCATATATCTTTAAATATGTTTATGGCTGCTACACATTCAAATTACCATGTGTTGAAATCATACCCGAGTTATAAAAATCACACACACAAAACACAGGAAATCATTTGTATCACACATTGAACTTATTTTTAACTGAAGTGGGAAAAGAAGTGATTTTGTGTGTATATGTGTGTGTGTTTGTGTATGTGTGGTTTGAACTGTGAAGTCGGCCCTCCAGGGAATTTAGTAAGTGTCAGGACATACATACTGAACTCTTGGACACTTTCCCTGGGGAACTGAGGCCACTCCTGTAGTTGTCAGCTCAAGGCTGTTGTGACTATCTCTCTATCCCACAATGAGGCATTCCCTAATTATCCCTCCTTCCAAAACTCCAGTGGTTTTTGTTTTTTTTTTTTCATTTTCTTTTCATTTTTTTTTATTGAAGGATAATTGCTTTACAGAATTTTGCTGTTTTCTGTCAAACCTCAACATGAATCAGCCATAGGTATACATATATCACCTCCCTTTTGAACCTCCCTCCCATCTCCCTTTCCATTCCACGCCTCTGATATATACAGAGCCCCTATTTGAGTTTCTGAGATATACAGCAAATTCCTGTTGCTATCTATTTTACATATGGTAGTGTAAGTTTCCATGTTACACTTTCCAAACATCTCACCCTCACCTTCCCTCTCCCCATGTCCATAAGTCTATTCTCTATGTCGGTTTCTCCATTGTTTCCCTGTAAATAAATTCTTCAGTACCATTGTTCTAGATTCTGTATATATGCGTTAGAATACAATATTTATCTTTCTCTTTCTGACTTGCTTCACTCTGTATAATAGGTTCTAGGTTCATCTACCTCATTAGGACTGACTCAAATGTATTCCTTTTTATGGCTGAGTAACATTCCATTGTGTATATGTACCACATTTCTTTATCCATTCATCTGTTGATAGACATCTAGGTTGCTTCCACATTCTAGCTATTGTAAATAGTGCTGCAATGAACAATGGGATACATGTGTCCCTTTCAATTTTGGTTTACAGGGTATATGCCTAGGAGTGGGATTGCTGGGTCATATGGTGGTTTTATTCCTAGTTTTTTAAGGGATCTCCATACTGTCTTCCATAGTTGACTGTATTAATTTACATTCCCACCAACAGTCAAAAGTGTTCTCTTTTCTCCACACTCTCTCCAGTATTTATTGTTTGGAGACTTTTTGATGATGGCCATTCTGACTGGTGTGAGGTGATATCTCATTGTAGTTTTTTTTTTTTCCATTGTAGTTTTGATTTTCATTTCTCTAATAATGAGCACTGTTGAGCATCTTTTCATGTCTTTGTTAACCATTCGTATGTCTTCTTTGGAGAAATGTCTCTTTAGGTCTTTTTCCCACTATTTGATTGGCTTGTTTGTTTTTCTGGCATTGAGTTGGATGAGCTGCTTGTATATATTGGAAATTAATTCTTTGTCAGTTGTTTCATTTGCTGTTATTTTCTCCCATTCTGAGGGTTGTCTTTTCATCTTGCTTACAGTTTTCTTTGCTGTGCAAAAACTTTTAAGTTTAATCAGGTCCCACTTGTTTACCTTTGCTTTAATTCCCATAACTCAAAAACTAGGAGGTGGGTCATAGAGGATCATGCTTTGTTTTATGTCATCGAGTGTTCTGCCTATGTTTTCTTCTAAGAGTTTTATAGTTTCTGGTCTTACATTTAGGTCTTTAACCCTAAATTTTGAGTTTATTTTTGTATATGGTGTTAGGAAGTGTTCTAATTTCATTCTTTTACACATGGCTGTCCAGTTTTCCCAGCACCATTTATTAAAGAGGCTGTCTTTGCCCTATTGCATATTCTTGCCACCTTTGTCAAAAATAAGGTACCCATAGGTGCATGGGTTTATTTCTGGGCTTTCTATCTTATTCCATTTGTTCATATTTCTGTCTTTGTGCCTGTACCATGCAGTCTTGATGACTGTAGTTTTGTAGTATAATCTAAAGTCAGGAAGGTTTGTACCTCCAGCTCCATTCTTCTTTCTCAAGACTGCTTTGGCTATTTGGGGTCTTTTATGTTTCCATATGAATTGTGAAATTTTTTGTTCTAGTTCTGTGAAAAATGCCATTGGTAATTTGATAGGGATCACATCGAATCTGTCGGTTGCATTTGGTAGTATAGTCATTTTCACAGAATTGATTCTTCCTACCCAGGAACATGGAATATATATCTCCCTATCTGTTTATGTCATCTTTTATTTCTTTCATTAGGGTCTGATAATTTTCTGTGTACAGTTCTTTTGTTTCCTTAGGTAAGTTTATTCCTAGATATTTAATCCTTTTTGTTGCAATGGTGAATGAAATTGATTCCTTAATTTCTCATTCTGATTTTTCATTGTTAGTATATAGAAATGCAAGTGACTTCTTTGTATTAATTTTGTATCCTGCAACTTTGCTAAATTCACTGATTAGCTCCAGTAATTTTCTGATAGTATCTTTAGGGTTTTCTGTGTATACTATCATGTCATCTGCAAACAGTGAGAGCTTTACTTCTACTTTTCCAACCTGGATTCATTTTCTTTCTTTTTTATTCTCTTATTGCTATAGCTAGGACTTCCAAAGCTATGTTGAATAATAGTGGTGAAAGTGCACACCATTGACTTGTTCCTGATCTTAGGGGGAATGCTTTCAGTTTTTCACCATTGAGAATAATGTTTTCTATAGGCTTATCATATATAGCCCTTAGTATGTTGAGGTAGGTTCCTTCTATGCCCATTTTTTGAAGAGTTTTAATCATAAATGGGTGCAGAATTTTGTCAAAGGCTTTATCTGCATCTATTGAGATGATTCTATGGTTTTTATCTTTCAGTTCATTAATATAGTGTATCACATTGTTTGATTTGCATATATTAAAGAATCCTTGCATCCCTGGGATAAACTCAACTTGATCATGGTGTGTGCACTTTTTGATGTGTTGCTGAATTGTGTTTGCTAAAAGTTTGTTGAGGATTATTGCATCTATGTTCATCACTGATATTGGCCTGTAGTTTTCTCTTTTTGGGGGGTGTCTTTGTCTGGTTTTGATATCAGGGTAATGGTGGCCTCTTAGAATGAGTTTGGAAGTGTTCCTTCCTCTGCAATTTTTTGAAAGAGTTTTAGAAGGATAGGCATTAGCTCTTCTCTAAATGTTTGATAGAATTCTCCTGTGAATTCCATCTGATCAGGATGGAATCTGATCCATCTGATCTTGGGCTTTTGCTTTTTGGGAAATTTTTGATCATAGCTTCAATTTCAGTGCTTATACATGGATTGTTCATAATTTCTATTTCCTCCTGGCTTAGTCTTGGAAATTTGAACTTTTCTAAGAATCTTTCCATTTCTTCCAGGTTATCTATTTTATTGCCATTTAGTTGCTCATAACAGTTTCTTGTAATCCTTTGTATTTCTGTATTGTCTATTGTAACTTCCCCTTTTTCATTTCTAATTTTGTTTATTTGATTCTTCTCACTTTTTTTTCTTGATGAGCCTGGCTAAAGGCTTGTCAATTTTGTTTATCTTCTCAAAGAACCAGCTTTTAGTTTTATTAATCTACTATTGCTTCTTTCATTTCTTTTTCATTTATTGCTGCTCAAATCTTTATGATTTCTTTCCTTCTACTAATTTTGGGGGTTGTTTGTTCTCATTTTTCCAGTTGTTTTAAATGTAAAGTTAAGTTGTCTATTCAATATTTTTCTTGTTTCTTGAGATAGGATTCTACAAACTTCCCTCTTAGAACTGCTTTTGCAGCATCCCATAGGTTTTGAGTTGCCATGTTTCCATTGTTATTTGTTTCTAGACATTTTTAATTTCCTTTTTGATTTCTTCACTAAACTGTTGGTTGTTTAGAAACATGTCATTTAATTTCCATGTGTCTGTGTTTCTTACAGCTTTTTTTTCTCATAGCATTGTGGTCAGAGAAGGCGTTTGATACGATTTCAATTTTCTTAAATTTACTGAAGTTTGATTTGTGACCCAATATGTGGTCTATCCTGGAGAATGTTCCATGCGCACTTGAGAAGAAGGTGTATTCTTCTGCATTTGGATGGAATGTCCTGAAGATATCAATGAGATCCATCTCATCTAAGTATCATTTAAGACTTGTGTTTAGTTATTAATTTTCTGTTTTGATGATCTGTCCATTGGTGTGAGTAGGGTATTAAAGTCTCCTACAATTATTATGTTACTGTCAACTTCTCCTTTTATGTCTGTTAGTGTTTGTCTTAGGTATTGGGGGTTTCCTATGTTGGATGCATAGAGATTTACAATTGTTATGTCTTTCTCTTGGATTGATCCTTGATCCTTATGTAGTGTCCTTCCTTATCTCTTGTAATATTCTTTATTTTAAAGTCTATTTTGTCTGATATGAGGATTGCTACTCCAGCCTTCTTTTGCTTTCCATTTGCATGGAATATATTTTCCATCCTCTCACTTTCATTCTGTATGTGTTTTCAGGTCTGAAGTGGGTTTCTTGTAGACAGCATATATATGGGTTTTGTTTTTGTATCCATTTAACTAGTCTGTGTCTTTTGGTTGGAGCATTTAATCCATTTGCATTTAAACTAATTATTGATATATATGTTCCTATTGCCATTTTCTTAATTTGGGGGGTTTGATTTTGTAGATCTTTTTCTTTTCTTGTATTTCTTGACTATATAAGTCCCTTTAACATCTGTTGTAAAGCTGTTTTGGTGGTACTGAACTCTCTTAACTTTTGCTTTTCTGAAAAGATTTTTATTTCTCCATCAATTTTGAATGAGATACTTGCCGGGCACAGTGATCTTGGTTGTAGATTTTTTCCTTTCAGTACTTTAAATGTATCCTGGCATTCCCTTCTGGCCTGCAGAGTTCTGCTGAAAGATCAGCTGTTAAGCATATGGGGTTTCCCTTGTGTGTTACTTGTTGCTTCTCCCTTGCTGCTTTTAATAATCTTTCTTTGTGTTTAGTCTTTGTTAGTTTGATTGGTATGTGTCTTGGCATGTTTCTCCTTAGGTTTATCCTGTATCGGACTCTTTGTGCCTCTTGGACTTGATTAACTATTTCCTTTTCCATGCTGGGGTTATTTTCAACTATAATCTCTTCAAAAATTTTCTCAGACCCTTTCTTCTCTTCTTTCTGGGACCCCTATAATTTGAATGTTGCCATGTTTGATATACTCCCAGAGGTCTCTGAGACTTTCCTCAGTTCTTTTCATTCTTTTTACTTTATTCTGCTTTTCAGAAGTTATTTCCACCATTTTATCTTCCAGCTCACTGATGCGTTCTTCTGCTTCAGATATTCTTCTATTGAGTCCTTCTAGAGTATTTTTAATTTCGGTAATTGTGTTGTTTGTATACTTATTCTTTAATTCTTCTAGGTGTTTGTTAATTGATTCTTGCATTTTCTCCATTTTGCTCTCAAGGTTTTTGATCATCTTTACTATCACTTTCCTGAATTCTTTTTCATGTAGTCTGCCTATTTCCTGTTCATTTATTTGGAATTCTGTGTTTCTAGTTTGTTGCTTCATTTGTGTAGTATTTCTCAGCTTTTTCATTATTTCTTTTTTAACTTATTATGTTTGAGGTCTCCTTTTCCCAGGCTTTAAGGAAAGTTGAATTCTTTCCTTGAAGAAGGTTGAATTCTTTCTTCCTTTTGGTTTTTGCCCTCCTAAGGTTAGCACAGTGGTTTGTGTAAGCTTTGTATAGGATGAGATTTGTGCTGAGTGTTTGTTTGTTGTTTGTTTTGCCTCTGCTGGGCAAGGCTGAGTGAGGTGGTAATCCTGTCTGCTGATGATTGGGTTTGTATTTTTGCTTTGTTTGTTGTTTAGGTGAGGCATCCTGCACAGGGTGCTATTGGTGGTTGGGTGATGCTGGGTCTTGTATTCAAGTGGTTTCCTTTGTGAGAGTTCTCACTATTTGATACTCCCTGGCACCCCACTCCAGTACTCTTGCCTGGAAAATCCCATGGACAGAAGAACCTGGTAGGCTGCAGTCCATGGGGTCACAAAGAGTCGGACACGACTGAGCGACTGCACTTTCACTTTTCACTTTCATGCATTGGAGAAGAAAATGGCAACCCACTCCAGTGTTCTTGCCTGGAGAATCCCAGGGACAGTGGAGCCTGGTGGGCTTCCGTCTATGGGGTCACACAGGGTCAGACACGATTGAAACAACTTAGCAGCAGCAGCAGGGTTAGTTCTCTGGTAGTGTTGAATCTTGGAATCAGTGCTCCTACTTCAAAGGCTCAGGCTTGATCTCTGGTCAGGAATGAAGATTCCACAAATGGTTTGTTTTGGTATTAAGTGAGATTAGAACAAATATCCAAAAACGAGAAACCAAAGATGAACCCCAGACAAATGACAGTTATAAAATCAAGCAAATGATAATTAAAATAATGAAACATACACATATACATATACACCCATGAGCAAAGTCAAAATAGTCCAACAAAAATACAGTACAGTAGATAGACCAGGCAAACAAAGAAATAAAAAATTATATTTACAAGTTAAGAACAAAACTAACTAAAGCACAAACTGGAAAACAAAACTAAACAAGGTTCCAAGTGGGGAATGAAACAATGAAAACAATCTAACAAATATGTTGAGAGGAAAGAAAAGAAAGAATAGATATCCAGAGTTAAGTAGAGGTAGATAAAGAAGGTTTATCTACAGTAAAGATTAACTGCAACGGGGAAAGAACAGTAGGAAAGGCAAATAAAGGAATAAATGTAGAAAAAAATATGTTTAAAAGAATTAAAGTTATAAAGAAAAAAGAAAAAAAAGGAGAGGAAAGAAAAAAGGGGAAAAAAAGGAAAACACAGAACTGCAAAGTGCAACATAGAGGCAGAGGTTTATAACAACAATAAAAAGTGTTGACTGAATGTACACAGATACATATATACCCATAAGGAAAATCAAAACAGTCCAGCAAAATCAAAGTATAATAGATTGACCCAGTGAACAAAGGAAACTAAAAATTATATCTACAAGAACAAAATTAACTAAAGCACGACTGGAAAACAAAACTAAAGCAAGGTGTCAGTTGGAGAATAAAGCAATGGAAATAAAAGTAATAAATACATTGAGAGGAAAGGAAAGAAAGAAAAGGAAGAATAGATATGCAAAGTTAAATAAATGTAGATAAAGAAGATTTATATACATTAAAGATTTGCAAGGGGAAAACAACAGTAGGAAAAGAAAACAAAGGAATAAATGTAGAAAAAATAATAGTAGCCTTAAAAAATTAAAATTAAAAAAAGAAAAAGAAAAAAAGGGAAAACTTTGCAGAACTGCAAAAGTCCAACATAGAGGCAGAGGTTTATAAGAAGTATAAAAGTTGTGACTAAGGAAAAAACAAAAGAGCTCAAAAGCTTAACTGGATTTCTCAGTGCCAATAAAATTGACAACTACAACGTGGGGGTGGGGCAGAAAATCCAAAATAAGCTACAGAATAAGTCAAAAAATAAGAATAATAAATGTTTTTCTTGAGTCACTGTTGTCAGAGTCTTATCGCTTGCTGGGAATCAGAGTCTACCTCACTTCCCTTGGATGCCCTCCAACACAACACTGTGCTGATCTCTGGACCTGCTGTGGGGGCAGCTCAGGTACTAATCTGGTCCTACTCCTGTGTGTTCTTGCCTCCAACATCTGCAGCTATCAGAACTAGTGCGTTTTCTTTTGTGGGAGCTCTCAATGCCCTTTTACATATTCCATAGACACAGAGTCTGCCTATTTGATCGTGTGGATTTAGTCTGCAGCTTGTACAGCTGGTGGGAAGGTTTTGGGTCTTCTTCCTTAGCCACACTGCCCCTGGGTTTCAGTTGTGGTTTTATTTCCACCTCTGCCTGTGGTTCCACTGGGGTTTGCTCCTGAGGCTGCCCTGGAGGGCTTGGGTTCGCCCCTGTGAGGGCCAGGCATGGAGGTGGAGCAGCTGCTTGGGTCACAGGGGTTCTGGCAGCACCAGGTACTCAGGGGATTGGAGGCTAGGGCAGCAGGAAATATAGTGCTCTAGAAGGGTATGATGACCAGAATTGGCCAATACACTCCAGTATTCTTGCCTGGAGAATCCCCCTCTCTGACAGAGAAGCCTGGCAAGCCACAGTCCACAGGGTCACAAAGAGTCAGACACAACCGAAGTGACCCTGCACGCACAGACACAAGACTTTTTTTTCCTGTGGCAGCTCTGCCCCAGTGAGAGCTGAGCGTGAAGGGGGCGCAGCTGCTTGGCTTGCGGGGACCCTGGTGGTGCCAAGTGTGCAGGGACACAGACTGCCTCTGCCACAGGAGTTATGTCCCTATCAGAGTCTTTTTCTCAAGCTTCTTGTAGCTGGCCATCAGAAGGCCTCTTTGGCCAGTCTTTCTCTGTAGCTCCACCCCTTCAGGCACTTAGAGGGCTCCCTTGCCTGGGGTACTTCTCTGTTGTTTGGAGCATCAGGCACATAGAGGGGCCCCCTGGGTGGGGTCCTACTCTGTAGATCAGTGCGTCAGGCACTTAAAGGGGCACCCTGGGTGGGGTCCTATTCTGTAGTTCAGTGCGTTAGGGGTTGATGGGCCAGCCTCTCTATTGTTCAGCTGCCAATGCTGGCGTGTGGGGAGAGACAGGCTATGGTGATTGCTCCACCCGCTGCGTGTGACTCAGCAGTATTGCCTTGCTTTCATGTCTCCTTGGCTTTCCTCCACCAGCATTTCCCACCATGATCTCCCTCACATCCCCTCAATCTGTCTCTGCAGTCAACAGCAGCCCTCACCCTGGGATTGCTCCACAATCCCTAAACTCCAGCTCCCAGCTGTTGCGCCTTCCAGGGGACCAGGGTTCCTGTCCAGTATATGTATGGCTGCAGCAAGGACTGTGTGATTCTCATTCCATTTAGGCTGCCACAGGTCAGTTTTTTCACTCTCAGCCTTAAATGTTTCTCCTCTGACTCAGACAGTTGCCCCTTTGTGGGGATCAGACCCCACTTTAGTTCCCCCACCCACCGAGGGCAGGTCCAGTCCTACTAACACTTCTGTTTTTTCCCCCTAGTTCCTTTGTCCTACCGAATATTGTGTGGTTCTAGATATTCTTTTCCACTGGTCAGGTACTCATTTCTGCTCAGCTGGTGTTCTGCATGCACTTCTGTGTCTGAAGGTGTATACATCAGGAGATGTATCCGTAGAGAGAGATGTACTCCACGTTCACCTACTCCTCCACCATCTTTGTATATCTGCAAATCCAGTTTTTAAAGTGAGAATCATCTTTTTAAATGCATAGAATCAACTACTTTAAAGATTTGGTAATAGTAATTGCATTATTGGGATGAAGATAATTAAATTATATGAGTCAATAAGCTTTTCCTTATTTTTCGTTTTCTAACATCTTCATTTGTTGGGTACAAGTTTTATATCAAAGTTTAAAACTCTATAGATTTGCAAAATAGAAAAAAGAAAAATGACAGTGCTATCTATTTCTTAAAAACCTGTTAATAGACTTTATTACAACCCAACAGAATATAGATCTCTTGAAAGCAAAGACAGCATCTATTGATTATGTTTTTTTCTGACTGTCTTTGGGCATATGGGTGATGTTTACTAACTGGTTCTTGCTTTAATTTGAAAACCTATATTTCTTAAGAAATCAGCAGAGTTGAAAATACCAAGGCATTCCTGCATTTGTTTTCAGTGACTGAAGACAGTGTTTTTTTTAATCCTTGGCCTGTGTTGGGGAGAAGCTGTGAGTGTCATTTTGGGATACTCTCTTGGTTAGCTGAATGTGTTTGATTTGCTTTATGAAGCTAACCTGCTGTCTTTTTGTTGTATAAATAGCAGAAAGCTCCTGCCTTTAGTTTATATTGACTGTCCAAATCACAAAAGAATGGAGTGATTATCTGAATGCAAGTATTGAATCATTCCTTTGTCTTGCTCACAAGAAAAAATTGATATCCTATTATTCTGGGCACCGTTCATCAGGTAATCCTGATTCATTTAGGTCAGACTTATCCTCACCCCCACTATAAAATTATAGAAATTCAAGACACACTAGTTACAGATTTCACCTTTCCATCTCTGAAGGCTTCGTTCAGAATGCTGAATAAATAACTTTGTCCTAACTAATCCGGTTCAAAAATAAAGTCATCCAATAATTCAGTTATCCCAAGGTTTTAAAATTATCACCGATCAATAAATAATCAAAATGCTCTGAGGGCACTTGACATAGGACTGACAGCTTTTTCCTTTGTCAAGTAAAGACACAGAAGTCCTCCAATGTATATAATATTTATGAGTGTATTTCATAAGGAAAGGCTTGTTGTAGTTCCATCCCTCAGTCATGCCTGACTCCTTGAGATCCCATGGACTGCAGCATGCAAGGTTTCCCTATCCTTCACTGTCTCCCAGAATTTGCTCAGGTTCATGTTCATTGAATTGGTGATGCTACCTAGCCATCTCATCCTCTGCTGCCCTCTTCTTCTTTTGCCTTCAGTCTTTAAAAAAGACACTTTCTTCATTAGAAAAGACCCTGATACTGGGAAAGATTGAAAGCAAAAGAATGCCTACTTTATATATAAGTCTATATACTTGGAATGTAATACTGTTCTTATCCTTTTTTCTCATTGAACCCTAGCTGGTGTCACAGGCCAACTCTGTGCAGTCGTGAGGGGTGCACTGTCCTCTGAACCAAGACTCACTGGTTTTAGTCACCAGGGACCATGAGTTCACTGCATGACTGAGCCAAGCAATCTTTTAACCTATGTATGCTTTCATTTCTCCATCTATAGAATGTTGCAATTTGACTGAATGATACTGAAGTTCTCTTTCAGATCTCCAAATTGCATGATCTTACTATAACATGCAATTTCTGTATATTTAGCCTCAAGTCATCTTGCTTCATTTGCATTCTGTTATTGCTAGACATGTTCATTCTGGGGCAAGCTGTCCAATTCTCTTCCTTAATGTTCATCTCCGTTGGGAATTTTCAGCTGGAGCTGTTAGAATAGATCTTCTTTGCATGGAGAAGAGTCAATTCTCTGCCATGAGCAACATTTCTCAGCATGCACAACATAAAAGACATTACCCCCACCATGTTTTTCTACATGGCATTATTTGTTTTTGGTTTGGATGAGGGAGGGATAGAAAAAAAAGAAGGACTGAGAGAAACAGAGAGAGAAACTCATATCAGAAAAAGATTCAGAGTAAAAATAAGGTGAAAAGAAATTGAGAAAGTGATTGAGACTGGGAGAGAGAGCCTTTTTGAAAGAGCCTTTTCTCCTTGGAATGGAAATAAAGGTCAAAAATGACATGAATGAGAAGGAAGTTCAAAAGGGAGGAGTTATATGTATACGTAAAATGTCTACTTCTGCTTTTTGACTACACCAAAGCCTTTAAGTGTGTTAATCACAACAAACTGTGGAAAATCATTAAAGGCATGAGAGTATCAGATCACATTACCTGCCTCCTGAGGAACCTGTATGCATGTCAAAAAGCAACAGTTAGAACTGGGCGTGGAAAAACAGACTGCTTCCAAATTCGGGAAGGAGTACTTCAAGGCTGTATATTGTCACCATGTTTATTTAACTTACATGCAGAGTACATCATAAAAATGCTGAGCTGAATGAAGCACAAACTGGAATCAAGATTTGTGGGAGAAATATCAATAACCTCAGATATGCAGATGACACCACCCTTGTGGCAGAAAGCGAAGAGGAACTAAAGAGCCTCTTGATAAAAGTGAAAGAGGAGAGTGAATAAGCTGGCTTAAAACTCAAATTTCAAAAAACGAAGATCATGGCATCTGGTCCTATCACTTCATGCCAAATAGATGGGGAAAAAATGGAAACAGTGACAGACTTTATTTTCTTGGGCTCCAAAATCACTGCAGATGGTGGCTGCAGCCACAAAATTAAAAGATGCTTGTTCCTTGGAAGAAAAACTATGACCAACCTAGACGGCCTATTAAAAAGCAGGGACAATACTTTGCCAACAAAGGTCCATCTAGTTAAAGCTGATTTTCCCAGTAGTCATGTGTGGATGTGAGAGCTGAACCGTAAAGAAAGCTGAGTGCTGAAGAATTGATCTTTTGAACTGTGGTGTTGGAGAAGACTCTTGAGAATCCCTTGGACTGCAAGAAGATTCAACCAGTCCATCCTAAAAGAAATCAGTCCTGAATATTCATTGGAAGGACTGATGTTGAAGCTGAAGCTCCAATACTTTGTCCACCTGATGTGAAGAGCTGACTCATTTTAAAAGACATTGATGCTGGGAAAGATTGAAGGCAGGAGGAGAAGGGGATGACAGAGGATGAGATGGTCGGATGGCATCACCGACTCAATGGACATGATTTTGAGTAAGTGCTGGGAGATGGTGATGGACAGGGAGGCCTGGCATGCTGCAGTCCACAGGGTCACAAAGAGTCGGACATGACTAAGTGACTGAACTGAACTAATATGTATATGTATGGCTGATTCACTTTGCTGTATAGTAGAAACTAACACAACATTTTTTTTCCATTTATTTTTATTTGTTGGAGGCTAATTACTTTACAATATTGTAGTGGTTTTTGTCATATATTTACATGAATCAGCCATGGATTTACATGTATTCCCCATCCCGATCCCCCCTCCCACCTCCCTCTCCACCTGATTCCTCTGGGTCTTCCCAGCGCACCAGACCCGAGCACTTGTCTCATGCATCCAGCCTGGGCTGGCTAACACAACATTGTAAAACAACTATACTCCAATAAAAATTAGTTTAAAGACAGAATGAAAATGGGGAGGAAGGTTGATGGAGAGATGGGGAGACATTCTCAATACTCAATGATTTGGGAAGAACTCCCATAGGCCCTCTAGCCATTCTTAAGACCTGAGACTTTGTAGAGTTCTTTCTTGTCATTAAATCTCTTGCCAGGTACTCATTCCTCCAACCATTGCTTCTTCTGAGTGCTGAATTTTTCAAAACATTTTCATTGATGAAATATCTCATTTAATCCTTACCATTACCCAGGGGATTGGACAAAGCCAGTATTATTTGTGCTCATTATCAGAGAAGAAAAGCCTAAGGACATGCACTTTGTGACTCAAACCTCAATGTTTATTACTCATAAGAATCACCTAAAGTATCTATTAAAATATTTTTTTCCTAATGCTCACTCCCAGTAATATCCAGGCTACCCCCTTTCAGTAACACCCAGAAAAATATGTTTCCAGTAATTAACTGCAAATAATTTTGACACACTCATACATTGACACACACTCTGGGAAATCCTGGAGTAGACTCAAGTTTGGGACTAGTCATCTGAACCCTTTTCACTGTTGCTTACCAGCAGGATAACCAAAACTGTTTATCTTTCAGAAAAGTGCTAGAGTATAGTGCCTTCAGGGAAAATTTTGGTATTAATTCAGCATAATCTACTTTTTTTTTTGCTTATGCTACTTTAGGATAACAGGAAATTTGACTTGGCCAAGACAAATATTAGTGGAAACATTGAGATCTCCCTAGTCACATAGACTCAAATTTCAGCTTTTTTGGATTATCTCTTTATAAGGAGATACTCTTCATTCTCAATTAATTGTAAGATCTTATTGCTTTCAATTCTACTATTCATCTCCCTTCTGTTTTCATTGACACCAAAAGACTATGAGCCTCTGCTGAATAGGCTGCTCAAGAAAATTAGCCTCTTTGAATAATGGTTTGATTACAGAAACAGATACAGTAATCCTATCGAAGTTTCAAGTGGGGTCAGGATGTGTTTGATAATCCATAGAGCCAGAGGAGTTTGAGAAAGTAGGGGGGATGAAACGACCAGCATTGGAGCATGAAGAGAAATGGAGAAGCTGTGAGGTTGTGGATCTGGCCTAATTATACAGGAAAAATTCTAGCATTATGAAAAGATGCTCAACATCACTCATTATCAGAGAAATGCAAATCAAAACCACAATGAGGTACCATTATACGCCAGTCAGGATGGCTGCTATCCAAAAGTCTACAAGCAATAAATGCTGGAGAGGGTGTGGAGAAAAGGGAACCCTCTTACACTGTTGGTGGGAATGCAAATTAGTACAGCCACTATGGAAAACAGTGTGGAGATTTCTTAAAAAGCTGGAAATAGAACTGCCATATGACCCAGCAATCCCACTTCTGGGCATACACACCAAGGAAACCAGATCTGAAAGAGACACATGCACCCCAATGTTCATTGCAGCACTGTTTATAATAGCCAGGACATGGAAACAACCCAGATGCCCATCAGCAGACGAATGGATGAGGAAGCTGTGGTACATATACACCATGGAATATTACTCAGCCATTAAAAAGAATTCATTTGAATCAGTTCTAATGAGATGGATGAAACTGGAGCCCATTATACAGAGCGAAGTAAGCCAGAAAGATAAAGACCATTACAGTATACTAACACATATATATGGACTTTAGAAAGATGGTAACGATAACCCTATATGCAAAACAGAAAAAGAGACTCAGATGTATGGAACAGACTTGTGGACTCTGGGAGAAGGCGAGGGTGGGATGTTTCAGGAGAACAGCATTGAAACATGTATATTATCTAGGGTGAAACGGATAACCAGCTCAGGTTGGGTACATGAGACAAGTGCTCGGGCCTGGTGCACTGGGAAGACCCAGAGGGATCGGGTGGAGAGGGAGGTGGGAGGGGGGACTGGGATGGGGAGTACATGTAAATCCATGGCTAATTCATTTCAATGTATAACAAAAAATACTGTAATGATGTAAAGTAATTAGCCTCCAACTAATAAAAATTTAGAAAAAAAAAAAAGAAAACGACAAACTGAAATCTGTAAACTGGTCATTATCCTGCTGTTACTTTACAAATTAGGATAGGAAGAAGTCAACAGCCTCTCCTCTAGAGTTTCACAAACTAGAAACATCTAATATCTAACCAGCAGACATGTGTCGTTTGGCCACACCATGTTTTGTGGCTGCATGCATGTGTGCTAAGTTGCTTTGGTCATGTCTGAATCTTTGCGACATTATGCACTATAGCCTGCCAGGCTCCTCTGTTCATGGAATTCTCCAGGCAAGAATACTGGAGTGGGTTGCCATGCCCTCCTTCAGGGGATCTTCTGAACCCAGGGATCGAACCCGCTTCTCTTAGGTCTGTGCATTGGCAAGAGTGTTCTTTGCCACTAGCACCACTTGGGAAGCCCATTTTATGACTACAGGATACTGTTTAAAAATCAACAAGTTTTACAAAACAACAAAGAAAGAAAGAGAAAGTCTTATTTTCAGCTCTTTTGGCAACTCTGGGTCTCACATTTCCTCACAGCAGCATTTGGCTAAACCTGAGTCACAACTGCCTCCTTTAAGTTGGAAGATGGTCTCATTCCTACATACCTACATGTGCTTACAGCCAACCTGAGCCTCTCATTTGCTGCCCTGCCAAACCCTTGTGGGCACCAGGTTAATCCCTTCTCTTGTTTCCTGAACCTGTAGGATTTCATCTAAGTGCTAGGTGTGCAAAGTTATCACTGTGTGTATGGTTGTTCAACGGATTTTAAAAGGACAGGGTTCTGGGACAATTTTCTATAACTAACTAGACTTGCCAATTCAGCCTCAGAATTTTAAAGACATTCTAGTCCTCATTTTTAAAATTTTCAGTAAGGAATAATGCTTTTATTACTATATGCTTTAAATAATTAACCTAATGCTGATTGCTATTTGTGTTTCATAGTGTTAAGAAAACATAAAATTTAGAAAATAATTTAAAGAATTTAGAAACCACAATTCATAGTATATGATTAAAATGCTACTTTATTTTTTTCCTATCCCATCTTTACAATTTACTTGATGAACATAAAATTCCTGCCCTTGATAAAAATACTGAAGGTCCATGATTTTTTGCAAGTATATGGTTGACATCAAAACCTGCTAGGAATATTATAGGAAAGGAATACTGTACCAGTTTCATTATTTAAAAAATATTTTAAAATCCAGTAAAATATTTTAAGAGTCCCTAACTGTCCCCAAGTTGGGATTATATCAGCAATATGAAATTGGTTTAACACTAGGACATCAATCAACATAATTTACCCCACTGAGAGAATGTGTAAAAAAATATATGATCATCTGAACACACACAGGAAAAGCACTTTTAAGAATTCAATATTCTTTCTTTATTAAAAAAAAATTTAGGAAACAAGACTACAGGGGATTTTTTTAATCCGATACGGTAGCTTCAAAAACTACAACAATTACCATGCGTAATGGAGAAATGTTAGCTTTCCCTTTGAGAATGAGAAGGAAACAATCTAGTCCAGCAGTGCTACTTTTATGAAATGTTGTAATAAAGATGCTAGCTAGTGCAGTAAAATCAGAAAAATAAAAACCAATAATTAGAAAAATAAAGGCAGCTATTTGTATGTGTGTGTATGTGTATATATATATATATATATATATATATATTTGAAACTAAGTGAATTGAACTGAAAGTCACTCAATTGTGTCTGAGTCTTTGCGACTCCGTGGAATTCTCTAGGCCAGAATACTAGAGTGGGTAGCCTTTCCCTTCTCCAGGGGATCTTCCCAGCCCAGGGAAAGAACCCAAGTCTTCTGCATTGCAGGCAGATTCTTTACCAGCTGAGCCACAAGGGAAATCCACTGAAACTAATACAACATTATAAATCAGTTATATTTTAATTGAAATAAATAAACAAAAGAATGACCATCCTTTGTAAGTCATTCTTTCAAGTAAAAATGGTGATCTGTAGAAAAAGCATAAAGTTCAGTTTCTAACTCAAATTGCACTAAGTGCTTTTCCTGGAGACACAATTGTACTTGGTATTCTGATGAAGAGTTTTATGAATACTTCTCATTTTGTCACAAATAACAATAAAAAGATGCGCATTTAAATAATAACTAATAACTTTTACTGTTCATTAAAGAGATTCTTAAGTGGGAAAAATGAAGAGAAAGCCTTAAGAAATACCAAGAAAAAGACTATGGAGAGAAATGTCAGCAACCTTCTGAAGCATTTTGTGAGAAGCACAACCTTGTTTTAGCAAATAAATCTCTGTTGTCATTAATCATACACTATTTGTGGGTTCTCCATTTCCCCTGAAACTCTGGAACACATCCCTTTATGAATAGGGAAGACACTGGATACTTGAAGTTCTAATTTAGCTGTTACTGATTTCCTCTCGGTCTCATTCTGTTACACTCTTAATGCAGGTTGTCATTCACCTTTACTTATTTAGGGCCAGAGACCTTTCAAGTAAGACTTGCCTTTGCTCAGGCTTGTCCTCTTGAATTGAAGTAACTTTTTGTAAAATGTTTCTACCTGGAATTACTGGGTTGGCCAAAAACTCATTTGGGTTTTTCCCATGCTATCTTACAGAAAACCCTGAAGGAGTTTTTGGCCAACCCACTATTTAGTAGTCAGAGGCATTCATCACATTTAATTGAATACGAGTGTTGATTTGTAAATCTGCCCCACTAGACTGAAGGCTGACTTGACCCGCATGTCAGTGCACCTCAAGACCTCTGGTCTCCCCGGTCCTGTTTGTGAGGTTAGGACTGTGCTTCTGAAATCTAGATTGAAGCTTGCTGTTTATGCCTTTCAGTGATTCAGACAGGCTGTCATGAGATGAAACAATGTTTAATCCTTTTTAGGACTTAATTTCATTCAAATTCACCCTTCTCTTGTATTCATCTAATTCAGTGTAAAAGAAGTACTTTTAAAAAGTTAACCATTTTGAAAAACTGATAAAACATTTATTAGAAGTACTTATGAGCAAAGTCATGGGCTTTGTTTTCTATAAAACTATTTCAGCATGGTACCACATCTGACTATATAATTTAACAACAATGATGCCATATTTGCTTATTAATTAAGATTTTACAAAGTACTTTTTATATACGTTATCTCTATAAAACCCTAAAAGGCAGGCAAAATGATAAATGTTATTTACAGTTTATGAATAGAGTTTTAAATACTTAAGAGTTTTGTTGTTGTTGTTGTTTAGTCACTAAGTCGTGTCTGACTCTTTGGGACCCCATGGACTGTAGCCCACCAGGCTCCTCTGTGCATGGGATTTCCCCTGCAAGAATACTGGAGTGGGTTGCCATTTCCTTCTCCAGGGGATCTTCCTGACCCAAGGATCAAACCCGTGTCTCCTGCATTATAGGCAGATTCTTTACCACTGCATCACTGGGGAAGCCCCTAGTCATCTTTGTACTTGAAAGTAATCCAGCAAATTTTGAGTAGTTTGGTAGCCAACCTCCATGATGGCCTCCAATAATCCTCCCCTCTTGTATTCAAGTACTTGGATGGCCCATTCTCACACTTACTTAAGATTGAATTGTGTGACTCTTGGAAGTCAGTGGAAATGTTGTGTAATTTCCAGGACAAGGAAGTAAAAGACATATGACTTTTGCCAGGGTCTCTCAGATTGCTCTCTCAGGGAGAAGCCAGCCATCATGTTGTGTTGTGGGAACAGCCAGGCAGAATTTCCAGGTGGAGAAAACCTGACCTTCCACTGACAGCCAGCACCAAGTCGTCAGCAAGGGGAGTGAGCCACCATGTATATGGATCTTCCAGATCCATCAAGCCTCGAGCTGATGGCAGAAACTGTGAGAGGCAGTAAATAATTGTTGTTTTAAGAGTTGTGCTTAGGAATAATTTGTTGCACAGCAATGAATAGCTAATTCAAGTGTTATCCAATAAAATTTGTAATACATTCAAGGTATTGACATAAATTTGATATTTACATGAACAGAATGAACACCCTGTATCAAGTGAATTTTTCCCAATTAGCAAGGTAAATTCTTTTCCCTTAAGCAACATTCACAGTAAATGTTCGATTGATATTGGCTGGATTTATTTATATGATTCATTATTTACTTGCTTCATAAAGCCAGAAACATGTTTAGGATTATATGCCTTGACTATTAAATTCATTAAGTCAGAGCTTTAATTTACCATTGAATAAATGGTACAGATAGAATGATGCTTTATTACCATTTTACAATACTATATTACTACTAACAAAAATAATAGTAGTAAATTTTATAAGCATATAGTTTTTTCTATTCTTCCAGGATAGATAATTAAAAAATTATGCATTGTAATTATGGAAGTTATCATGTTTTTTCATGGCAGATATATTTTACTAATTAATTTAGTTTATAGTTATCATTGTGTTTCCAGAGGTACTTACATGAAAATTAATTTGTTAATGAACTGCATTTTACTAACTGAATATTAGTAAAAGAATTACTGATTTTTTTCATCTAGTGAAACAAAAGAGTGAAATTTTAAGGTGAAATTCTTTTAACTTTCATTTGCATATTGAGAAATTAAGTTAAAGAGACAAACAATATTAAAGAAATAAATTTGAAAAAGATTAAGTTAGTTTCAGATATTATTTCCTCAGATTAAACAGTGTATCATTCCAACTCCTTTTTCTTCTCCTCCCAGAATTCAGTTTACTTCTCTACTCACATTAGTTTCTGTTCTTTGACAATTTTGCTCCTACTTGTTTAGACTGCAGGGATGGAAATTGAATTCATGTTGTAATAAGAATCTAACCACTCTTAAGCAAAATAATGATAGTTACTACTTAGTTGTATATAATGATCTCACCACACAGTTTTATTTGCAAGTATAATTTTAAGATAAAATATCATACTAATTATTCACTTCTTGCTTGGGATTTCCTTTGCCTTTACACCTTTTCTTGATGTATTTATTCTGTACTGTTTTACTAAATTTGTACATTTTTTTGCTTTTGTTGTTTTGTTGTTCACTTTATATTTATTCCTACTAAACTTTGTCCTATAAATGAATAATAATTTACCTAGTTATTTTTCACTGTAAATTTCCTTACTATTATCCAAGATATTAAAAATGTCTCAACACACTGTCCTTTAAAAACCTGATTTTGAGTCTAACTGGATTGTGATAGGCTATATGGCTCCCTTTTTATATACAGTTGATCCTTAAACAATAAAGGTTTGAATTATGCAGATTCACTTATATGTGGATTTTTTTAAATAGTAAATACTATAGTCCTACAAGGCTTCCCATGTGGCCCTAGTTGTAAAGAACCTGCCTGCCAATGCAGGAGACGTAAGAGATGTGGGTCTGATCCCTGGGTTGGGAAGTTTACTTGGAGGAGGGCATGGCAACCCACTCCAGTATTCTTGCCTGCAGAATCCCATGGAGCCTGGTGTGCTATAGTCTCACAAAGAGCTAGATACAAATGAAGCAACTTAGCAGGAACGCTTGCATAGTCCTACACAATTGGAGGTCAGTTGAATTGGCGGATGCAAAACCTCAAATACAGAGGTGAAGGAGGAACTGCAGATCAGGAGGGAAGACTATAAATTATGTGCAGACTATAAATTATGTACAAGGGATCAGGACCCCTAACCCCTAATTGTTTAAGAATCAGCTGTACGGCATTTTTTCCACATAGGCTTTGGGGACATTAACGAATTGTTGATCACCTATTCAGTCCTTCCTTTATACCTATATTATCAATAATGAGCTTTGGGCTCTTTTGACCTTGATTCTTAAACAAAGATGGGAATAATATATGGTGGCATGAGGTTAAAAAAGGAAGGATAAAAATGGAGTCAAGGCTGACTTTCTGTCATATGGAAAAGCTAAAATTTTGTACATTCAAAATAATTTAAGACTTATTTAGTGGCCTTAAAAACTTTCACGTAGAGCAGTATTTCTAGGTACTTGAGATAATTTTAGGCATCACTGGAATTAAACAACATTAACTCAAATCTCTATGATACTTATAGTTATCTAGGTGTATGTTTGGTGTTATGTCTTTACTGTCCAGTAACACTCAACAAATTTCGCTTTTCAATATAAGGAGAGCAGGACTCAAGCATAGAAACATCATAATCAATGATATCTTTATGGAATATGACTTTTGTCATGCTACTTATTTTTATAGTTAAGTTTAAAATGATTTGATATTAAGGAAAAAGAGTAAAGAAGTAATAGTAGATAAAAAGTATGAATAAGTTCATAAAGGTGGTAGAAGAGTGAGTGAAATTTTGGACACAGTTTCCAAAAGATTAAAACTTAGGAGACTGCTACAGCCATTTCCTTTTGCCAGTTTCTTTTTCTCACTAGAAACCTGCTAAAATGGACAAGAGTTTTGAAGACACTTTGAAAGTTGGTAAGTGACTCTTTTGAATTTAGCAAACACATATCCCTTCAACCTTTATCACCCATGAGAATAGGAAGTGTAATACTTTCAAATGTTACAAAAGTCTCACTGCAAATAATAAAAATGCCAAGAACATAGAAAATGCCCCACAAATTCTTCCCAGATTTTTAAGTGACCCTATATCAGAAAAAAAAACTCATAAATCCCGGTTTATGAACCATAAATTCAACACTGTTGAATTCACACAAAAAGCAGAGACATGTTTACAAATAGTAATAAAGCATAAAGGAATAATGATTTCCCAATAAATTAAAACTCAGAAATTTTATTTCAATATGAAGTTTCAATAGTAGATTGTATATTCTATATAAATACAACCCAAATTTTACTGTCTTTTTTAGCTAATGGTAATCTATTTAAAGTGATAGATTATTTATTATATTCTGAAGGTTCTGGCTTTTCAGGTAAAACTTTAATTTAGCATATAAAAAACAGCTAATAAGCACCTACTGTCAAGTATGAGTAGCAGGAGATACACAGATAAATGTTAATGTTATCTATTAGAATTGCTTGAAAATTGATTTTTCTGGTATATTTCACATAATGATTCTAAACTAATAAAAATGTTTAGTTATACCGAGCACCATATTTCTTAAACATGTTGGATAAACTAAGCTAATTATATATTTATAATAATGCAACATTACATCTATTGGTTTTCTTTTATTAATATTGCTGTTAGGAAAGTAAAATTTAATTGTTCTGGCATGAAGTCATCTTTAAAACTGGAAAAAATCAGTTTACAATAAATTCAACTGTAATATAATGGTAACTTTCATGCTTAGAAAACACTTTACACTTAAATACTGGTGGTATCTCAGATCTAGATAATTATCACTGCTGCACTGAATCGCTTGCTCTATAGCTCCAAAGTCTATTTATTCTGATTATCCATCCTGCCATATTTGAGAAGCAAACGATTTATAGCCAACCTTGGATTGATTTGCTATAGAACAAATTTACAATTATCTTCTGCCATAAACACATAATTGTGACTGAGCAAATTTGATTCTGAGTCTAGTAAATAGCATTTAATAAAATAAGAATAATTTTTTATAAGAAGGGTGGCTCCTGGATATATCCACCTTTAATATAAAAACATGCTCAGACTAAAGACTTACTTGCTGCTCTGGGAAAAAGTCCATTGCCCCACATTTCCTCAAATACTTCTTGTTGGAGAAAGGATTAAGTTTTCATGTTCATCTTTATTTCCACCTTCCTGCATCCTTTGAATCTTGTACTCTATTTGGTTCCTTGTGACATTTTCTTCATCTTAGCACTGGCAACAACCAAAATGTAATTCCCCATGCTTTCCTGCATGCCCAGAAAGATCCACTTAACTAGAGTCTTGCTGGATATTTGCAGACTTCATGTGGAGTGCATTCCTGCGTGCTGCACGCGTACGTGACATTATGCGTGGGGAGGGGGCCTTGACAACAGAGAGGTGCAAAGTTAAGGATGAGTTTTAGATACCATCATTCTTAAAAGGTTTTAGATGCTTCACCTTCTTTCTTGGCCTATTCTCTCTTCTCTTCCTCTACATGTTCTGCTCTCTCACCCTCGAGGATTAAAAATAACAAATCATTTCTGCTTTCTTGGGAAGAGCAATTAAGTTCTTGCTTACATCTCTTTCAGTTTTTGGCATCCTTCTGAATTTCCAAAATCACTTCTTGCAAGTGTACCCATGAATATTTGTTCCTGTGCTAGTGCTAAGTCGCTTCAGTCGTGTCTGACTCTTTGCGACCCTATGGACCCGTAGCCTGCCAGGCTTCTCTGTCCAAGGCATTCTCCAGGCAAGAATAGTGGAGTGAGTTGCCATTTCCTCCTTCTCAACCCAGAGATAGAACCCAGCTCTCTTATGTTTCTTGCAGCGGTAGGTGGGTTCCTTACTACTAGTGCCACCTGGCAAGCCTAAATAAGATAAGAAAAACTTTTCCATCCCAGTCTTCATCTTGGCATTCGGGAAAGGAATTTGGAGAGGTTCATTCTTCTTCTTAAATTTTAATGATATTATACAAAAGCGTACTACTTTTAAATAATAAGGTGAATGTGAGTTGATTGAGAAATAAAAATATATACTTTACGTCTTGCTCTCCTTCTCTTTAAATATGGATGTCCTGATTTCTTCCATTGTCAGCAAAGCAGATACTTCCCAACCAAGCTTTGAAAGCATATTCTGTAAACGTGTCTGTTGCACACTATTAAATAACAAAAATCTGTTGCAGTGTTCAGTGTAAGCTCTTTTTCCAAAGGCTGCATCTGTCCCACAACATGCAGAGTTATTTTTAAATGTGTTAGATTTAATTAACCCACCACAAGGGACTCCTTTGATGGCATCCTGAAGGAGTGTTCAAAATATTTTTAATTTGGAAAATATACCATACAAAAGCTAGAAAGCTAGTCTCCAAAACAAGAAAGTAGACACCATGACTTCTTCTCTGTTCTTATGTAAATACGTGATGGACATCTACTGGGTATGTGGTTCCATATGAGCAAAACTGAGCAATTTTTCCATCTCCAGTGTGGAAAACTGTAGAGAAACAGATTCACAGAAGGAAAGATATCTAGCACTTGGAACTGGTATGTATTGGAAACAAAGGGCTGTAAATCCCCTGCTCTGTTAAGTCTTTGCTTATTTGTTTCTGATTAAAAGTATGTCATGAGTGTTTAAAGACTGTCCTTCACTATTTGCAGGGAATGAAAAGGCAAGGTATCAAATTCTGGCACACCTTGTAATGCTATATAAAGCCATTAGTCAAATGAACAAGAGTATACTGTTATTGATACACCATGATCCACAAAGTAGTGGTCCTCCAATGTTTTGAAAATAAATCCTTCATTTACATGAAAATTGTGAACTACCTTCCCAATAAGATAATAAATGGAAACCACTTGTTGAGAAAACAGAATGCTGCTAAGTATCAGCATGCACGTGTCTGACTCTTTGCAACACCATGTGTGTGTGCTAAGTTTGCAACCACAAACATGACATTGCAGTTCTAAGACTAGCCAATTTAGAGGAAAAGAACATGAAAGATAGGATTAGAACATCTGAATATAAACTAGGCTCTAACACCTTCTACTCCGAGTCTTGACGAGTCACAATCAGACCTCAATTTCTTCATCTGTAAAATGGAGGTAATAGTAGTGTCTGTTCTACTCTTCTATGAAATTGTTAAAATCAAGTGATATGAAAGCAATTATTATTATATATTCTTAATTCCTGGAATGTCTATTATTTAAAGTTGTTTGTCTATTCAAATCATTCTTTTTAGGGCAAGAAAAGGTTGTCTTTGATTTTTCAGAAGATAGAAATAACTTTTGTCCTCTTATTTTACCCCTTAATAACTGAAATTACCATCTTTCAACAGATACAAATTAAAAAGCATTTAAAATCAGCTAGAGAGTTTTTCTTTACATTTAGAGAAGACAAAAGTAAGAGTTAATGAAATAATAAATATGACATCTCAAATGCAAGCAAATATAATTTTCTAGCTTCAAATGCAATACTGTAGACTTTTTACAAACTCAGCTGTCACTAATCAAAATTAGACATGAACACACATACACAGACCTACACATACACTTTGTTGAGAAGGAGTTGTGTAGCTTATTTATGAGCTCCGTTCATTCGTGTTGGTATTAGTTTTACCTATGTAAAATATTTCATCATTTGCTCTTCTATGTTAAAAAAAGAACATTCCAATGCAAAGTAATCCAAATATCTATTTCAGATTTTGTCTTTCACATTTTCTCTATTTCCAGGTAGACTAACACCTAAAGGAAAATATATTTTGACCAGATAACATTTTCAGATTGCATATAGAGGTAGTCATTTTGTCCCTTGTAATATAGAATTCCTTTGGGGCTTAAATTTCTCCCAGGTGATGAGTTTATAACTCCATGAAGCCTTTGTATATAACTGCTGAAGTACAAACCTCCTTCTTGGTATGTAGAAATGCAACTTATATTTTATTATTTGCCATAATGGATATTTGCACTGTAATTTAATCTTAGAAGTAATATAATTTTGTAGCTGAAGAAACTATTCAACAGACACTTTTCGTAGAGAGGAAACCAAGGCCCAAAGCAGTGAAGTGGCTCATGCAGTTACGTCGTTAGCTGATGTCACAACTGCAGAATCTCTGTATCCTTCTACTTTCCATGGTGTCATTTCTTGTAAGTCACTCTTCTGAACTAATGTCACCTGCTTGAGGAGAGTGTCTAGTGAGACCTTCCCTGTTCCCAAGGAAATGCCAGGAGAGCCGGTATCACAGACCCGGGGTTTCAAGTGGTGACAGTCTAAGCTCAGAGGAGCTGGGGGTGCCATTAAAGAGAAAGGAGGTGCTCTCCGCGGTGATGGCTGCCCCTGGGTGGAGCCCAGAGCGGGGACACGGCAGCACTGTTCCCCCCAGGACTGAGGGCGTCTGTGGCTCTCCCCCTTCCCTGGACAAGCCCAAGAGACTTGCTTGTAAAGTCTGCTGCAGGTGACCAGAAGCTGCGTGTGAAGCCTAAGCATCGGGCTTCCCTGGGAGATTTCAGAATCACAGTATCACACGTCTTCTCTGGGATCCGAGCAGAGCACGGCGGGAGGGGTCTCGGGATGGTTGTCTTAGAGCCCAGGAGGATGGCCAGGTCACGCCTCTCCCTGAATACTCCCATTCTTATAAATGTTAGAATGCAACCTTTGTCTTTTTATACCTCAAAGAGCTGACACACCTCAAACCTGGTACAGTATATGAAAAGTCCCCTTATAATAGAGTCCACAATTATGGAGCCTGATTTTTAAAGAATCACAGTTGTTTTGTGAAGGAAAAATACCTGCAAACTCCCGTAATTTCAAACCTGACACCTGGATGAATGGAGAAAATATGCCTTGGGAGCCTCCATCCGTTTGTCAGCCAAAACACCTTGGATCCGCGGGCCCGTTTTGCAGATATTATTGTTTTCTGTTGAAGAAACTCACCAGTGCAGTGCTGCCTTCCTGTCCTCCCCAGAGGGCCAGGTGGCTGAGACACCTGTCCACGCCGGGACCTGCCGGGCCTGGCGCTCCCGCCCTGCCTCACAGATGGCTGGCCACCTGAGGAGAGTCCCCTGTGGGGCAGAGCTCTCGCCCGCTTATCTGCATGTTTTCTTCCTGTCAGAGAAGAGATTCTCTTCTTAGCCCCCAAATTCATTCCACCTACGAAAGAGAAGCATTCTCAAACCCTTTGTGTTCGCTATAATATTTTGTTAGCCTTAATTGAAAAAATCCATTAAACTTCAAATCCCTTTTTTAAGAGTTCCCACTAGTTCTAATGCTTTCATTTAAAATGAAATGTCCCTGTTTTCCTCTCCCAAAAGATTCTACTTTTAAGTGTGTGATATCCTCAATGCCCCATTTCAGGGCTTAAATTGTATAGTCTCTTTATTACTTGGCACTATTGACGTTCCCCTTCTTTTTGAATATCCTAACTGCTTTTTCTGCCGTGAAACAATTTTTTTTTCTTTCCTTCTCGTGCAAAATTATCTGATTCCTCTTGAAATCTGTTCCACCAGGGGAAGGATTCCATTTATCCAAGACACATAGAGGCATAACTTTATTTTGATTTCACTGAACTGGCATACAACCAACTAAACACAGTATTAATTATAGCACCACTAAGACATAAGTTTATTGATTTATTTTCGGCTGTGCTGGGCCTTCATTGCTGTGTGGGCTTTCCTCTAGCTGTGGAGAGCAGGGGCTACTCTTTTGTTGCAGAACAGAGGAACCAGGGCACACAGGCTTCCATCGTCGTGACCCCCAGGCTCTAGAGCGCAGGCTCAGTAGTTGTGGCGCATAGGCTTAGCTGCTCCATGGCATGTGGGATCTTCCTGGGCCAGGGATTGAACCTGTGTCTCCTGCATTGGCAGGTGGATTCTTTACCACTGAGCCACCTGGGAAACTCCAGCAACAGTTGTATACAGCACCTTGACATAACCTTACAGTTGTTTCATATATGTGTAGCTTGGGTATCAAAATAAAGTCTAAATTCTTCTAGGAAAAACATATTTTAAATTTTGCTTAGCTTCTATTAAAATAGACAAATGTTTGTTGAGGTGAAAGTCTCATTGGCTAGTAGCTCACTTATGCACTTCATATAGAAAATCTTGAAATTATCAGACCAATGCAGATAGAAGAAATCATCATGAATACATCATCACGTAATAATTGTTTTCTTTAAATTGAGGAAAAAAATTAACTGTATTTCATTTGGTTGGAAGTAAGCCAAAGTGACCTTTGCTGGGTCAAAGGGCAATGTGTTGTTATGACACTGATGATTAAAAGGAATCAGTCCCCTATCTTTCATGAAGGTTCTGTTTTGATGGGAATATAGAAAGTGGTATCATATTTCATTTATTTATTGTTGTTATATTAATATACAAATATATTTTACTTATCCATGTATAAATTTATAGTATACTATATTATATAATTAATATTTTAACATATTTTCATGTGTAAGGGAAAATTGAAATGTTCCACTTAAACTTTATTAATTCTTTGTTACTTCTTTTCAGACAAAGAAGATATAGGGTACAATATTGAGCAAAAGTTATTCTAGCCATTACTGACAAAGTACTACGAAAAAGGACCTTCTCACTATGTATAACATCCAGGTTTATGCATTGCCATCACATATAAATATAAGAAGTGGATCTGTATTCATTATAAGCTGTAATACATAGTGGAGAAGCAGTTACAAGTGATAAATGAAAATTGACAACCACTTTATTTCAATATATAATCTGTAAAAGTTTCTAAAAGTCTAAGGTATGGTATTTATAGGAAGTGGCATTGCATGAAGACAATATAAAATAGTAGATGCAATACATTTTAAGTTTTTGAAATATAAAATTATCTATTTTACCTTCAGTTCCATAAAGCAATTAATCTAGTTTATGAAGTTATTGCCTAATAATGGTACTTTGAAGGTTTATAAAGAAACCACTCTGTTTCCTTAAAGAACTTAAAACCTTCTGAAGTTGTCTTTATGGTTAAAACTGGCTAAAAAATATGTTTTCTCAGATAGTTCAAAGGAAAACTTCAGCAGTATCTCTGCCACAAGTGCATTCCACATACACAAATAGTAGAATTAGAGAAGGAATTTAACTAATTGGTGCCATGATCTTTGAAACTCCCTTAAACTCATACATTTTCTAAGCTGTAAAATGTATGGATTCTATTACATTAGGGTATTTTTGAAAAGTTCTTTCCAGGTTTCAAGTTCTAGAATTTTAAGTTATCATCATTCAGTGTTTGTGCTGATTTAGAAGAAGCAAGATCAATCATCTTTAGTAGTGGATTTTCAGTGGACTTTATTTATTTTTATTTTAGAAAAGAATTTATTTTTTATTTATTTTTTTTTCAGGTGGGTTTTTATTTTATTTATTTATTTTTTCATTTATTTCTATTAGTTGGAGGCTAATCACTTCACAACATTGCAGTGGGTTTTGTCATACATTGACATGAATCAGCCATGGAGTTACATGTAATCCCCATCCCGATCCCCCCTCCCTCTCCACCCGATTCCTCTGGGTCTTCCCAGTGCACCAGGCCTGAGCATTTGTCTCATGAATCCCACCTGGGCTGGTGATCTGTTTCACTATAGATAATATACATGCTGTTCTCTCAAAACATCCCACCCTCGCCTCCTCCCACAGAGTCCAAAAGTCTGTTCTGTACATTTGTGTCTCTTTTTCTGTTTTTCATATAGGGTTATCATTACCATCTTTCTAAATTCCATATATATGTGTAAGGAAGCTGTGGTACATATACACCATGGAATATTACTCAGCCGTTAAAAAGAAATCATTTGAATCAGTTCTAATGAGATGGATGAAACTGGAGCCCATTATTCAGTGGACTTTAGACACAAACTTGGTAGGGGAGAAGGTAGATGGGGAAATAGTTTTGAAACAGAGCAGAACCCTATGGTCCTTACTCCCCCACCCCCACCCCCTCGCCTGCCTTTTGTCTGTGGAAAAACTTTAACCAAACAATAAGTTCAATCAGAGAAGTGAGAACATGAAGAGACAAAGGAAAACAGTCCAATAAAGCTAAATAATAGCAGTTTAGTCATTAATCATAGTTAAGGACCTCTAGTTCCTCCTCTAGGGCCATAGATAATATTCTGAGCCATATCCTGTGAGCTGTCTTATAGATACTGAAACCCCCACCAGGTAGGAGAAGTTAATTGCATTATGACCAGATTGTAGCCATGATGTAAGGTGCCACACTCTTGAGAACTGGCCTCAAAGAAATCAGAACAAACCGACCCTGGAACTGAAGATTAACTGTACTTCAAATAGTCAAGATGACACTGCTCAGACCACCAATGACCAATTTCAAGATGACTGTCAGAGTCAGCCGTGCTGTTTCTGCATGTAGCACATTTCTTCCATCTATAAAAGCACTTCCCCATTGAATGTCAGTGTGCAGGGGGGTGGAGGGGCTAGTCGACCTTTGGACAGGAGTCCGCCTTCCCCTCACTGTGGGTTGCCAGCATCCACCAACCTTGCGTCTTTATTGGCTTTTGAGCAGCAAGCCACTGGACCCCCTTACTTTTGGTTACAGTTGCTCATTATGAGGATGGATGAAATTCTAACTCTCAGAGATGATTTGTGAGTTACCTATAAATGTAATTACAAAACATGTTAAGAAGATTGGAGTCAATGACTTGATCATTTGAAAACAGGAGAAAATGTGATAGCTGGTTTCTAGCCATAAACTGAATTCTCAAAGTTCTTATTTCGTGATTAAAAGAGTGATTGTCATTAAAATCCCAATAATGCTTCATTCTTTCGTAATGTAGGAAGCTGGTGCTTTGCGTCCCTTCTGCTTTCTCAGCGTAAGCATAATGGTATAGGGTGGAATGGGGATGAAGCACCATCTGTTTCTCTCAAGAGCAGCACTCTCTGGTTTGGCACAAGCAAAGCCATGAAGCACAGGTCTCCTTGTTAAATTTATCTTTAAACATTTTAGAGGTAAAGAGAGGAAAAATGCTACCTCACCGTGTCCTGTGAAGAGAAAATACTTCAGAATAAACCATTATCTTCAATAGTTTATTATGAGATCAAATCAGACCTAGAATAAATTTACAGACAATAGAGTAAAAGCATAATTGATAGTTACTCATACCCTGGTCAATACAACTTTAATGGTGGTATGTCAGTCGCTCAGTCATGTCCAACTCTTTGTGACCCCATGGATTACAACTCACCAGGCTCCCCCATCAATGGGATTCTCCAGGCAAGAATACTGGAGTGGGTTGCCATTTCCTTCTCCATTAGTGGTGGTAGTTAGAATTGGGAAGATCCCTGGAGAAGGAAATGGCAACCCACTCCAATATCCTTGCCTGGAGAATCCCATGGACAGAGGAGCCTGGTAGGCTACAGTCCATGGGGTCACAAAGAGTCAGACATGTCTGAGTGACTTCATTTCACTTCAGAGAGAATAAATCTTTTCCATCATATCAGGAGAGAAGATTTCTATTTGCAATTTTTTTTTTAACTCAGTAAATCTCTTGTTTTTATTTTTCAATTTTAAACACCTTTAAAGGATTAGAAATATCCTTTGAAGCTTTAAGTCTAATATGGAAACATAAAAATATGTTTGTTTATTTACATGTATATGACAGTATGAATGCTTGTTATTAAAAAGAAAAATTGAGATATTTTGTCTCTTTTTTCATCCTAAGCACATGGGGGCAAAACATCAGTGTGTCTAGTCACTTCCACACGTTTAGTCTGACACCTTGTCAGAGGCAGAAAGCAGGTGCGGGGCAGTGTGGCTTGGCATGGATCCACCATGGTTAAGGGTATCTTCTCTGGAGTCAAGGGTCTCTATACTGAAATTCCAATTGTCTTACTTCCCTGTGTACAATATGGGCAAGCTGCTTACCGTGTTTGAGCTTCAGTGTCCTCACCTATAAGATGGTGATCATAAGAGTATGAGGATTGTAGGGTCTTTGTTAGGATTAAATGAGATAATCCACAGAAAGTACTCACATACTACCTGGAACATAGTGATGCCCCATATTTATATGGGTTTTTTGTCAATCCTTGCCAAAAGAAGAAATGCTCTCTATTGAACAATCTGAAGAACTAGTAATGGAGATAGTAATGAGTGCTGGGAAATCAGTGGCCAAACGTGTAGAAGGAAGAAGAGCAGGACAAACCTTACATTATATCTTAGTCTTCCTAAATGAACAGTGAAAAAGAAGAAAACAATAGAATGGGAAAGGTTAGAGATCTCTTCAAGAAAATTGGAGATCCCAAAGGGACATTTTATGTAAGAATGGGCATAATAAAGGACAGAAACTGTAAGGACTTGACAGAAGCAGAAGAGATTAAGAGGTGGCAAGGATACAAAAGACCTATACAGAAGAAGTTTTAATGACCCAGATAACCATGATGGTGTAGCCACTCTTCTAGAACTGGACAACTGGAATGTGAGGTCAAGTAGGCCTCATGAAGCATTACTATGAACAAAGCTAGTGTAGGTGACAGAATTCCAGGTGAGCTATTTAAAATCCTAAAAGATGATGCTATTAGAGTGGTGCACTCAGTATATCAGAAAATTTGGAAAACTCATCAGTGACTACCCTAAAGTCCTTGACTATGAGGATCACAATAGACTGTAGAAAATTCTTTAAGAGATGGGAATACCAGACCACCTTACCTGTCTCCTGAGAAACCTGTATGCAGGTCAAGAAGCAACAGTTAGAACCGGACATGGAAAAAAAAGACTACTAGTTCCAAATTGGGAAAGGAGTACGTCAAGGCTGTATATTGTCAATCTGATTTTTTAACTTTTATGCAGAGTATATATGCAGACTATCAGCTGGATGAATCAAATCAAGATTGCCGGGAGAAATTTCAACAACCTCAGATATGCAGATGACACCACCCTAATGACAGAAACTAAAGAGGAACTAAAGAGTCTCTTGATAAAGAGGAAAGAGGAGAGTGAAAAAGCTGGCTTGAAACTCAACATTCAAAATGCTAAGATCATGGCATCCAGTCCCATCACTTCATGGCAAATAGAAGGAGAAAAAGTGGAAGCAGTGACAGATTTTATTTTCTTGGGGTCCAAAATCACTGCAGATAGTGATCGCAGCCATGTAATTAAAAGACACTTGCTCCTTGGAAGGAAAACTATGACAAACCTAGACAATGTATTAAAGAGCAGAGATAACATGTTGCCAACAAACATCCATGTAGTCCAAGCTATGGTTTTTCCAATAATCACGTACAAGTGTGAGAGTTAGACCATAACAAAGCTGAGGGCCGAAGAATTGATACTTTTGAATTGTAGTGCTGGAGAAGATTTTTGAGAATCTCTTGCACTCTGAGGAGATCAAACCAGTCAATCTTAAAGGAAATCAACCCTGAATATTCATTGGAAGAACTGATGATGAAACTCCAGTACTTTGGCTACCTGATGTGAAGAGTTGACTCACTGGAAAACACCCTGATTCTGGGAAAGACTGAGAGCAGGAAGAGAAGGGGGAAGCAGATGATGAGATGGTTAGATAGCATCACCGGCTCAATGGACATGAATTTGAGCAAATTTCAGGGAATACTGGAGGACAGAGGACCCTAGCATGCAGCAGTCCATGGGTTCACAAAGAGTCACTTAGTGACTTAACAGCAACAAATATCTCAATCTTACTATGTTAATTATGTGGTAGAAATTTGTGGCTAGAAACTTGCCTACTAGTTTGCCTCAAACTATGCATGTGAACTTAGTGATTTCACATGACGACTTCAAGAGGGCCAAGGACATTGTAAACATAAAAATGGGAGCTTTTAGTTCAAGCTCAACCAGTGTCTTCTCATTCTCTGCCCTCCTCACTCCCCAATCATGTTTTCCACAGTTGAATTTCCTTTTGGTCTCTTCCCATTGCTCCAAACAGACTTGCAGGTGAAGTCCCATGTCTCTGGGTTGGTATTCAAAGTTCTTTATAATCTGGTCTCCAGAATTTTACCAGATACATCCACCATGTCTTGTCATAGCAATAGCAGTTCAGCCAAACAGAACTCTTTGCCATGCCCTCAAATCCCTCTCGTTCCCCCATTTCACACCTTCACTCATGTTCTTTCTTCTTTCGGTGTGAACATGTTACTCACTCTTCAAGCTCCAGCCCCTGTCAACTCTCTCCTGAAGTATTCCTTACTCATGCCAGAAGAGTGATCATCTTTGATCAATTCTTGCCTCAATTTTTTCTTGTCCCACAGTTTTCAAATTTTTAGCTGGAATCACTGTTAAGAAATACATTTTGCATTGACACACATTTCATTCAGACATACACACCACATACACACACACACACACACACACTTCTAAGCAAAAGCTTCATGAAACAATACTTACTCTCATTATTTACAAAACTACTCTAATGTTGTCTCTTTTCTCTTTCGTTTGGGGAAAAAGCTCTGACTGCAATGCATTAAATAGATTTAAATTTCTCTTTAATGGTTAATAACCCAAAGTTTGAGAAACACTGTTATACACATCTAAGAGTATCCTTTGTTATTTATTGTGTACAGACATGTTCCCTACCATATAAAAAGCTCCTTAAGTGTGATACCGTTTGGTACAATATAAAGTCTTCCACTGTATTTAACTGTGCTTTTCATATTAGCTACCAGTAAGTGTGTGGAAGCAAAAAGGAAAGAAGGAAGGAAAGAATGAAGTAAGGAAGGGAGAAAAGAAATATGAAAAATATCTCTGGAGTTGTGGATTATACTCGGAAATTAAGGCTGTTTTCTATTTAGCAAGTCAAAGATAGAAATCATTCAAGCTATTTACAGATGAAGTTCCCATCCAAGTAGTATATGCTTCTTTGAATAACTTCTTCTTCAATCTCAATTTAAACTTAGAAATTAGTATTATATCATCGACTCTAGGACAAAAAGAAAGATAGCAAAAACAAAATGACTGATTAATTGAGTGAAGGTAGCTTCATATGTGCTGTGTTCCTTTTATCTGCTAGATATTGCAAGGCAGGAGGGGAGGGAAGTAAGACCAAGGGTGTTAATGTATCTCCAGAGGTGAAAAAAACCTTTGATTTGGTTTAGGTAAAGCCTGTAAAAAGACAATGTTGTTCCTGTGTGCGCAGAACACATCAGTATATGCTGAACATGTCAAGCAATTTCTGTGAGCTCTTTGTAAACAAAGTCAGAGCTAAGCACTGACTCTCCCAAGCCCCTCAAATCTACAAAATGAAGCATGAAGAACACTCTTATCTCATGACATCTCAAATATTGCTTTTCACTGACTTTCAAGATTATTGTTTTTTCCTCAAATTGGAAATTTAAATTTGACAAATTATATGAATGACATACATTTACTGTAATGACATACCCAATTTGACTGGAGTTTGAACATAAATTTTTGTTATTCAGAGTCCACCCTCTTATCAACATGTGTTTCTCTGACTCTATATACAGCTGACCTTTGAACAAAATGTGTTTGAACTGCTTGGAAGCACTTATATGATTGTGTGTTTGTGTGTGTGTGTGCTCACTCATGCCCTACTCTTTGTGACTATGGACTGTAGCTCCACCAGGCTCCTCTGTCCATGGGATTTTCCAGGCAAGAATACTGGAGTGGGTTGCCATTTCCCTCTCCAGGGGATCTTCCCAACCGAGGGATAAAACTCACATCTCTTGTGTCTCCTTCATTGGCAGGCAGATTATTTACTGTGCCACCTGGGAAACCCCATATGCTTGTATAAATGTTAAAAAATTACAATAATATTATGTGAAGTAAATCTTTCCATAGATCACTGAGAAGTCCTTCATGCTTCCCTTTAAAAAATAATATTGCAATGGAAGTTGTAAGAGTTATTGTAAGACAGTGACTTTCTATTGCCAAAAAATAATTATTAAAAATAAATATATAATATATATAACATTATATTGTCTTCACTTCTGTGCTTTTGGTTATTACAACTGAGAAAAATAAGTCATTTAAAAGGCAGATTTATGGTGGCTCTATTACCAAGAATTTAAGCTTGTAGCAATTATTGAATTTTTTAATCTATTGTCTGCTAATATATTCCCAAGAGACAATAAATTTACATATATAGTTAGATACACACACTTATATCTATATCTATATATATAGAGAGAGAGAGAAGGGGGGAGGAGAGAAAGAAAAGAGAATGTATGTCCCATGAATTAATACTGAGAATTTAGAGTTTAGTAACAATAACTTGCTGTAAAAACACTTGGTAAAATATTCACTGTCCAGAGAGTATTTGTTTAATTATTTCACCTGACAATGTTACTTTAGTTGCCTTAATTAAGTGTCAAACTTACACATGTATTCCTCACTAGTTTTGTAAGATATTATTTTCTTTCAGAACCACAGACTGCTCCTGCAACCATCCTAGAAATTCATGCCATCAGTGAGAAGCTGATGGAGTTAATGAATGAATACTGAACTCAAGGTTGAGTTCTTTTGCGATTAGAAAATTAATTCCAAAACCATACATACAGTTTATTTTGTTTAAATATACTAGAATGTTGATTGGCAAAATGTAAATTTTAATGAAACTACTTTAACACTATTTATTTTTTTCTGAAGAAACAACTACATCCGTTTCACTATCAACAACTTCTGAAAGAATCACAACTTTGCAAGCAATAAACTCAGCAACATCACCAAATGTTGAGAAAGCAACAGTTGAAATATCTACTAAAGGTAGGATTAATTTTTCATGGAATTTATTCTAACTTAAACAAAATTATCACCCATATAATTTAATCATAGGAAAATAATTTGGGAATCTTGTATCTATGGTATGAAAGTCTGGGTTATTTCCTTATTTTGAAATGTATGTGTTATTTTGGGTTGAATACAGAACTCTGAGATCATAGTGGACTTCTTTTTTTGGATCACTTTTTGTTTGAGAATGATCTTATTGTAAGGGTTATGCATACAAAGTTTATTTTTAGAGAATAAAGAATTATCATTTCTCAGTCACAAAAATATCTTTCTAACTATTCCAGTTCCCCACTTAAGCAGCACAGCTAACATGGTGGAACTGTATTAATAATAGACTGATTTTATTAGTTACATTGAGCTGATCATAGTTTTAATCAGTA
Source organism: Odocoileus virginianus (assembly GCF_023699985.2). Taxonomy (NCBI): domain Eukaryota; kingdom Metazoa; phylum Chordata; class Mammalia; order Artiodactyla; family Cervidae; genus Odocoileus; species Odocoileus virginianus. Next base: position 39,199,663 of record NC_069694.1, on the reverse strand, counting down.
AATTTCAGTAGCAGTGTCATCATTATGGTTACTGGACTGAGTGACACCTGTATCGTATTTTATGGCTCTTGGTATTAAAGAGAATTACCTTATCATCTATGAAAAATAAAATGAGCCATTAGTATCATTCAGCTAAAAACTCAAGAGATTATTAACCCAGCACATAATGCATTTCCCATCCTGAAAAAAACATAAAATGAGGCATATCATTCAGGTCCAGTATCAGTGGAGCAAGGGAAATATAAGTGTTTGTTGATTACCTATGGGCAGAAATATGATTAGCATGCTAAGGTCACAGAAATACCTAAAAATCATGTACCCTACTGAACTGAAATCTCCACTACTGTCTTTCTTGCCCTCCTATTCCTCATTTAACTTCCATTCGAAGACATACAGAAGACTGATAAGAGCTAGTTCACTGGACTTGAATGTGATGGTGATACTCTAGAGAAAAGGAGTATTGTGAATATAGTTCATTGTTTCCAAACTGTCTAATTCTAATGTGAAACCAAACCAACCCTTAGAACTTCTTTACCAGACTAAGAGAGAGAATTACACTACACCTTGAGGGAAGCACAGGGGATTTATTCTCAAAATGTGGTACAATCTACATTACCACCTAGGAGAAACTCCAAATGACCGTCAGCGAGCCAGGGACCATGAAACCTTCAGCCAACACTCCACAGGTTGAATTATTTCATTGTTTATTTTAATTTTTACAAACATCTCTCTCTCTCTCTCTCTCTCTCTATATATATATATATATATATATATATATAAACGTGTATATTTTAATATAAAGGTATATAATATAATATCTCTATCTCTATCTCCCTTCAATCTCTGTGAGTTGCCTAATGAGTCCTTAGCATAAAATTATTTGATTTTGATAAAACATATTACTTTTCAAGCGATAGTGTGAAAATGTTAGTCACTCAGTCATATCCAACTCTTTGCAATGCCATGGACTACACCCCAGCAGGCTCCTCTGTCCAGGCTAAAATACTGGAGCGGGTAGCCATTCCCTTCTCCAGGGGGTCTTCCTGACCCAGGGATCCAACCTGCACCTCCCGCATTGCAGACAGATTCTTTCCCATCTGAGTCACCAGGAAAGCCCTTGTAATCAATTATATTCCCCCCAAAGAACCAGAAAACAGAGGAGGCAAGTGTGGATGTTGCATGAAGCCCCAAAGAGTTAAAGTTCCACAGTTTTTCTGTTAACTACTTGGAACGTATGCTTTCCAAGTGGGAATATCCCTAGCCTGCCTACAATGGTCTATGATGAATAACACTGTCTAAATAATAACACAAGTCCTGACCACCATGGTAAATGATCATGAAAGGGTGGAGGTGGAGGTTTCACTGAAAAAATCCAGAGTTGTAATTTGTGATACCAAGAATTCATCTTACCTTTTTCACTTGAAAGAGAAACTCTGTACCTACTCTTGTGAAACATAATGGGGGAGACCTTTACATCAACTTTACCTTTGGTGGCTCCTGTCGAGGGACAGTCGATAGAACAGTTTAAATCATGTGTACACACACACACACACACACACACACACACACACACACACACATGTTTCTCCTAATTCCTTTTGAGGGACATTTTTACTGCTTTATATTACCTATGTAAAAAAAACTAAGCTAATCTGTCTGTGTTTTTCAAAAGTTGTCCAAGTAAGTTTTAAACTATTCACATCCAATTATAAAAATGGTAATAGACCAGAATAGTTTTTCATTTTTTTTAATTTTCATTATGAAGATGTCCATATGTACCCACAAATAAAGAATACTGTAATTCATCTCAGAATCAATGATCATCAAGTTTCTACCCTATTTGCTTCATTTTTCTTTTTCTTTCTCCTTTCCATCCTCCCGCCGTCCCTTCTTTCCCTTTTTCCTGCTTTGTACCTCCCTCTTTTCCTTCCTTCTTGCTTCTTTTCTTCCTTTATTCTCTCTCTCTCTCTCTCTCTGTATTTTGCTTTTGGATATTTTTTAAATATAAATGTATTTATTTTAATTGGAGGCTAATTACTTTACAATATTGTAGTGGTTTTGCCATCAGACTTTATGCCATTTTACCTCTGCACACTAAGAGTGCATCACAAAAAATAAGAATAATTTATTACAAAGCTACAGTGTCATTATCAAATTTTCTGAATTAATAGTAATGAATTAGTATCATTTAAAATTCATTTCAAAGGGCTTTAAGGGTTAAAATCTAGTAACCATGAATAGAACAGTGGGAGAAAGAAGGAAATGAGCACATTCTGGGGTCATGATGAATGAACGATGATGGAGAAGAATGATGAAGAATGATGGTGGAGAAAAGATGAAAAAAGAAAGACAGCTTCTGATGTCCACAAACTCCTTGGGTCCAGGATGAGAAACAGAGAGTCTGGCATGGTGGAAGAGATGGGTGAAGACATCAGGCAGCCGGGGGTCCATTGCACTTGAAGGAAAATGAGGGAACAACAGTGGAAAAGAGAAAGGAACTCCTTATCTGATTTACTTAATCACCACTTGTATATTAAGGGCATAAGTTAGTTGGACTTAATATATGGATATTGCCTGTGTTCCTAAAAACAATATACTTAATACACAGATGAGGAATATACATCAGAAGGACTGATGCTGCAGCTGAAGCTCCAATACTTTGGCCACCTGATGTGAAAAGCTGACTCATTGGAAAAGACTGATGCTGGGAAAGATTGAAGGCAAAACGAGCAGGGGGCAACTGAGGATGAGATGGTTAGATAGCATCCGTGACTCAGTGGATGTGAATTTGTGCAAACTTTGGTAACTAGGGAAGGACAGAGAAGCCTGGCATACTACAGTCCATGAAGTCTCAAAGAGTGGGACACAACTTAGTGAATAAACAACAAAGAAGACCGTGGAAAATTTGCCTCAAATTCTCATACTCTAACCAGTGTATCAGGATATATGACTTTCTCTTTTCAGGCTTGTGAGGAGTTTTATATGTTGTCTCATTCTTCAAAGTAACCACTTTTAAATTATATAATAATATCATAAAAATATATCTATAGTGAAATCATTTTTATTCCCCGTTCCTCATGGCCACCAAGGTAATTTTAGACATAAAGGATTTACCAAAAAATGCAACATGGAGAAATATTTTTATTTTCATTTTAAGTTGTCCCAGTCAGATTTTCTTCTTAAGGGTCAATAGATAGTTGATTTAAGCATTCATGTTTATCTAAAATATGTACATTTTCCTCCTTATGACAATGGCAGAAATTTTATCATCAGAAAAATGGAAAATGTGCAGTCAAGATGGGAATCTTTGCAGTGATGTAGTCACAGTGGCATCGGTGCTGATAGAGCTTTGCCCAGAGCAGGCTTGTCTTCAGAAGTTTACTCAATTAGAGAGATGGGATTTGATCTATCTCTAGATGTATATCACATGCTCTGCCCATTTTGTTCAAAGGCCAAATGGCCAGGGTTAAAATCAACATTTGGTCAACACTGAATGTCATCATTATAAAGGGAACTTTTAAAAATAAACCTGCAATTTCATTATTAAAATGTAACTATTGTTCAACATTTTAAAAACACTTTATAGTCAGATATATAAGCTGAATCATAATGCAGAAATAAAAATTCTCAGCACAGATACTTCAAATTTTTGATAGTAAATAGACATTCAGTTTGAACTGAGGTCAGTAGAAAGACCAGGGATTTTTGGCCATTTCTTCCCTATAGGAGGCCAGTTGTGGTGGTGTTTAAGATGCACTTTCACTCTAGAAACAAAGATAAAACTATAAAGAACAGACTTTTAAAAGGCATTCTTGTAAATTTTCTTGTATGATTAATGGGGAAATAAATAGGCTTGGGGACCACATTTTCCTCCATATCCTTCTCCTTTATCCATAGTCTGTATTCTTTGTGAAGTTTGAATTTAACTTGAACTACTTGGGATATCTGTTACTTTTTTTTTTCCTTTTTATAAAATTTTGAAGTGGTAAAGGTGACATTTTGCTTGTAGTTTATCTTCACAAGTTATGACATGTTCCAAAATTAGACCGTTTCTTGAAACCCTTGTGTTCTAAACGGAATTAAATACAACTCTAAAAGCTTATTTTGGAAAATATTATGGATGATGGTTTACTAAACCACTTTTCACAGAGTAGAATTATATTCTTACAATTTAATATTTTATAAACATTTGTTGACTTAAAATGATGTATCTCTAAAAGATATATATAGCTATGCGTGTTAAGTCATTTCAGTCATGTCTGACTCCGCCACCCCGTGCATTGTAGCTGACCAGGCTCCTCTGTCCGTGGAATTCTCCAGGCAAGAATATTGGAGTGGGTTGCTATGTCTTCCTCCAGAGGATCTTCCAGGGAATCTTCCTGACCCAGGGATCAAACCCATGTCTCCTGCATCTTCTACACTGCAGGCAGATTCTTTACCCACTGAGTCATCTGGGAAGCCCCAAATATAGATATAATCTCTTAATGTTCATATTAAATTCAGTCTATTTCTTTGGTTAACTATTACATAGTATTATTAATTTTGTGCATGTAATTAACAGACATAACAATCCTCATTAGATATTGCAACACTTCAATTTTGCAATAGTAAAGATGCATCTGTACTGCAGGATTTTAACATTCTTAGCACAGGAAAAGAATTTTACTTAAAATGCTTGCCCATATTTGAAAATGAATATTTATATATTAATAATAAATCTAAAATACACTAAGCTTTTTTACATCATGGATATTGTTACAGTGACTGTATTTAGAGATTATCAGCTTCATTACAGGATCACTGTTCACACACAAACAAGTCCAGGAACATCAGAAATGTACAACCACTTAGCTCTTCTATTTTCTAAAGACCAAGATGAAACAGAAGCCAAATAGATTTCTGATGAATACTTGAGCCAAAGCTCAAATTTGTTCCATCTCTTCCCACTATCAAACATGATAGGTATAAAACAAAAAGATCCAGAACTTCAGAAACTCAAAGATGATACACATTTTTTCTATTTACCATTATGTGTCCTAATTATTTCCTATAATCATCTCTGTGTCTTGGATTTTCAAGCAGTAAATGAAATATATGCCAATAAAACATAATGACACAATGATAATCATTGTATAAAAATTAATTACAAAAAAATTAATTACAGGAGTTTGTAGATTCCTTTATTATTTATGGTAAGAATTTAATTAAGGTTATTATTGGTACCAAGAATAGTGATGAAGTGAAAACAAAGGTACTATGTTTGACTGGAGGGGACACTTAATTTATATTTTTAACATCTTTATCTTAAAAAACACACTAACAAAAAATCTTTACCTTGAGGTATTGGGATCATGTGAGTGGACAATGCAGAATCTCAAACCTAACTTTCAGCAATAACATTTCTGTTGTTGGTTTCTTCTTTTACAGTTATAACCACCTATGAGTGTAGAAAACTTTTAGATAGTCTCAGTTGCTCTCCACATTATAATGCACAGAATCTGCCTATTACAGTCACTTTCCGTTGCTGCTGCTGCTGCTAAGTTGCTTCAGTCATGTCCGACTCTGTGTGACCCCATAGACGGCAGCCCACCAGGCTCCCCCCCGTCCCTGGGATTCTCCAGGCAGAACACTGTAGTGGGTTGCCATTCCTTCCCCAATGCATGAAAAGTGAACAGTGGAAGTGAAGTCGCTCAGTCGTGTCTGACTCTTCGAAACCCCATGGCCTGCAGCCTACCAGGCTTCTCCATCCATGGGATTTTCCAGGCAAGAGTAATGGAGTGGGTTGCCATTGCCTTCTCCATTTCCGTTGCTAGAATAACCTATATCCCCTGAAAAGCAGTGAAGAAAGAGGAATAAGCAATAAACCAAACCTTCACCACCTGCATAGAAGTGTTTGTCCTCAGCAACCCTCCCAAGATCTTATCTTCCTCTTATGGTTCCCTCGTGTATTCCAATATACAGCTCCAGCCAGCTTAGCCTTGAAAACTTTCCCCTGACCAGGGTTTTAAAGTATCACGTAAACTGTGCAGAGCTAAATAATTCCTCCCTCAAACACATCATGCATATATTAATAAGAACCAAGATTTTATAAATGTCACATAGTAAAAGTAGAGCCTGTGCCTTATTTGCAAAAGGACATTCTAACATGCTTTAAGAAAAAAAGGAATGCTATTATGAGTAGCAAATCAGTCAGTTGTGTTCACTACTTACAGGGGATCTTTATTCTTCTGTTGGTCCCTCTATCCTGTATGAGTGCCATCGTCCCTGAAACAGCATTTACCACATGCCTACTCTGTGCCAGGAATTGTTCTTCACGGTAACACAGGTTACAAAGATGACTAAGGGCCTGCTGGAGCATGTGGTGGCTGCAGGGAGTGGGAGGAGGAGCATGGAAAAAACCAAAATGACTAAGAGTCAGATACTGCCCTCCAAAGCCTTGGAGATGGCCTTGAACAGAGTGGGGATTCAATGTTTCATCAATGAAAAAAAATTAATTACAGAAGTTTTCATATCCCTTTATTATTTCTGGCTATTAGAAGTTTCAAAGTCACAATTAAGTCAATAAAATTAAATCTCATTTTGGAGAAAAAAATCACATTACTCCTAGGTCCTATTGACCAAGAAGTTTTTCTCACAAGGAAAAATAAAATGATTTTAAATCATTTAATTTTACAACTTTTTTGCATGTTTCAAAATACCCAGGTAACAATCTGCAATAGAAATCTGCTTTGGAAGCCTGTCATACAAAAATGTGTGTGAAATGTGTGTGTGTTGTCTGTGTGTGTCTGTGTATGTGTGTGTGTCTGTGTGTGTTTACTGGGCCACCGAAGCATTCAGTAATTGTATTCCTTATGGTGGACAAAAATCGGAAAAAGTAAAGCGACACAGAAGTTTCAGTTCTGTTCAGTTGTTCAGTCGTGTCTGACTCTGCGACCCCATGGACTGCAGCACACCAGGCCTCCCTGACCATCACCAACTCCCAGAGTTTACTCAAACTCATGTCCATTGAGTCAGTGATACCATCCAGCCGTCTCATCCTCTGTCGTCCCCTTCTCCTCCTGCCTTTAATCTTTCCCAGCATCAGGGTCTTTTCCAAGGAGTCAGTTCTTCGCATCAGGTGGCCAAAGTATTGGAGTTTCAGCTTTGGCATCAGTCCTTCCAATGAATACCCAGGACTGATCTCCTTTAGGATGGACTGGTTGGATCTCCTTGCAGTCCAAGGGACTCTCAAGAGTCTTTCCCAACACCACAGTTTAAAAGAATCAATTCTTCAGCACTCAGCTTTCTTTATAGTCCAACTCTCACATCCATACATGACTACTGGAAAAACCATAGTTTTGACTAGATGGACCTTTGTTGGCAAAGTAAACCTCTGATTTTTAATACGCTGTCTAGGTTGGTCATAGCTTTTCTTCCAAGGAGCAAGTGTCTTTTAATTTTGTGGCTTCAGTCACCATCTGCAGTGATTTTGGAGCCCCAAAATAATAAAATCTCCTACTGTTTCCACTGTTTCTCCATCTATTTTCCATGAAGTGATGTGACCAGATACCATGATCTTAGTTTTCTGAATGTTGAGTTTTAAGCCAACTTTTTCACTCTCCTCTTTCACTTTCATCAAGAGGCTCTTTAGTTCTTCTTCACTTTCTGTTATAAGGGTGGTATCATCTGCATATCTGAGGTTATTGGTATTTCTCCCGGCAATCTTGATTCCAGCTTGTACTTCATTTTTCATGATGTACTCTGCATATAAGTTAAATAAGCAGGGTGACAATATACCACCTTGACGTACTCCTTTCCCAATTTGGAACCAATCTGTTGTTCCATGTCCAGTTCTAACTGTTCAGAACAAGACCCAGTTTCCACCTCAATCAGTCTCTCCCTTCAGGAAGCTTCCATAAGCCTCTTATCCTTCTCCATCAAAGGGCAGACATACTGAAAACCACAGTCACTGAAAACCACAGTCACAGAAAACTAACTAATGGACCACAGCCTTGTCTAACTCAGTGAAACTATGAGCCATGCCGTGTAGGGCCACCAGAGATGGACAAGTCATGGTGGAGAGTTCTGACAAAATGTGGTCCACTGGAGAAGGGAATAGCAAACCACTTCAGTATTCTTGCCTTGAGAACCCCATGAACAGTAAGAAAAGGCAAAAAGATAGAACACTGAATGATGAACTCCCCAGGTTGGTAGGTGCCCAATATGCTACTGAAGACTGGTGGAGAAATAACTCCAGAAAGAATGAAGAGATGGAACCAAAGCAAAAACAACACACATTTGTGGATGTGACTGATTATGGAAGCAAAGTCCAATGCTGTAAAGAGCAATATTGCATGGGAACCTGGAATATTAGATCCATTAATCAAGGCAAATTGAAAGTGGTCAAACAGGAGATGGCAAGAGTGAACATTGACATTTTAGGAATCAGTGAACCAAAATTGACTGGAATGGATGAATTTAACTCAGATGACCATTTTATCTACTACTGTGGGCAGGAATCCCTTAGAAGAAATAGAGTAGCCCTCATAGTCAACAAAAGAGTCCAAAATGCAATACTTGGATGCAATCTCAAAAGCGACAGAATAATCTCTGTTCGTTTCCGAGGCAAACCATTCAATCTGACAGTAATCCAAGTCTATGCCCTGACCAGTAATGTTGAAGAAGCTGAAGTTGAATGGTTCTATGAAGACCTACAAGAACTTCTAGAACTAACACCCAAAAAAGGTGTCTTTCATTATAGGTGACTGGAATGCAAAAGTAGGAAGTCAAGAAATACCTAGAGTAACAGGCAAATTTGGCCTTGGAGTGTAGAGTTTTGCCAAGAGAGTGCACTGGTCATAGCAAACACCCTCTTCCAACAACACAAGAGAAGACTTGTGTTCAACACAAGAAGACTTGTCCACACATGGACATCACCAGATGGTCAATACAGAAATCAGATTGATTATATTCTTTGCAGCCAAAGATGGAGAAGTTCTATACAGTCAGCAAAAACAAGACAGGGAGCTTACTATGGCTCAGATCATGAACTCCTTATTGCCAAATTCAGACTAAAACTGAAGAAAGTAGGGAAAACCACTAGACCATCCAGGTATGACATAAATCAAATCCCTTATGATTATACAGTGTATGTGAGAAATAGATTCAAGGGACTAGTTCTGATAGACAGAGTGCCTGATAAACTATGGACAGAGGTTCGTGACATTGTACAGGAGGCAGGGATCAAGACCATCCCCAAGAAAAAGAAGTGTAAAAAGGCAAAATGGCTGTCTGAGGAGGGCTTACAAACAGCTGTGAAAAGAAGAGAAGCAATAGGCAAAGGAGAAAAGGAAAGATTTTAATTCAGAGTTCCAAAGAAGAGCAAGGAGAGATAAGAAAGCCATCCTTAGTGATCAATGCAAAGAAATAGAGGAAAACAACAGAAGGGGAAAGACTAGAGATCTCTTCAGAAAATTAGAGATACCAAGGGAACATTTCATGCAAAGATGGGCAGAATTAAGGACAGAAATGGTATGGACTTAACAGAAGTAGCAGATATCAAGAGGAGGTGGCAAGAATACACAGAAGAACTATACAAAAGTTTGCCCAGTATCTACAGAAAGATTTTCACCTTCAAATTAGACTTACTTTTATTTACTGCTTGACCAGAAAGATGAAATTGTAACTAATAATAACATTATCTATCTTATCAAATTAGGAACCTCCAGCGAGGAAGCCACACAAATGCCTCACCTAGCAACACCGTCTCCAGTAACTCCAAAAGCTAAAGGTGATGGTGAGTAATGGCCATTTGTTTTGCCACACCAATTTTCTTTTATCATTCATATACCATAATATTCAGTATTCCATTCAGCACATTTTAGTATATTTACAAGCTTGCATAATCACCTGGAACATTTTCATCACCCCTAAAAAAACTCTAAATCTATCACAATCACTCCCCATTCCACCCTTCCTTTAGTCCCTGGCAACCATTACCCTACTTACTACTTTTACAGATTTACCTATTCTAGAAGTTTCATATAAATGGAATCATATAACATATGATCTTTTGTGTCTGGCTTCTTTCACTTACTATAATGTTCTTAAATTCATCCATGCTATAATATGTATCTGTAGTTCATACTTTTTTATGATTAACTAGATTTCATTGTGTAAACAGATCACATTTTCTTTATTTATTAGTTGATGGACATTTGGATTATTTCTACTTTTAACCTATTGTAAATAATGATGCTAAGAACATTTATGTACATGTTTTGGTGTGATCATGTGTTTTCATTTCTCAGGTATTGTCCAAATTTAATAAACAAAACTTGAATATTTTAAATAGAGTTGATGGGCCAGAAGATGGCCCTCTTCTGGGTCAATAGCAGAGCCCAACAGGAAGAAAGACCCTCTTCTTTCCTGGCAATTACTCAATGAAAAGCCATACACTTTTGTTTACTATAGCCATTATCACTTCTTCTTCCCCTCTATAAAACTGTTGTTTCCTCGCTGTGTGGTAACTTGCAAGTGGCTCACCATGGTCGCAGACTCTGAATTGCAGTTCTTTTTTTGTTGTTGTTGTTGTTGTTATTTATTTTTTATTTATTTATTTTTTCCATTTATTTTTATTAGCTGGAGGCTAATACTTTACATCATTACAGTAGTTTTTGTCATACATAGAAATGAATTAGCCATGGATTTACATGTATTCCCCTTCCCAGTCCCCCCTCCCACCTCCCTCTCCACCCGATCCCTCTGGGTCTTCCCAGTCCACCAGGCCCGAGCACTTGTCTCATGCACCCAACCTGGGCTGGTGATCTGTTTCACCCTAGATAATATACATGTTTCAATGCTGTTCTCTTGAAACATCCCACCCTCGCCTTCTCCCAGAGTCCACAAGTCTGTTCTATTCATCTGAGTCTCTTTTTCTGTTTTGCATATAGGGTTATCATTACCATCTTTCTAAATTCCATATATATGTGTTAGTATACTGTAATGGTCTTTATCTTTCTGGCTTACTTTGCTCTGTATAATCGGCTCCAGTTTCATCCATCTCATTAGAACTGATTCAAATGAATTCTTTTTAATGGCTGAGTAATATTCCATGGTGTATATGTACCACAGCTTCCTCATCCATTCGTCTGCTGATGGGCATCTGGGTTGCTTCCATGTCCTGGCTATTATAAACAGTGCTGCGATGAACATTGGGGTGCACGTGTCTCTTTCAGATCTGGTTTCCTTGGTGTGTATGCCCAGAAGTGGGATTGTTGGGTCATATGGCAGTTCTATTTCCAGTTTTTTAAGAAATCTCCACACTGTTTTCCATAGTGGCTGTACTAATTTGCATTCCCACCAACAGTGTAAGAGGGTTCCCTTTTCTCCACACCCTCTCCAGCATTTATTGCTTGTAGACTTTTGGATAGCAGCCATCCTGACTGGTGTATAATGGTACCTCATTGTGGTTTTGATTTGCATTTCTCTGATAATGAGTGATGTTGAGCATCTTTTCATGTGTTTGTTAGCCATCTGTATGTCTTCCTTGGAGAAATGTCTGTTGAGTTCTTTGGCCCATTTTTTGATTGGGTCATTTATTTTTCTGGAGTTGAGCTGGAGGAGTTGCTTGTATATTTTTGAGATTAATCCTTTGTCTGTTGCTTCGTTTGCTATTATTTTCTCCCAATCTGAGGGCTGTCTTTTCACCTTGCTTATAGTTTCCTTTGTTGTGCAAAAGTTTTTAAGTTTCATTAGGTCCCATTTGTTTATTTTTGCCTTTATTTCTAAAATTCTGGGATGTGGGTCATAGAGGATCCTGCTGTGATTTATGTCGGAGAGTGTTTTGCCTATGTTCTCCTCTAGGAGTTTTATAGTTTCTGGTCTTACATTTAGATCTTTAATCCATTTTGAGTTTATTTTTGTGTATGGTGTTAGAAAGTGTTCTAGTTTCATTCTTTTACAGGTGGTTGACCAGTTTTCCCAGCACCACTTGTTAAAGAGGTTATCTTTTTTCCATTGTATATCCTTGCCTCCTTTGTCGAAGATAAGGTGGCCATAGGTTCATGGATTTATCTCTGGGCTTTCTATTCGGTTCCATTGATCTATATTTCTGTCTTTGTGCCAGTACCATACTGTCTTGATGACTGTGGCTTTGTAGTAGAGTCTGAAGTCAGGCAGGTTGATTCGTCCAGTTCCATTCTTCTTTCTCAGGATTACTTTGGCTATTCGAGGTTTTTTGTATTTCCATACAAATTGTGAAATTATTTGTTCTAGTTCTGTGAAAAATACCGTTGGTAGTTTGATAGGGATTGCATTGAATCTATACATTGCTTTGGGTAGTATAGCCATTTTGACAATATTGATTCTTCCAATCCATGAACAGGGTATATTTCTCCATCTGTTTGTGTCCTCTTTGATTTCTTTCATCAGTGTTTTATAGTTTTCTATGTATAGGTCTTTTGTTTCTTTAGGTAGATATACTCCTGAGTATTTTATTCTTTTTGTTGCAATGGTGAATGGTATTGTTTCCTTAATTTCTCTTTCTGTTTTCTCATTGTTAGTGTATAGGAATGCAAGAGATTTCTGTGTGTTAATTTTATATCCTGCAACTTTACTGTATTCATTGATTAGCTCTAGTAATTTTCTGGTAGAGTCTTTAGGGTTTTCTATGTAGAGGATCATGTCATCTGCAAACAGAGAGAGTTTCACTTCTTCTTTTCCTATCTGGATTCCTTTTACTTATTTTTCTGCCCTGATTGCTGTGGCCAACACTTCCAAAACTATGTTGAATAGGAGTGGTGAGAGTGGGCACCCTTGTCTTGTTCCTGATTTCAGGGGAAATACTTTCAATTTTTCACCATTGAGGGTGATGCTTGCTGTGGGTTTGTCATGTATAGCTTTTATTATGTTGAGGTATGTTCCTTCTATTCCTGCTTTCTGGAGAGTTTTAATCATAAATGCATGCTGAATTTTGTCAAAGGCTTTTTCTGCATCTATTGAGATAATCATATGGTTTTTATCTTTCAATTTGTTAATGTGGTGTATTACATTGATTGATTTGCAGATATTAAAGAATCCTTGCATTCCTGGGATAAAGCCCACTTGGTCATGATGTATGACTTTTTTAATATGTTGTTGGATTCTGTTTGGTAGAATTTTGATAAGGATTTTTGCATCTATGTTCATCAGCGATATTGGCCTGTAGTTTTCTTTTTTTGTGGCATCTTTGTCTGGTTTTGGAATTAGGGTGATGGTGGCCTCATAGAATGAGTTTGGAAGTTTACCTTCTTCTGCAATTTTCTGAAAGAGTTTGAGTAAGATAGGTGTTAGCTCTTCTCTAAATTTTTGGTAGAATTCAGCTGTGAAGCCATCTGGTCCTGGGCTTTTGTTTGCTGGAAGATTTCTGATTACAGTTTCGATTTCCTTGCTTGTGATCATTTTGTTAAGATCTTCTATTTCTTCCTGGTTCAGTTTTGGAAAGTTATACTTCTCTAAGAACTTGTCCATTTCTTCCAAGTTGTCCATTTTATTGGCATAGAGCTGCTGGTAGTAGTCTCTTATGATCCTTTGTATTTCAGTGCTGTCTGTTGTGATCTCTCCATTTTCATTTCTAATTTTGTTAATTTGGTTCTTCTCCCTTTGTTTCTTAATGAGTCTTGCTAATGGTTTGTCAATTTTATTTTTTCAAAAAACCAGCTGTTAGCTTTGTTAATTTTTGCTATGATCTCTTTAGTTTCTTTTGCATTTATTTCTGCCCTAATTTTTAAGATTTCTTTCCTTCTACTAACGCTGGGGCTCTTCATTTCTTCCTCCTCTAGTTGCTTTAGGTGTCGAGTTAGGTTATTTATTTGACTTTTTTCTCATTTCTTGAGGTAGGCCTGTAATGCTATGAACCTTCCCCTTAGCACTGCTTTTACAGTGTCCCATAGGTTTTGGGTTGTTGTGTTTTCATTTTCATTCATTTCTATGCATATTTTGATTTCTTTTTTGATTTCTTCTATGATTTGTTGGTTGTTCAGAAGCGTGTTGTTTAGCCTCCATATGTTTGAATTTTTAATAATTTTTTTCCTGTAATTGAGATCTAATCTTACTGCACTGTGGTCAGAAAAGATGACTGGAATGATTTCAATCTTTTTGAATTTACCAAGACTAGATTTATGGCCCAGGATGTGATCTATTCTGGAGAAGGTTCCGTGTGCACTTGAGAAAAAGGTGAAGTTGATTGTTTTGGGGTGAAACGTCCTATAGATGTCAATTAGGTCTAGCTGGTCCATTGTGTCCATTAAAGTTTGTGTTTCCTTGTTCATTTTCTGTTTAGTTGATCTATCCATAGTTGTGAGTGGGGTATTAAAGTCTCCTACTATTATTGTGTTACTATTAATTTCCTCTTTCATACTTGTTAGCATTTGCCTTACATATTGCGGTGCTCCTATGTTGGGTGCATATATATTTATAATTATTGTATCTTCTTCTTGGATTGATCCTTTGATCATTATGTAGTGTCCATCTTTGTCTCTTTTCACAGACTTAATTTGAAAGTCTATTTTATCTGATATGAGTATTGCGACTCCTGCTTTCTTTTGGTCTCCGTTTGCGTGGAATATTTTTTTCCAGCCCTTCACTTTTAGTCTGTATGTGTCCCTTGCTTTGAGGTGGGTCTCCTGTAGACAGCATATATAGGGGTCTTGTTTTTGTATCCATTCAGTCAGCCTTTGTCTTTTGGTTGGGCATTCAACCCATTTACATTTAAGGTAATTATTGATAGGTATGGTCCCGTTGCCATTTATTTTGTTGTTTGGGGTTCACGTTTATACCACCTTTCTGTGTTTCCTGTCTAGAGAAGATCCTTTAGTATTTGTTGAAGAGCTGGTTTGGTGGTGCTGAATTCTCTCAGCTTTTGCTTGTCTGTAAAGCTTTTGAGTTCTCCTTCATATCTGAATGAGATCCTTGCTGGGTACAGTAATCTAGGTTGTAGGTTATTCTCTTTCATTACTTTAAGTATGTCCTGCCATTCCCTTCTGGCCTGAAGGGTTTCTATTGATAGATCAGCTGTTATCCTTATGGCAATCCCTTTGTGTGTTATTTGTTGTTTCTCCCTTGCTGCTTTTAATATTTGTTCTTTGTGTTTGATCTTTGTTAATTTGATTAATATGTGTCTTGTGGTGTTTTGCCTTGGGTTTATCCTGTTTGGGACTCTCTGGGTTTCTTGGACTTGGTTGGCTATTTCCTTCCCCATTTTAGGGAAGTTTTCAGCTATTATCTCCTCGAGTATCTTCTCATGGCCTTTCTTTTTGTCTTCTTCTTCTGGGACTCCTATGATTCGAATGTTGGGGCGTTTCACATTGTCCCAGAGGTCTCTGAGGTTGTCCTCATTTCTTTTGATTCTTTTTTCTTTTTTCCTCTCTGCTTCATTTAATTCCACCATTTTATCTTCTAACTCACTTATCCCATCTTCTGTCTCCATTATTCTACTCATGGTTCCCTCCAGAGTGTTTTTGATCTCATTTATTTCATTATTAATTTTTAATTGACATTTTTTTATTTCTTCTAGGTCCTTGTTAAACATTTCTTGCATCTTCTCAATCTTTATCTCCAGGCTATTTATTTGTAACTCCATTTTGTTTTCAAGATTTTGGATCATTTTTATTATCATTATTCTAAATTCTTTTTCAGGTAGATTCCCTATTTCCTCCTCTTTTGTTTGACTTGGTGGGCTTTTTTCATGTTCCTTTAGCTGTTGGGTATTTCTCTGCCTTTTCATCTTGTTTAGATTGCTATGTCTGGAGTGGGCTTTGTGTATTCTTGTGGTCTGAGGTTCCTTTTTATTGTGGAGGTTTCACCCAGTGGGTGGGGTTGGATGATTGGTTTGTCAAGGTTTCCTGGTTAGGGAAGCTTGTGTCAGCGTTCTGGTGCGTGGAATTGGATTTCTTCTCTCTGGAGTGCAATGGAGTGTCCAGTAATGAGTTTTGCGATGGGTCTCTGTGTTAGGTGTGACTTTGGAGAGCCTGTATGTTGACACTCAGGTCTATGTTCCTGCATTGCTAAAGAATTTGTGTGGTATGTCTTGTACTGGAGCTTATTGGCTCTTGGGTGGTGGTTGGTTTTGGTGTAGGTATGGAAGCTTTTGGATGGTCTCTTATTCCTTAATGTTCTATGTAGTCAGGAGTTTTCTGCTTTTCTCAGGATTTGGGCTCAAGTCTCCTGCCTCTGGATTTCAGTTTTATTCTTCCAATAGTCTCAAGACTTCTCCAACTATACAGCACTGATAATAAAACTTCTAGGTTAATGGTGAAAAGATTCTCTACCGTGGGAGACAACCAGAGAGGTTCACAGAGTTACATGAAGAATAGGAGAGGGAGGAAGGAGATAGAGGTGAGCAGGAGGAGAAAAAGGGGACTCAAGAGGAGAGAGACAGATCTACGCAGTTATCTGTTCCCAAAGTGTTCTCCGTAGCCCAGACACCCACAGAGATTCACAGAGTTGGATTGGGAAGAGAAAGGGAATGGAGGAAATAGAGGTGTTCTGAGGTATAAAACAGAGAGTCAAAAGTGGGAGAGTATCACCACACTCCTGAATAGAAATGGGAACTGAATATTGGATTCTTAAATGACCAAAATTTATATCACATACTACTGAAAAACAAAGATTGAAAATCTAGTGTAGAGGTTAGACTCTTTGAAATACAATATTTAAAAAACAAAAACAAAAATTTAGAACTGTATATGAAGTTCAATTTAAAAAATAGGGTTTCTCTCTCTTTTTTTTTTTTTGTGGCAAGGCTATAGTGTAATGAAAATGAAAGTTAAGGAATAATTGAGGAGTATTAGAGGACTCTAAAAGGAAACAGGAGAGAAAAACAAGAAAAAGAAAAAAAAAAGAAAAAAAAATTTTTTTCCCTAATTAAAAAAATCGTAAAAATATATGAAAATGAAAGTTGAGGAGTAATGGGGGAGTAATAGGGAATTTTAAAAAAAATAAAAGAGAA